>NW_024581136.1:1193177-1257032 GCF_017639235.1 Corvus kubaryi | reverse complement strand
GAGAGCCGCCACCGGGCGGGCGGGGCCCGCCGGACGCACAGGTACTGGGGAGGCCGGGGTCGTGGGGGGCGAGAGCCGTGGGCATTGTCCGACGCGGGGCCGGGCCGTGCCCTGCGGGCCGCGGGTAGCGCGGCCCGGCCGGTGCCCGTCGCGCTCCGGGCCCGTTTCCCCGCTCGGCGCTGGCAGGGACCGGCCGAGTCCTGCCGGCCTGGGCAGAGGGCAGGTCCGGGGATCGCAGCCGCTGCTCCGGGGGTGCCGTGTGGCACGGCCGGGCAGCCCGAGGGGAAGGGCACGGCCAGGGCTGCGCTTCCCGTGCGGCAGCGCCCCGGTCCCCGAGCTCCTCAGACGCCGACCCCGGGGAACGATCAACGTAAAGCCGCGCACGGCTCGCCCCGGAGCGAACCGCAGCGTCCGGGCCGCTCCCGAGGAGGGCGGAGGGGCAGCGCCTGTCCCGGCAGAGCGGGGCAGGGCCGGGGGCGCTCCCGGCGACCACCGCTCTTTGTTACGGCCTTGGCTGCACGAAGTGGCCGGCGGTGTGGAGCCGGCACTGCCTTACGCGGCCTCTCGGGGTCCGGGTCTGAGGCCTCTTCCTACAATTGTTGTTCCTGGTGGTAGCCCCGATAGGCCTCCGCAGCAGTAGCTGTGCGTGAGGGCTGCTGAGAGCCTATTTTCTTTGCAGACTGCCCTACAGACAGCTAACAGAGCGTGATCTCTCTGTTCTATAGAATAAGAAAAGTTTTGCCATTGTTTTTTTGCCTGCAAATCCGTGGAATGCTGCTGGTATTGAAACTAGGATGTATCCGGTTTGGTGTTTTTAAAATTTTTTAAATTTTAATTTTTGGTGAGGGATCATGTAGGTGCCGAGAATTTATTTAAAACCTATATGCTGTCTTGTGGGAATGGTGTGATTTAATTTGCATGATGAGTCAAAGATTAAATTACATGACCTAGGCTCTTCAGTTTCAGTGAGGCAAATAACAATGCGTGGAAGAACAGTTTCAGTGTAGGTCAGAAATGAAATTTAGTTAACATCAAAATGTTGTAAAGTTTTGCCTGCACGTGGGTTTTTTTTAAACTCACCTGTCAGAAACGGTTAATTCAAGACTCTTAGCAGTGTGGTTCATCAGGAAGTGTGTCTTCCTTTTTAACACCTGCAGCTCATGTAGTCAGAGGAAATTTAACATCTTGAGCTTGCACCTTGGTATCAAAGCTTTTAAATAATAGATTTTTACTATTTGAAACACTGTGTACCTTTAATTAATAGCTATGACCTAACACCCGTTGATGTGGCACATGCCTTTAACTGCAGGGATAGAAAAAAGGCCAAGAAATATTTTGTGAAGTAGAATAAGCACGGTACCTGTTCTGGGCTCAGGAGTAACTTGATTTTTTGTTCTTTTCAGTTGTCCTGTAGAAATTGGCAGCTAATGTGATCTATAAGTGGCATGATGGTGTCTTGGTAGGTTTCTGTCTGCCATGGACTTGATGTTGTAAGAATATTGTATTTCACAGTTAGCTTCATGGTTTTCCTGTAGTGTGGGAAACTATTGGGTCAGCCAGCTAGGATGCACATGGCTTAAATTTATTTGTATTTAATGTGGATCTCATTTGTAGTGTAATATACCTGTTGTTGGGGCTTTCATTGATCACACAGAAGTACCTTGGGACAGGAGGGGATCATGTCTGGTGGTGTTGGGACCAAGCAGCATAAAGTCTTGGAATGTGAGTTTGTACATATGGACTAGCATGTTGCTGAATTTTTCTGAACACTGACAGCATTGATTTTTTTTCTCTTAAGTTTAATTACATTCTCTTCTTTATGTTGACACAGAGTTCTGAAATTTTGATGTGTTCTGTGTGCATTGAACGCATGGTTGTAGGTGGGGAATTACAAAACAGGATTAATACTTTTAAAAATATATGTATTTACAAATAAAGGAGACTAAATAAAAGCAGCAGTTGAGTAATACTTTGTGACAGTATGTCTTTGAGAGATAATTATGCTCTTTGGGTATTATCAAGCCCAGACAAATGTATATTCCCAGTGGGGTGTGATAATATTAAAACTGCACCTCTTGGAATTCCTTGATTGGTGTATTCAGGAGGGAATGGTATCTATTTTGCATTCTATCGTGGAAGCTAATGTAGCTCTTATTAATTAATGGCTGGTAGTTGAATGAGACTTGACTGTTACCCTGTACGTGCTACACTTGCTAAGGTTTTTTTATGGCATTTTGGTGAATATGAGGATTACTGGCCAGTGTCTTTCCTTCTGAATTATTTCTTTGTTGAGTTTTTGTGGATTTTTTACATGAATTGCTTGCAGCCTAATTTTTTGTGTAAAATATTTCTGAAAGCTGATAATCTCTGTACATGCTCTAGACGCTTGCTAAAATGATGGGTTTTTTTTGGTAGAGTTTCAGAAAGGTACTCTAATAGCTGGTGCTGCTTTGAAGCAGGGGGCTTCTGGCCCTGCTTTTCTGTACTTGTGACGCTGTGTAATATGGTTTAATTACAAGAACAGCTATTAAAGTATGATTATCTTTGTCTAATTGGAGGCATCTTGCAGTTACCTATCAAAAATAAGATTTGACTCATCTGTTCCTTCAAAATTAATAGTTCCACAACAGCCTGCAGCTATTTATGTAAATAATGTGCAAAGCAAAAATGTGAGTTGAATATTTTTCAAATACTATAATTTCTGCATTGTACAGTTGAAATTTTGTGTGTTTAGTTCTCTCTTTGCCCATGTTTTCTCTCAATACCATGCTTCTGGCACCACGAGGTGCAGAGGTGTGAGCCAAAAGGAAGCTGAATGTCTGCAGTGAGAAGGTGAAACTTTATGCTGAGATCCCTCCCCACCCCCCAAGTGCAAACACAAAGGTTAAATTAGAAGATGAGGCTGTCTTGAATTATTTTAAAGGACTTGAGCTGGGCTGTTAAATGCACGATCAGGAGTACCTAAGGCTTACACTGGTGTCATGTGAGTTTGGTCTTTCTTTAGCCTGAGCAGATTTATGTGCTTTCCTTATTGCACCTTGTGATAAAATAACACATTCATTTGCCCCTATTTAAATACTCCTTATAAAGGCTTGAATTCAGGATTGAACCAAACTAGAAGCAGCCAAAATTCTGTGTGTTTACAGGAATAACTGTGGTCATTCCTCAACAGTCTTCATGGCCTCTTTTTTTCAAACAGTGTTAATTTAGGAAGTAAATTGCTTAGGTTTAAATAAACAACTGCAGTTTGCTTTCTAACTCCCGTGGTCTGAGTATTCTAGCTATGTTTGATATAATCAAAAGATCCTAAAAAAGTTCCTGACTGTTGATTTCAAATTTGCTAAAAAAAAAGCAAATATTAAGCCTATCCACAAGGGCATAAAATTCTGGGGGTATTACTGAATGTTGTAGCTAATCTTTCTGTTTATTGAAATTCTGCTACTTGTGGTTAAATTCCAAGATCCTTTCTAAAGATCCGTTTCCTCTGTAATCCTTCCCTACCCTTCAAACACTCAGAGAATTCATCACCAAAAGGTTAAATATAGCAAGACAGTTCAAAAATTGGTGAGTTATAATTAGTAGAGAACTGTAGTATTAGTTTAAGATGTTTTTCTAGGTTCACAAACATCTTTAGATGAAGATATTTATGAGTTACTACTTAAATGTTAAAAACATTGAATGTTTTAAAACATTCAGGTATACTGCCAAGTGTGGGAAATGGCTGCATCAGTGAAAAATTGTTCTGCTGCTTTTGATCCTTGCCCTGTTGTGTATTTTTTTTTAGTCAGTATTGATAACAAATTGTTTTTTCTTACTAAGAGAATGTAACTATAAATTTAACTGGAAACCCTGCAAGATTTGAAACATGAAACTTAAAAATAGCTAAGATAGAACTTGGCTATAAATTAAATAGAATTAATTTGTCAGCTTTTCAGGGAGTTGAATGTGTGCGACTGTGAGAACAGTACTTATGTTCAGTCACTCATGTGTGAAATGCCTTATCTCCTGTGAAGTTTATCTGTGTTAAAACATAGAATGAAAAAAATGGGGAAGCATTTCCAGAAACGTGGAATGCGTGATCTTTTTCTGGCTGCTAGAGCTGCCCAGACAAAGAGCTTGACATCTGAAGAAATACCTTTCTGAAGAGTTTTCTTTGTTTATTTACTGACTTTTGAGTAAAGCATGGCAGTGCATAGATTTGGGAGGAAAGGCACTTGCACAGAGAGTTGTAGAAGGTCCCTCTGACACCCCAGCCAGCTCTTGCAGCCAGTGTTGCTTCAACTGTGCAATTTTCTCTGTCATTTTCTCTTTACTTTCCTGGCCAAGAGTGCACCTGGGAAACTTCTCATGGATGGATATATTTTTCCAAATATTCATTCAGAGCCACAGCAGCTTCTCAGCTCATCTGCCGAGGAGCTTGCTTTGGGAAAAAGTCTGTAGACACTGAGTTATGAGTGATACCTTGTATGGAGTGGTAGATGTGTGTGCTGATCACACACATTCAGAGCATCCTGCTGCAGTGGAAGCTCTGAGCTCTTCCCCCGGGTAAGCAGTTTCAGGAGGTTTTGCTACACTTGTAGAAATGAGGCAAAAGTTATTTGTGTCATTATATTTTACTTTTGACTGTAACATGTGAAGTTACTGCTCTGGCAGATGATACTCCTTTTCATAGATGTCAGAAGATTTTTTTTTTTCTTTGATGTATTGCAATCATTTATAAAATTACCACCACATAACATTATGACTTTATTGAATATCATGTATAGACAAATAATAAGCAAAAGCAAAGTCTGTTCACAGAGGTGGAAAAATTTAGCAAAGAAAATGAGGGGGGTTTTATTGTAAAAGAGACCTTAGTGATGCAGACATGCACTGAGTGTAACACAGTGATGCCTGAGCAGTCTCTCCCACACAGTTTATGAATGTATGGTTCTTCTAACCCGTCACACCTGCTATTCAAGTCCTAAGTTTCTTCTGACTGGTGTTGGGTAGTGATAGAGAAACTTCTCAGGAGAATTTAAAGAGATATCTTGGAGGAGGTCACTTGAGGCACGATTCTTGATAAAGACTTTGTATGTGCTTGGTGCTATATTAGACAAATGTTGAGAAAGCAAAGTTAATCTCTCAGAAATTAGCAAATATCCCAAACCTTGCTTCACTTATACTGATTTGGTACAAAAAGTATATGTGATTGGTTCCAGGTTTGTTGAGCTCAGTGCACATACATCCTTTGAATGTACTTGTTTAGTTGCAGTGTATTTGGTCTTTTGCTTTACTGAGTAAAACTCAGTTCTCAGAAGACAGGAGGATCCAGGTCCTTGGGGGTTTTTCTTTGGTTCAGAGATACTAATGACAGTACATTTCACAGTGTTCTTCAGCAGCATGGTGCTTCTCCCCCCTTTTTTCAGGGAATGATGCTTAAGCACAGAGAATTTCCTCCTGTGAGTGTGTGATTGTTGTGTGTGTTGTCTGGTGGAGCACTTGAGAAACACGCACTTTCTAAACTTTTTTTCCAGTGACACTCATTTGTGATGTGAAATTCAGTTGCCTAAGCATAGATATCTAGTTTTATTTTAGATACTCCAAGGCACCTGCTCTAGAGGTTTGTGATTTTCCGAAAGGGCAGTTGGAGACCAGCTGTGCTGTTTTAGGGCATTCACAGTGGTGTTTGTCCATCAGGCACCTGAACTGCTGCTGTGATATTGGTTGTTAGTCTTGAAATCTCATTTTGGGCTTCCAGAAGAGGATGAACACTCAGCAGTGACCACGTTAGGCACCTGGGTTATGTGTTGCCTAATGAGAAAGGAAGATTTGGGATAGGATTCTGCTGCCTGAGGCAGTACTTGGGAGTCTTGTCTGAGGGACCTGGTTTTGCTGCCCTCTGCCTTGTTGCCTGCTTTCCAGCTTTTAAAAAAGGAAAAGTTCCTATGGAATTTTTCCTTTTTTGTAGTCTAGTATAGTTTGTCAGTGAAATGAATGAAGGCTTCTCTTAAAAAAATACAACTGGGGAAAACTCAAATAATTGAGATATTTGGAAAACCTTAAATCAAGTGTTGGCTGTTGGGTTTGAGGGTTCAAATATGAACTTGAGAAGTTCAACTTTTCTTAAAATATGATCGAAAGCAAACACAAGCTCTACTCACCAGGGCAAATAGTCTTTTTCCATGAATTATAGAGGTAATGATTGACAGCAAAGACAGCTTCTTGAAAATAGTCTGTGTTGGCTAAACAAGTGCTGTTCTGGAGGTGATTATTTAGATTCGTAATCTCTAAGAAAAGCAGTAGATTGACTCATCAGAATTGACTAACATAGTTCCGTTTTATGTCTGTAATTGACATTGAGCAATATCCAAACTCTGCTAACTCTGTAATAGGGTGGAGCAGGAGTAAACAGTTTTTCACTTAGGAACTGCATCCATTCACAGAGCATTTTGGGCAGAGTCCTGGCATAGCTGTGCTGTCTGACTGGTGTTACCCTTAACTCATGAGTTGTGGTGATGGGTTTAACATCATTAGATCCAAAAGAGCCTCTTCATTACAGGGTTATGGAATATTTTCCCAAAAAGTCACAAAAACTTCAGGGCATTTGTGCATGCTGACAGACTTATGAGTGTATTTAAGTTTTAAGTTCTGTGAGAGAATTGCATGTCTATTTTCTTCATTCTTTTAACCTGGAAAAACCAAACAGCCTGCAACTCCCCAACTTCTTAATTTGTGATCGTAGTTATTACTTCCTGCCATTATATACATTTTTTTTTCTCTCTGAAAGAGAAATAAACTCTGTTTAGTGAGTTTTCCTTCTTGTTTGGGAACTTATATGTGTGTGTAGATGTGTAAAAATAAAAAAATGTTAACAGCCATATGGGCCTGGATTTATAGTTTAGATCCAACAAAGATGGATTCGTGTCTTGCTATGAGGCTGACCATGCAAGACTCTTTGCTTCCCTTAGGAACTGTATTGGGTAAGGTCTCAGAGTTGTTGGAGTGGAGTCTGAAGAGTAGTTCTGCTCTCCCTTTAGCACTGGCAGTCACTCCTCATGTTTATGCAGGTTGGGGACTTAACAGTATCAAATCTAGGAAGAAATGTCAAATCTGTGTTTCAGAAGTAGCTGTTCTTGAGCTCTTTAGTGAACAAGGAGAATGATTGTTGGCCAGAAATACAGAAGCTTTTCTCTCTAAATAGGCTATTTTTAACTTTCAGAATTACTAACAGGCATTGAGAAATGTTAGTAAGTACAGCAGAAGTTTCTACAGCTTGTCACTTGTATTCATTATGGTACTCTAACTTTCAGTGTTGTGGATTGATGCCTCTGAGATTTATACAAAACCTCAGAAAATCCAGATCTTGAGCAAGTCCCTAAATTAGATAGCCAAGCTAAACTAATTTCAAAATGACTGTGAAGGGAAAATTAAAATGCATATTTTAGGAGCTAAAAGGGATAGTTTGAAAATCCATAAATTACAGTGTCTCTCACATTGTTTATTTAAATCTTGTTTGGCTTAGTAGTGAAGAATTATTTTTACAGATTTCAAGACATCTGAATTCTGTGAAATCCCCTTATTTACCTCTGTTTCTAATGGATGGTTGGTCAGATTCCAAAATTGTCACTGCCTGCCTTTTTATTTTTGTAATTTTCAGGGAATGTAGAGGTTGCATTACAGTTTATGGGCTGCATCACAAGCAGTGAGGGCAGCAGGGCGAGGGAGGGGATTCTGCCCCTCTGCTCTCATGAGACCTCACCTGTAGCGCTGCATCCGGCTCTGAGGCCCCCAGTATAAGAAGGATGTGGACCTCCTGGAGAGTCCAGAGGAGGCCAGAGGATGCTCAGAGGGTGGAGCACCTCTGCAGTGGAGACAGGCTGAGAGAGCTGGGGATGTTCAGCTGTGGGTGCCCCGTCCCTGGTAGTGCTCAGGGCCAGGTTGGATGAGGCTCTGAGCAACCTAGTCTAGTCCTTTCCAAGCCAAACCATTCTGTGATTCTTTTGTTATCTTAGAGTTCATAAGAGTCCATTTTGACTGCAGTCAAACCTTTAGCCTGTAGTTTTAAACCAGACTCTTAAAAGCATAACCTTACTTTCTTCTTAAATTTAGCATTTTCTTAATACATTGATTAGTTTTAGTGTTAAAAATGGAACTGCAATATAGACTTTTTTGGGAGAGTTATGGTTTCTTTTGACTCACCCTTGTAATTAGAAGAAATCTTTCAGCGTAGAAAAGAGGTTTTTTTTAAAAAAACAATTACTAAGTTTTTTAATAACTGGAGTTTATTGAGGATGTGAATTTTGATTTCTTGACTGATTGTTTATAGAGCTCTTGTTTGATTGAAGCCTCTTAGTGATACAGAAACTGATGACATTGTACTGTTGTAAACTCCTATTTAAGTAATTTTTATAATCCCTAATTTAATAAAATTATGTGAATCTGTTGCACCAATTTATAATTTTGAGGGTTGTGGGGTGTTTGTTTTGTTCATCCACATAGCCCTAAGGATACTGACAGGATACTGACATAGCTGAAATAAGTAAAAATGCACAATGTTAAGAGTGTAGGTATCAGCTAAAATGCAAGTATTTCTACCTGAGCTTGGTGTCAGACCTTTAGAAGAATTACTGTCCTTCAGAATATTTTTTTCAGTCATTTCAGACATGATGTGTGATCATTCCTTGGGTAAACTTGTAGAGATGGAAACTTCTTTTGTAGTGTTCAAGTTTCTCTTGGTAGCATTGCACAGTAATTGCATTAGAGGAAAATTGGAAGCTCTTTATTTTAGTATTGTGAACCAATTTGATAGTTCCCTTTTCAGTCCAGCTCTTCTTAGCAGATTAATTAAGGGAACTGTCCCTCAGAGGTGCTTCCCACCATGTTAGTTGATCTAATATTAGTCACATTAGTCACTTCTTGTTCCAAACCTTGTTTTTCACTTGCTGTCTGTAGACAGGTAGCTCTCAGCCAGTTTTTCATTTGAGGGCCTGTCTGTGTGTTTCAGGAGAGGTGCTGACTCCTGTATAGGGCATATCAACAGTGCTGGTTTCAGTTATATTTGTGAAGCCTCAGGGCTCTTCTGCCTTGGAGAGTCCTATCTACGGCAGCTACGGCGAGTTGCTTTGAAGTCAAATCAGTTGGGAAATCTTTCTTTTGGAAGGGTGTCCTTCTGCTGTGGTATTCCCTCCAGCCTCCTTTTTCTTTAAACGCAAACATGCTTTTTGAAACTTTTGGTCAAAAGCAAGCAGGAACCTTAAGGTATACTATCTTGTGAGTTTTGGCTGGAATAAATTTAAATGTTAAACTTTTTATGAAGACTTTCAGCCTGTGTTCCAAGGTGGTTACTTTCTTGTATTTGTTACTGTGATGGCAGCAGAGAAGTTTGCTTAGCGTAATATGGTCTACTTGGAAAGAGAACTCAAGTGTCCCCAAAAAGAGAAAGACAGATGAAAAGTAGTGTGTATCAGCATAGCTGATAGATCATCACAGACGTCTGACACATTGTTTATCTTCTGTTTTCATTAATATGCAATAACGTTGAGTAACTGAAACTCTCAGGTGGTGTCAGGAGGGGTAAGGATTTTGACCTGGGTTTTTCAGGAACAGCTGGATTTTCAGAGTGTGTATGCTGAAGTATCCTTCTGTAACATCAATCTTTGGACTGGTGTCTTGTGAGTCATCAGACGACTCTTAATTAGGTTGCCATGGCAAGAGCTTGAGCACATTTTGGGAGCAGTCTAGATCATTGCCCCTTTTTGATTCCTGTGCTGCCGAGCATTTCATAACATGGAGTTCATGGGTTAGCTGAAACTCTTCTCCCTCTACCTCAAAATCTACAAAAGGAAAATACAATGGCATCGTGTTAAATGTTATGACTCTCACTTCATCTCTCCTAAAGGTTTGTGACTTGCATAGTTCTCTTAATCCTGGGAGGCATCATCTCTGCTCTTAAAGGTATCTTTCTGTGCTCTGTGATCTGCCTTGCCCCAAAGGAACACACCTATCTTGGCAGTTGAGATGTGGTGTGGTTTATGTATCAGGAGTTGAATCCATTAGTTGACTTTGAAGATTTAGACCAAACATTTAAACCGGCAGAAGAAAGAGAGGTGCTTTAGGGGAACTGTGCAAAGTACACTTTTCTACCACCACTTAAGGTATATTGTGATGTTGAAATTATTTATGTGAAATTTCTGTATTGCAATGGCTGGCTCTTGGGAGAATGGAGTGAATTATCCTTTAAGGTCTAGTTTTTCTGCTTGCTTGTTTGTTATCTTGGCACAAAATCTGATCACCAATTCAGTAATGGTTTGTTGTTTAGTTGAAAAGGGACATAGTTTTATCATAGAATCATTGAATGGTTTGGATTGGGAAAGGACCGTAAAGACTGTCCAGCTCCAGCTCCCCTGCCTTGGGCAGGGACAGCTTTCACCAGACCAGATTGCTCAGAGCCCCATCTAGCCCGGCCTTGGACACTTCCAGGGATGGGGCATCCACAGCTTCCCTGGGCAACCTGTGCCAGGGCCTCAGCACCCTCACAGGGAAGAATTAATTCCTAATACCTAATCCAACCCTGACTACTTTCAGTTTGAAGCCATCCCCCCTTTTCAAAAGCCCTTCTGCAGCTCTCTTGTAGCCCCTTTGGGGACTGGAAGGTACTTTAAGGTCTCCCCAGAGCCTTCTCTTCTCCAGTCTGAACAACTGTGGCTCTCAGCCTGTCTCCACTGCAGAGTTGCTCCAGTCCTCTGATCATCTTTATGGCCTCCTCTGGACTCGCTTCAGCAGGTCCATGTTCCGTATAAGCTGGGGGCCTCAGAGCTGGGTGCAGCACTGCAGGTGGGGTCTCACCAGCATGGAGTAGAGGGACAGAATCCCCTCCCTTACCCTGATGGCCACGTTGCTTGTGATGCAGCCCAGGACGTGGATGGCTTTCTGGGCTACAGTGCACGTTGCCATGTCATGTTGAGCTTCTCATCAATCACCACCCCGAAGTCCTTCTGGGCAGGGATGCTCTCAATCCATTCTCTGCCCAGACTGTGTTTGTGCTCGGGATTGCCCTGTCCGACATGCAGGATCTTGCAGTTGGCCTTGTTGAGCTTCATAAGGTTTGCATGAGCCCATGTCTCAAGCTTGTCCAGACCCTGTGGGTGGCATCCCTTCCCTCCAGCGTGCTGGCTGCACCACACAGCTTGATGTGATCAGCAACCCTTGCTGAGGGTGTGCTCAGTCCCACTGTCCATGTTGCTGACACACATCCGAACAGTGCCAGCCCAGTTGTGACCCCTGAGGAGCACCACTTCTTGTGGGGTATAATACATTATCAAAGTGTTGTCTCTTTCCCGAACCCTGGATATCAGGCTGCATTTCAGCCAGCTGCTTCTCATGAGTTTATTTCTTGCAAACACTCTGGTGTCTTGATAGCAGTGAGATAGATGTGTGTCTGAATATCACTGATGTGCTGTGGCCTGTAATGCATTGAGTTGTTCTGTCTTTCAGGTGATGCCCAAAATTAATTCTTGGTCTTGAGTAGTTAGGGGAAAAATTTCTTCTGGCTACCCTCTGATTTTGCTGTTCTTAGTGATGTGTTCCCATTTGCCACATTGTCCTTGGTACAGCATACTTCAGAGGAAGCAGGGAATTTTGTCTGAGGATGAGCTGTGTGAGAGTTCTGTACTAAAAGGCACCTCCACACAGCTAACTTGGGAAAATTGGACACTTGATTGATGGTGTACTGATGCTGGCTGGCAGTGTGAAGGAAAGAGCACTCTTTATAAAAGTACTTAACCAGTAAAGCCCTAGCACAGTTGCAGTTATCATGGTCAGAGGTTGTGGTTTTTACTAATCTAAGCTGTATCTGCACTGGTAGGATTTGCCAGCAGAGCTGTGTCAGTAAACCCTTTGTATTGTCAGCAAAACTGTGTTTTAAGTGCTAGGGACCATGGCAAAAAAAAAAAAAAAATAGTGTGACAGAAAGCAAATTTGTCAGATGGATAATGACCTGTGGATCAGCTCAGATACTGCCTGTACTTCAGCTCCTAGTGTAGTAGGTAAGAGATAATTTAAGGGAAAAAGCTGTGAACAACTATTTTCCTTTACTGAATGAGGATGTAATGAACTAGAGGGAAAAGAAACCCAGTAATGGTGGTGTCATGATTCTCAGTCGTTTATTGATTGCCCTCTCCTGCTTTCTCTGAGACTCAGTACGTAACTCCCATAAGTTATTTGTCAGGAACTCCCTTTTGTAGATAATGGGATACCCAATCTATCGTGTGTGTGCATTGCGGTGTGCATTTCGGATATTCCACCTGGATGTGGTGCACCTAAAGATCCTTGAAATAAATACCAAGGTAAAACCCCTTTTTCCCTTCTAACTGTGTTTCATTCTTGATTTTAAGACCAGGAAAAGGCATCATTGGATCATGCACCAAATTGTGCTGGTTTCATGTAGCGAGAGTCAGCTTGGATTAATGAGAATTGATCTCTCAATGATTTGCATTTTAATCTTTGTATCACACTACTGAGATCTCGCAGTAGAGGTAACAGTAGCAGAATTGAGGAGTCAGCTGTGGTCTCAGTCACCTCTGTGGAGTGTGACCAGGAGCGTGACCAGCTCTTTGCAGCACAGCTTGCTGTGCCTGTTGTGTTTCAGTTTCAGCCGTAGTTCTACCATGCTGATGCACAAAAGTGAACCCCGAGTAGTTGAGCTGTGCTTGATTGCGTGTCATCCCAGCTGATTTGTAAAGCCTAGGGAACTGAGGCGAACTCCACAGTAGTCTAACATAAAGAGTCTTTAATTGTGAACTCCCAAATGGATTATTTTGGAAGGGAAACCTTCACATGTAGAGTGTGTCAAAGCAGAGATGGATGGAGTTAATTCCATGCTGCCTATGGCAGGGGCCAGTAGTAATCACTATGGGAAGAGGGATACTCCTTTCTTCCCAGTTCCTAAGTCAATGTTTTTAGGATGTTCCTGAGCAATGTCAAGGTCACTGTTTTACTGCTCATAATCTTAATGCTTTAATATTGTTATTCTTTAAGTGATCTTACTCTTTTGTAGGTTATGTTTGTTAAAGATCTGTTGATCTTAAGGTAAATTAGATGAAGAGCTATGTTGTGTTGAACTTTGATAAACTTAGGTTGAGCATTAGCAATTTCTAGCAGGCCACAGAATATGGTCTCCAAAGAAAGTAAAGAAACCATGGGAAAAATATTGTTGAATTTCTTTAAAGTTAGTTTTAAAAGTGGCACACTTCTTACTGAAATTGTATTTGGCTAAATACTTTATTAATTTTGATTTTTTTTCCTAGCTTCATTATTTGTGCTACTAGAGAATGGCTTTACTGTGAGTGTAGGTTTTTGTTTGAGAGAATATTCTCTAAAGAAAATTGTGCCTTAGAGGATTGTGGCTGGAGCAGTCCCAGACCCGAGTATTCTTGCAGTTTTATTGTTCTCAACTTCTGTTCAAAACAAAATGCCCTGAAAGCGCACATGCACTTCCCTTGTGCTGGTACTTGGGATTCTCATCCTCCTTCCTTACATAACCAGCTTGCATTTGAAATGATCTGTTTTCCCCCTGCTCATTGCACCAGCTTTCTGGTTCAGGCTAAATGCTGATGTTCTGGTGCTGGTAGGGTTTCCTGTCCGTCACCTGGGTGGTTTCTCACACTCAGACAGCTGATTTGAGCTATTGGAATGTGTGAACTCTAGGCTATACTTCATGATGTGAAATAAATCAGAAATGTGTCCTTCTGCCTCCACTTTTGTCACTACTTCACTCTCAAAATTGACCCTTACATGTATATCAGAAATCTGGTACAGGGAGAACCTCTGGAAGGGAATGGGATTAATATATACAAAGAACTAGAAATAGTTACAAAGGAGACTCTTGCTTTGCATTTTTGCTTCCAGGGGTGGGTAGAATGGCACGTACAGAATTGCAGCATTTTTTGTCATGTAACAAGTATTCTGGGGTTTGTGATGATGCACTATGGGCAACTGAGCCAACAGGGGATTGACTAATACCAGGTTATGAGAATATTATTTCGGCTTCTACCTGGGCAGAAGTGGGCATATTGTCTGACAACTTTTCTTGAAGCTTCAGGTAAGTTCTTTGGTTTTTGTGCACAGTGTGCTAGAGATAGTAGTTGCTTTTTGTGGTGAAATGTAGGATTATTATTATTTTAATTAATTTTTAAATATGCTTACCAAGGAATGGGTGAGGCATTTACATGCCTGTCTGTATACTATATTGCAGTATAGCAGTAAGGTTTGTGGGGAAATGGATGGGTGGGGTAACTCTAAACAGTACACCAGGGAAAGAAGCTGAGTCATAAGATTTCCTTCAACATGGAGACAGGCTGGGATTTCAGATTCTAAGCATTAGTATTAACAAGCTTTTCTGCTTATGCTGGATCTCTGAAGCCCCTTAAAATCAGCAATACTATTTAAAAGCAGCTTCTACTTGATGTTTCTGTAGCTGTGTGTTAAACTGCAATGAATATAATAATGTACAAGTCAAAAAGTATAATGTAGTTTTAGGAGGCTGCAGTGAGCTAGTGGAGCCTAATGGCAGTAGCTGCCCTTGTCTTTGTCCAGCCTGGTGCAGGTGTCTGCTGGAGAAGTAGGCTCTTGAAGAGGCAGAAGGATCAGTAAATTAATTGAATGGCAGGAGAGAAGCCTGATTAATGAAAGGAATCAGCTGGCATTTGGTGCTAAAGAAACAAGCAGGGCTCTGAACTGCCAGGCATTTTTATTGCTTTGAAATTTTCAGAAAGTAAGAAGCTATGTCACATTATTAATTTCATTTCTATGTAGAAATTTGTTTTCCAGTTTTACCCTTTTTTTCCCCTGAATCTATTGAATTAATTTTTTTTGTTCACGGTTCTTCTGTGTTACAGGAGGGAATTTTTTTCTTCATGATTTTCATTTTTCCCTGAATTAAGTTGCCATTTTTAAAGAGAGGAATTTTTTTCCATTTTAATCTTTAAGTGGGTCACACCACAAATAATTCTGTGATGCAGAGTTGTGAAACTGCTTTTGAGTCACATTAAAGCTTTTGTGTTCTGCAGACTTGATAGAACAAGTTAATAGTGAATTTTAAGAAAGATACTAGTGTTCAGTGGTGGGTGGGACATGCCAAGTATGAGGTGAACATGCCTGTCCTTCAAGAAAACTTGTATGTATGAATTATGTTCCTCACAAAATTATCACAACACATCCAAACAGATCATTGATTGCTTTAGCTATTCAGTTTGTCAGTAGTTTTACTTCTTACCTGAGAGACGCTTGGTGTAATTCTTCTATTTGCATTTTAAAGTTACGTTGAAAGACATACTGAAAAGGTGTATGGAAGTATTTAGAGGATAGCAAAAATGCCTTAGACCTGGACTATACTCTTGAATTTTGCCAGTTGGTAGTGCCAGTAATTACCATTTACAACCACAGCCATTCTGGTAATGGCATGCTTTGCCATGGAAAGCCATGGTTATACTGAAGAGTTCATGCTGGGGCCCTGAAACACATTGAGGTGTGACTCCGGCTCTTTATTCATCTCATTTCCTTTGTGATAGGAAAGTTTTGCAGGTGAGCTTGTATTAATAAACTGTGCTACTTAAACACATATTTTGGATGAGAGGCTGTCGTGTTTCAATTTGTTTAACATATCAAAAAGAAAAGTAAAGAATTGCTTTGGTACAATACTGAAGCTCTGGAAATTTTTTTAATCTAGTGGGAAACCATATATCCAGAATGAGGATATTGAAAGATGTAGTAGAACACAGCATATGAAAAATGTGCAAGAATGTTTTAATGAGGAATGTGCGTACTCAATTTAAATAATACACTGAAGGAAATGATGGATGCTGCCCTCGGTCAACTACACTTGTGCAATTAGAAGTGGTAAGGCCTTTCAGGAAGCTGTGCTGTAGCCAGAAATTAGCAGTGATGAGCTGGCAGCAGTATTCCAGATGCTTCACAGCGGCACAGTGGCTGCTGTCCTGCCATGCTGCTGCTGTTGCACGTGTCTGGGGCAGGGCTGCTCTGCTCACAAACCGCACTTAGAAAAAGTACAGGCAGGAACTTAGGTCTGCCTAAATACTCTGATAAGTGGTGAAATTTCGTAATCTTGTACAAGAGGGTTGAATAGCTAATAAGGTGCCTACTTCTGGCTTTGAAGTACTCAAATTTATTTTTTTTTTCCCAAGGAGCATGGTAGCTTGCATAAAAATGGTTTGTGGATCAAAGGCATGGCTGTCAGTCTTCCTTTGGGATGCTGGGCATGTCTGAGAGTGAGACAGTGCTTTTAAAAATGCATAATTTCTCGATGTGTTTCTGGTTTTATCGCTCTAACCAGACTTCACAGTGGTGAATTCTAGCTGAGCTAACAGCTGCTTCTAGCAATTACACCTGAAGAAAACTGATTTATGTTATTGTTTTCTATACTGGTTTAATGATCCCTGTTAATCCAAGAAGCATACAGCAAAAGAGTGGGTTCTGAGGGAAATCAGGTCTATCAAGACAAACATGAACTCACTGCGTTGTATTTTTTTAATAATAACATGCCCCTTTTTAGCAAGATGCAGCATATTTTGTCAGTAATAGACTGATAAATTGTCAATTAAAAATCCACATACAGTGCAGCCCCGACTGTTTATTGTGAAACTAGGTATTTTGCCTTTGTAGACTCATTAGTTTATTTAAGTGTATTTGCTTAAGGCATTCTCCTGTGTGTTATTAGCACTGTGGAAGGTAATCGACACATGATATGGTTTCAGGATAGGGGTTGGCAGCTTCCCTCTACCTGGAGGAGGAGGCGAAGCGGGTGTGCCCTTCCCTCCTGACTGCCTCAGCCCTCTCCTCCTCCCTTCCGTGGGCTTGGTCTAGCTCACAGCTCAGGGTATTTTGTACTGGTTTGTCTTAAAAACCTTTCCGAAATTTTATTTTTATTTATTGTCTCTCGTGTTTGTTGGCTTTGTCTTCTGCCATTTTGGTTGGTTCAGTCAGCATACTGGGCACTCAGACAGATATTAGGCTCCTCAAAATAACTAATGGAAAAGCGACCTTGCCTCTCCAGTCTTGCTGTTGATTTGGCTCCAGCCTTACCATGAGGTGCTCTTATGGCAAGACTGGGAGATGAGGGAGCTGATTGACAACTACTTGGTGCTCAAAGGGGTGTTTTTTCTACATTCCCTACACTATTCATTGTTTATTTTCCTTTTACGTGTCAGTTTTCTGGTAGCTTCATGAGTGGCTCAGCTCATGGATGGGTCAGCTGGCCCCTGGCATAAAACAAGGGGAAGGAGTGTGGTGCTGGGAGCAGAGGGGGAATGGGACCTCCCCATCAGCAGTGGCCAGCTCCAGGGTTGACTCTTCTGCTGTGGAGAACCTTACTGGTAATTATTTGGCCTTACTAAAATTATGTTGGTTTTGTTTGATCTGTAGCAGTTTCTGTCTTATGTGCACATTAAATAGATGTTACATGGGCTTTCTCACTAGGCTTGGATTTTTTTAACATGTGCAGTTGCAGCCAGGAAATAGCTGAAGGGTTTTTTCCTTCTCTTTTCCTCATTAGGAGCTTGCAAAAGCAGTCATCTTAAACTCTTGGTGTGTAAACAAGGCAGCAAGATGCATCTGAGGACTTAATATAGTACAATTAAATGGTGAGGGCCATAATAGAATAAGGATTGAGTTCACTGCACCTGTTTGTTTCACAAAATTGGGAATGTAGCGGTTTTGTACATTAGTTAAGTAGCATTTTGCATGGGGATAGATGGTGGTTTGCTTTCTGGAGCAGGAATATGTGTGAATACTTAAATGATGCTTTATTTATGGATTATACATAAATATATAGAGAAGAGAAAAAAAGTTTAAACTTCATGTTGTGGTAAATTCATGGTATGTCTAAAGTAGAAAGGTTTGAGTTTACCTTTGTGTCCTTGCTTATGCTGCTAGTATGCCTTTCAATTCATTTAAATCTCTTTCCCTTCTTCCCTTTAAAAGTCTGTGCTGGTGAGACTGGTGCCAGTAATTCATTAGTCTGTGGAGTAACTCTACATGTGTTAGTACAGTCAGGAGTGTAATTGTATTATTTCTTGTACCAATATTGTTCTGAAAATAGCAATGCATACATCTCACACTAACAAACACATACTTCCTACAACAGAAAAAAACACTTCTACTATTAAGTAATCAGGTTTTAAACAGTGGCACACACTTCTGTTATAGAGGTAGCATATTTTCTGACCCTTCAAATAAAAAAAGCTCAGCTACATGAGAGACCATAGTCTGGGCTAGTGTATCTATTCTTTAGAGAATGTAAATTAATTAAAGGAAAGGAATTTGTTTATCATGCTTCTGTATTTGTTCCTGTGGCTTTTTTTTTTTCTGCAGGAGGGTTGTCCTCACAGGGAAATGCTGTGTTTTTTTAACTCAGCAAACACTTTAAAATCTTACATATGGAATGCATTAGATTTCAATTGGACATTATTGATTGTGTGGTCAATCCAGCAAATAAAAAAATACAAAGCCTTATAGATAAGGCAAACAGCATGGATGCATGGTGCATTGACAGAGCTGGAAGTTATATACTATCTGAAACAGTAGGGCTACTATCTCTGGTTATCACAAAAGCCCAAATGTCCCAGTGTGCCTGGTGTGTCAGTGGAACTTAAATCTCTGGGTGTTTGGCTGTGTGCCATACTGCTGTTGGATGGTCCATTGGGATTGATAACATTACTTCAGATTTCTAATTGTGGCTGTGACCCCAGTGCTTTGAGGGCCTTAAATTTTGTTACCTTTGGCATGCTGGAATATTGGTGAAATAAAATGCATGCCTGAGAAAGCCTGAGGTTTGTATAATATTGTTCATGGTCTCTTAACAAATGGATGAAGGTGAGGTCTCTGGGAAGGGAAGATAAAGCAAAGCAGCCCAGCAGAGCACAGAGCTGTCCATGTGCTTGTTGCAATTTAACTCTTCAGGAATCCTATGATCCTTTGTTTAGCCACAATCAATGTTTTATCCTGAATTTGCAAGGCAACCAGGTGCTAGTATTGTGAATCAGTTATCATTTGACATGACGTAAGGCCTATTCTTACTTGCAGAAAATGTCATTTGATGTTGTTCCCTTTTTTTCTTGTGTTGCAGATGTGACTGGTGGCAGCTCTTTCCGATCCCACACAGATGTTGTCATTGTCTATTGTGCACAGAGGGCTGCTGGGGGTAGTTTTGCTGGGCTGAAAAAGGAACAGCCTATGTTCTCCTGCATGAAGTACAGCTTTGAGAGGCAAAGAACTGCTCCTGCCTTTTTTTTTTTTTTTTTTTTTTTTTGGCAGGATGTGACACAGGTTTTTTAGTAACAGAATTTTGCTTCAGGGTTTGTGGGATCTTCAGTCTTGAGGCCCCAGATGATGTTCCCAGCAGTGCCACTGCATTCCTTCCAGTAAAAAACTGTAATGGCATAAATAGTGTATTTATTCCATTTTATATAATAAAAGAAGTACCTTGAAGCAAAATGTCACCTTCAGTAATCAAGGACGTAGATTTCCTTCTTAGTGGTGCTGACAATCATTCCTGATTTTTCTAAATTGCTTATGAGAGATTCATGCAGGAATTTACCTGGATTGGGAGAAAATGTTTAATATAAATGTATGGTAGTGAGCTGTTACTAATTGATTATTTTCTACTAGATGTGCTAGTACATAGAGTGAAGCTTGTGTATGACTTGAGTATGCGTGTATGTGGATCTGATTTACCTGGAAGGTCTCATGAATAAATCAAAGCTATAGACTATTGTTAATTTAAAAAAAAAATTGAGCGCTGTTTAGAGGCAAATCAAGTTTTGCAAACCTAGATATTGGGCACACATGAGGACAGTGTTTATCATTATCCTGTGCTTCCATAGGTTGTGTGTTGTCCATGTAGTCTTTCAGACTTTAGCAGTAGCATAGTTCTGATCCAGAAAATGAGTGTGCAGAGCTGTTTTCTTTGGTTTGATTTATTTTCTTTGTATATTGCTGTCATACCAAATTTTGTGGTTCCATACGTTTTTGTTCTCTTACCTGTTTTGATTCCTAGTGGATTTGCTTCTGTTTGAATGGATAATCCAAGGAATTAAGACTGGCAATTTCTTGAGCCAGTCCTTCTCTGTTATATGGGTATAACAGTCTTCCAGAATGAATAGGCAGAGTAGTTGTTAAATACTATTATTATCAGTGATGATATGCAAACATGAAAGAATTCAGATTCGTTTTCAGGGCTCATCCTAATTTGGCAGAAGTAGTAATCAAAGGGAGAGATACAGAGAACATTTAAAATGTTGCTGTGATGCTCGAGGTATGTCATGTATGTTGTGGGGAAATTGTGCTTATTTTCACACTGTCTAGGAAAAAAAATCCTGTGTGAAAATACCATAATTTTCCTTAAATATTGTTTTAAATGCCATTGTATTTTCATTAAATAACAGTAAGTACTGGTGCTTTTCTTAATTGTAGGTTTCTGTTCCATTAGATGTGATAAAGTTGGAGGCATAAAATTCTCCTGTCTAAGGAATGACCTGTGAACACTTTTTGATCTCTTTTTATCTCCTGCATTTGTAATTTCAGTGTTACAGCCCCTTCTTTGTGCAGATTGTGAATGAGCAATTACTGTAATGACACATACTACAAAATAAATGCCACAGAAAGTCCTTGTGATCTGTTAAAGATTGGAAATGGCTAGTGGAAGGTCTTGTTTCAACCTTCCTGGTGATACTCTTATCTGAAAGGAATCTAATTAAAAACTACCTACCTTATGCTTTTTATCAGATGGGTTAAGTCAGTTGCAGGCATGAAACAGAGAACGTATGATTTCTGTAACTGATTACCTGAAATTTCTATTTATGGAAATTTACTTGGCTAAAAATCCAAGTTCTTCTGTTCTTACCCTCTAAATTGTTGCACTTGGGCCAGCCAAGCTTATTTGTTTTAAAAATAAAAATAACTCAAAAATAGCATTACATTGGGATTTTTAATCCCTGATTAAAACTCTGTTGAATAAGATCAGGAGTAACGTTTTGGAGTTCCTGGTGGATGAGCTGGTATTTTAATCAAGGAGCAAAGTGCATCGTGTCAAATAAGAAACTTTAACGTACTGGTTATAGTTGACTTGTTACTAACTAGGCAGGCATTGCAGGGAGATAGAAATTCAACTTTCAGGGTAATACCCCTTCTTTGGAGTGACAGTGCAGGCTCTGCTCTGCTCTGCCAGCTTCAGCTGTCTTTTGTGTCTAGCAGCAGTAGCACTGTCAGCATTTTTAATGGAGGATTTCCTGTTCTTTTCTGTTTAGATTAGAGCTGTAGAAGTATGCTTTATGGAATTCACTTGTAAGAAGGTTTTATTATTGTTTAAATGTCAGTGTATGTATTTAGTAACAAAAGCTTCAGTACACTCACTCATTCCAGTAGTACTTTTGTATTTTGTACACAGAAGAGAGTATATATCTGTGCGTGTGTAAAAGTAGATACATGTAAATATACAGAAGAATAAATGTATTTGGATTCAGGAGACAGATTTAGGGAAGGGAAATTTCTCCTGTAAGACATGTTTTATCTTTTTAAGAAAGATACACATCAGGTGTTGGTTTTAATGCTTTCAAGTGCTGTGTATATCCCTGCTGGGTGACAAATTTTATTTCCCATAAAATGTGTGAGGGTGAGACTGTATTTCAGTATTACTACTGATGCAAAAATGCCAGGACATGCCAGGTGTTTTGACAGGAATAGGCTGCTGTCTGTAGCCTCGCCTGCTTCATGTTCGTAGTGCATGAAGGCGCAGACTTTGGGGTCTGCTTTGCATTTGCAAATTCATTATGGAATGAATCTGGGTAAAAGCACATACCTGGACAGTCTTTGCAGAGCCCCTGAGACATGAGGACCTGTGTGTCAAACACCTCATGTAAGACAGCATTTTGCTTGACAGTATTAATTGGAATAATTGATCCTTGTAAGTCTTGCCCATACGGGGCAAGTGTGCAGTATGTGGCTTTGGATGTAGTTAATGTACTCTTTAATTTGCTCCTGAAGCACAAGATGATGATCTTAATGTGAGTTCTTAGATTCTGTATCTTGTGTTTTAAAAGAATTAAAAATACAAGAATTTAAGTTTGTCATGGCAAGCTCTAGTTCAGCTGTCAAGGATCATTATTCCATGTATGAATACCTTTCCTGCTCTATCTTGATCTTTGTTTGTGGTGTTGTACAGAGCTCAAGTGTCTATTTTTGATGTACTTTCTTTCTTCTTTTCCAGGTGAAGCAGGAGCCATAGAAGGAATACCTTGTGGTTTGCAATCATGCCATTCCCCTTTGGCAAGTCCCACAAGTCTCCTGCAGACATAGTGAAAAACCTGAAGGAGAGCATGGCAGTGCTAGAAAAACAAGACATCTCTGACAAAAAGGCAGAAAAGGTACAGTTGTGATGTTCCAGTCGATAAACTGTATTTGAAAGTGGGGGGAAGGGGAATTTACAGCTGTTGAAACTGGATCAATTAGGAATTATTTTGGGGGTTTGTACCTTGATAAAGGGTAAGTTACGTACCTTTGAACAGCTGCGTGTCTTGTTGGTTGGTTGGCTTATGCCACTGGCAGCTGATAATGATATTTAAAATAATTTGATTTGGAACTGTAGGACATTGCATTCTTTTAATAGGCAGTTGTACAGTGTTCTGGTGCTTGTGACCACCACAGTGCCTTCACTACTGCACAAGTAGTTCTGTCTCTACTTGTCCATGCAAGTCTTTACAGAGCAGAGTGTCTCTTACTGAAGCTGGAGAACTTTGTGTCTTCATGGATGTCAGCAGAGAATATATTTTGGCTTTCTTGCGTCTTCCTCAGCCCACAGTAAGATGTGAAAAGTTCCTGTGCTAGTGCAGTTTCCTTTAGATGGATGTCTTGCTACTTCAGGATCTGTACCTGTCCACAGTCATTGACTTCTCAACTGGCACTCTTGATTTTATAGCTTTACAGGAACTGACCTCAAAGTTCAGACTGTGTGCAGCTGCATCCCACCTAGTGAGTTGTGTGGCAGAGGTTTAGGTTAACACCCTCCTTGGAGCCTCTCCCGGCATTATTTAACTATTATTTATTTAACTAATATTTAACTATTTATTTAACTAATATTTATCTATTATTCTTGGCATCCACAGGATCCCATATGGGAGTTAGTCACAATCTTTTCATGTTCACATATATTTTTAAGCAGAGTGGGGGCAGCTCCTCTACACTGTTTCACCTAGATTTGGCACTACTACTTCTAAGGGTCTTAATGAAATTGCCATCTTAGTTCTGATTTTCTTTAATAATTAGCATCTTCTACCCCATTGCCACCATGTGGTATGTTCCAGGTGTCTTGCAGAGTACCACAGTACTTTCCTCTGATGCTTTTTCTCTCCTACTGGAGAGAAAAATGTTACGGTCTTTTATGCAGGCTTGTGTGAAGGTTGGAAGGATTTTCATTTGCTGCTGCTTTTCTTCTTTCTCTAAAAGAGACTTCTGTCAGGAGAGGAGGGCTAGGTGCATTCTGTAGAGTCTCTGATGAGACTTGGCACTGCCTCCTTTATCTTGGCCTCATTATTAGTTCCTGGAAATGTGGCTTGATCTTAAAATCTGTGCTCTTTTGTGTCATCTCTTTTTGCTTAGACCCCAATGGGAACAGACCAGATCATCGCATTGTGTGTAGCTGTGTCCTGTAGCACATGCCTGTGTTCTTGATGCTGTAGCTGAAGGTTATGTACCATTTCTTCTTGCTGGCCTTTAGTCCCACACCTCCATCTTTTTGAAAGACCTCATTTATGTGAGTCTGCTGCTCTGACAAGAAATAATATGCTAAGCCTGTGGAGTGGTTTTTCCTGTATCATACAGAAAGTAACACATTGTGTTTGCAGAAGTACAAAGGCAGCCCACATTCACTAGTTTAAGTGTGAGGAGGGCTAAATCCTGACATTCAGGGGAATGAGCCTGGGTATGGTAGTGCTGTTCACTGTCATCCTTGCTGTTCACAAAGGCGACCAGCTGATGAATCTGAACATTCATAACACCAGTGTCCACAGCTCCATGCAGAGATTCATCCGGAATTGTTTGTTTCCATGGCAGGCCAAGACTTCAGGAAGGTGACTCCGGTTGTGACTGTTTAGCCCAGGTGGTTTGCTGGTTTGATAGAGAAAGGTCTTCAATATCTTATGGACCAGTCCATCAGATCTTTGAGGGCTCTGATTGGACACCCTGAATTCATGCCTTCTTCCTGTCCAGTCTGTAGAAATGACTGGAGTGAATTTGGAGTTAAAAGACAGCAGGGGTCTGAGCAGTAAGGGTCTTAGAAAAGAACAAACATTTCTTCATGCCCATATCTCAGTATTTAGGAATCTTTTACTCTTTCATTATCCCTTTTATTATGATGATCCTTTCTGTGGTGTAACTTTTCAGCGTACTTTGGAGAAGAATTCTGTGCTGGTGGCAGGGTGAGTTCTGTGGCTAGCAGTGCAACAGAAATAGAAAAACTCACTGTACATAAAGCACAAAAATTGCTGCCTGGTACTAAAAGGAGAGAAGGATGCAAAAGTTGTTCTTGTTTTCATTACTTGATTTTATTAGTGATTAGACTTGTATAAAATATGGTGTGTCTAATTTTGTCATTGTTGCTGTTTGATCCAGGGGTGTGCTTATGTAGCCTGTCACATATCTCAGTGCTTGGGCAGCATGCTACCTACTCAGTGTTGGTTACTGTTTGTGGTAAAGGTACCCATTGGGGTTAAGGGACTACCTACTTTTCTTACACTCTTGTTTCTTACAGTGCTGAGTTTGCTACTACATGGTGAATGCTCTTTAACAATTTTGTAGCACAGTTGGAAATACAGATTTATAAGAAAATTAGACAAGCTTTCCCTGGAAGCTATAAGTGTAATTAACTACCTTTGAACAGAATGCCTTTTTTTTTTTTTTTTCAGTGCTTAAGCTGAAATTTAAAACTTTTAATGTTCTGTGAGAGGAAGCAAAAAATCAAAGGAGGTAATAAAGATTTTTAAATCTTGGACAGTGTGTGTTCCTGTCCATTCTTTATAATGAAAATGGAAGATATTCTTCAAAGTAAAAGATGTAAAACAATAGTAATGTCTTGTTCAATTATGAAACATTTTGTCCTGTCATACTGGAAAATTTGTTTTATAACCAAAAATCTGAAATTCAGGTGTATCCTAGTTACATGTTAATCTGCTTTTTGAGCTCTGTGATGAGTGGAGAAAAATTAACCAGGTAGTTCTCCAGGTCATTTGAAATGCCCTTTAAGCACGTGGTGCTTGTTTAGGAGCTGTGACCCAGAGCGGCTGTGGGAGCTGGGCTGTGGCTCATTGCTCCCATCTGCCTCATGTGCCACAGCTCTGGTGCTTGCTGGCTGCAGTGCTGTGCTTAGCACAGAGGTCCTGGTTTGCTGTCTGTCAGTATTTTGGAAGGGAAATGAGATGTCAAGTGCTTTGTAACTGAAAATGTGTTCATCATATATGCTGTTAGTTCTCCATTACTTGTGCTCTCTCAGAAAGGGGAGCTAAAGGGAAGGGGAAGGAAACCTTCTTTCCTGTAAGTGGGACCTACCCTTGATCCAGTCCATTAGTTAGTCTTTATTCACATCTCTTCCTCCTCTTTGGCTGATACCAGCGTTTTTTTCATACTAGCAGTTCTCTTGGTGTGTGGCACACATTTATTGTCGTGCAGGTAAATATTTACTTGTGTAATCAAATTGTTCTTTGCTACCCTCTGACCTTGGGTTAACCTGGTCACAGCAGCTCCCTTTGGGCTGTTGGGTGATTGTTGGAGCCCTGTTGTTATCCCAGGCAGATTGGCCCTTGCAGGTGTGGTTGGCCTCTCTCCTTTACATCACTGCTGCGTGTGATGGCAGCACACTGAGTAATGGGGCTGGACCATGAGCTGCTTTGGCTCAGTTGTCCCAGGGTGATGCTGTGCCATGTTGCCATAGGTCAGATTTCATTCAGGGAGTTAATGCTGTCATTTACAAAGCAGTAAAATCTTACATTTGTTATGCATGTGTGTACAATTAATCTGTGGTTGAAAGAAGGCTAAAGGTTAAGTAATCTGCCTGGCCTCCAGTGTGGGGCTGTTACTCAAGGGGTAAAGATGAGGCTTCTTCCAGAAGTAGCAGGTGAGAGGACATGCTGCTCCTCTAATTGAACTTGGCTCTTCTGTGCTGTCTCCATGCTAAATGTTTACTGGAAAATCATACAATCATTTTTGGCCTTTAAATGTACTACTGCACTGATGTAGTTACTAATACATTTATGGAATTGTCTGTTTTTGTAAGCATTTTGAAATCCAGCCAGTTTAAATAGTTATTAAAATAATGCTTTTTACTTGTGATAGATACTGCTCTGGACTAGTAAAATTATTCACCCTGTACAGGCTCAAAGCTATATCTGGTTTATCTTTTTGATGGATGTTTTCATTAATAGTGCAGTTTCTGTAATTGCATTATCTATGTGTAGAGAACCCTCAGCCATTGGAATTCCATAGGCCTGGAGACTGCCAAGCTCATTGGAAGTGTGTCAGGACTGGCCATGTGTTCTTTATCTTCTACTGTTCATAAACCCCAGATAATCCAGCTGTACAACTCTAGATAGAGTATTTGGGGTTTGCACTGCTTACCATTTAAGGAAATATTAAATTTTAGAGTATTTCACTGATATTTCCAGAGACTGGAATGAACCATAGCTGTAAAGATGTGCAGCTATTCTGGTGTAACAGTCATATGTGTGACTTCATGGTGTCTGCTTTTATTTTTAAATAGTATCTTCCTGTCTTTCATAAACATAGAGAAGTAAGTACTTTCTTTATTTTCCTTGCTTTACATTTAACTTTTATAGTGTGGCTTGTCCTCAGATGGTATTGATTTTCTGGCACCATTGAATTTCAAATATGACTTGCCATGAAATTTTTCTCTAAAATTCAGGTTGTTCCTTCTCAGTGTTGAGAGCATATAAATACAGATGTTAATACTTATAAATTTTAACATGCAAAATATGTATCTAGAGACTATAAAATATATAGAGAGTATAGACATTCTGTATATATAAAATACACCTTGGTCATATATTGTACTGGGATGTATTTTATGTATTTATACATACGGTATCTGATTGTTCCACTTTTCGTCATGGGTTTTTGGATGAACTTCACTGTGTATTTTGGTCTTTCTCTAGAGATTTTTTTCCCTTCCTAAAAGAAAGCAGTGCATTAGGCAATTATTTAGATCGCAGTATCCTAGAAAATCTTGCAAGTAATGCTATCCAACCTTCTCTTATCTTTCTTGATTTTATTTTTTTTAGTAGCTTTTACTTGGCTCTTCGCACCAATATTTAATGTAGCATTATATTTTTGAGGGTAACTATCTAAATCCCATTCTGCATCTGAAATGGCAAAAATAGGCCTGCACATCTTGTATTTGGAATATGTTTGAGAGTTCATGGAATATACAAGAGTAGGGAGGTTCTAGAAATTTGTAGAAGTTTGTTTCTAGTCCTTTTGATACTGAATTTTCGAGTAGAAGAAATATAAGGATGTTGTATTTCATGAAAGTGTGGTGTATTGAAAGACCTTGGTTACTGATAAAATAGTTGCAGAAAACCTCATACTTCTATTTACAGAAGATACCCAGAAATGGTAGCTGGAGTGATGCAAGGCAGACTCTTTGATGATACAGGTGGTCAGACACTGGTACAGGTTGCCTGGAGAGGTGGTGGAGTGTCCATCCGTGGAACTGTTCGGAGCATGGCTGGCCATCAGCCTGGTCAGTTTGGCAAGACTGAGGCTGGCCCTGCCTCAAGCAGCTGGTTGCATCCTGATGGCCTCCTGAGGTACTAAGAAGCTGTTCTGCTTCTTAGGGATGTGGTTTAGTGGCAGACTTGAGCTTAAGGGTCTCTTCCAACCTCAATGATTCAGTGATTCCCACTGAAGCTTCATGCCATGCCAAGTTGCAGTGAAGCACATTCAGGTGGTCTTGCCAGTTTTGAAGAGCACTGAAGTCCTGCTGTCTGTTATTGAAGTTCCCGAGTTGTACGTTCGTGTTGGGGTAGAAGGCTTTTTGGTTTTTTAAAGCCCTCAGTGTTTGGAAACACTGCATTGTTTTCTGCCTCATTTGCAAGCATTCCATTACTGGTTTGTGTCTTGGGCTGGTGGTGAGGGAGAGCCCTAAAGTGCAGTTATTAAAGTTTTGGGTTTAGGAGGCTCGTTCTGTTTCCTGGGGTTTTGGTATGAGAAATTCTCCACTCACATTTTTAATTACAGGCATGCCCTCAATACTGCCATCGTTTTAGCTAAAATAGGCAGTTACTTAAACTTTTGCCTTTCTTCCTCTTTTCATCTTGCTTTCTACATTAGGGTGCAGGGACAGACTTTGCTTCCTCTTTCCTTGGTAGCCATGCATCAAACATATCTCTTCATATCTCCATGTCTGAGAGATGTTCCTGTTCTTCTCCTACTAAAGAGCTGTTTCTTCTGAATTTCAGAGAACAGTTGTGTGGTGTAATACTGCTCCAGTACGGTGAGCTGGTGTTCCCATTTCACGTTTTCAGGAGCTGGCGTGAATCTGAGTAGTCTTACTGAGCACCTGCTTCTTGCTGTCTTACTAACAGTGCACAGAAAATCCTTTGGAATTTCGATTGAGGAGGAGACAACTGGGACTAGGAACTGAAGTTAGCAGGAAGAGGGACGCAGCAGGGAGTGGAAAGTTGTGGAGGGGCTAAAAATGATATGGAGCCTCCTTAAAGGTCATGGAATTCTCCTTGCATACCTAGCAAAGCTGGAGTGGCTTTAGCTTGAATAGTGCATGGGTCATGCTGATCTTAAGCCTCTAGATAAAAAGCACAATGAGAAATCTTTTTGCATACCTTTTGTGAGACTGGCAATACCCAGAAAGAGATAATTTTTTCACTTTATTAATTTTCCGTGAGCTATCAATCATAAATACTTTGCATTAAAGTGTATGCATACTTTGTTGGCAGGTTCATCTAATTACTAAAATCCAGTGCACTTACAAACCATTCAGACTTTTTAGGCATGTGAAGAACCATTATAATTAAACCAGCTATTTATGACGATCATTTTTAGCATTTTGCCCCCAAGCTCAGTAAACATATATATTGAAAGGAGTAGTTCTTTTTTTGGTCCAATACAACTATGTTTTAAGATTCAGAAGTGGGTGTTTAGAAGTATTCTTGTTGATTTATATTTTTTTAGTTTTACTTGTGAGATAACTGTGTTTCCACTGCTAAATGCTGCTCCAGCTCATCATGGCAACTTAGGAATTCCTCACAAGTAGACAAGTCAGACCTGTCTGTCTTCTGTAAGGTGGACTTCAAACAGGGAAGGATTTTAGATCTTTAGTAGTCTCCTGTGTCCTTTTGAGTGTACCTCTTTCTGGGTCTGTTGGCTAGGTTGTTCTTGTATACTGAGATAACCTGAAAAATGAAGTTGTTTCTCCTTGAGGTTTTTTTTGTTGGAAAGACTTCACCCACAGTAACCGGAATGGGAGCCTAGTATTTGGCAAAACCTGATGTGTGCAAAATCTACAGGAGGAATGCATTTGGTCTCTCTGAGCAGTTCACTAGGGACAGGCATGGGCTCCATGTCACATTTTCCAGTCTGATCCTGTGTAACTGTTTTACAAAATGGAAATTTTATCAGGTTCTTTTAATTCTATTGCTGTTCTTTAGGGGATTTTTGAATGGGAAGTTAAAAGGCAGTAAAAAGGAAAAGATTTTTACCTTTGGTAACTAAATTGTGTATGTCTTGCCTCTGCTTTTTATTGTTTGGGTTTTTTTTTTAAATACCAGTCTCATAACAGTCTTATTTGCAGAAAGAATATCTATTGTTTTTTTTTAACAGATTGTCATTTCCTGATTATCCCCCCCCCAATGGAAGTTTGCAGATGTTAAGAATAAAGGAGCGTGCAGTTAGAAAGACAAATGGCATTGTGCTCTAACTGTATTGTTTTCCCATTTTCTTTAGGCGACGGAGGAGGTCTCAAAAAACCTTGTTGCCATGAAAGAAATCTTGTATGGCACAAATGAAAAAGAACCCCAAACAGAAGCTGTGGCACAGCTTGCTCAGGAGCTGTACAACAGTGGTCTTCTTAGTACCCTAGTAGCTGACTTGCAGCTAATTGATTTTGAGGTAAGAAAGGAGGTTTGACATTTCTTACATTCTGTATGTTAAAATAAACACATGTGAATTCCTACCACTTTAGTTGATTAAGATGTTTCAGTCTTCAGCTTTTATTTTGTGGTTATGACAAATCCATTAGAAAGAGAACTCACTGTTCCAAACTGCGTAGAAGATTGAGCAACTATAGAATATGAAATCTGTCAATTTAGGCATATAAACAACACAAATTTGAAGTAGATAAACCTCTAATCTGGTAGTACAGTTCTGTTAAAATTATGGAATAATTCTTAATTGTTGTGTACACAGAAGGGTTAATCTCTTAGTAGTAATACCGTAGTGAACACAAACCTTAATACTACAAGACGTATTTATATGTTCATATGGCTACATCAAATTACTAGGAAAAGTAATAGAATTATTGTAACATTTATGAAGAAGTTTAAATATATAATTTAAAGCTGTTAGTTTTATTAATAGTCCAGTATTTCTCTCTCTTTTTAGAAACAAGTGATGCAACCTTTTTGCTTTTCCTCATCTTTTTCTCTGTTTATTAAAAAAACAAACTGAAGTATTTATTGATCAATTCAAAATAGCTATACTTATTTATATTTAAAGGTATCTCTATACAAGCCTCTGTGGCATTTGTCACCACATCACATGGAATAATTTACCTTCCCAGCACCATAGTGAAAAATCCTATTTAGTTACAAGATGCTGCAGTACAATTGGATTTTTCTCTTTTCCCTGAGGACTCACAAGAAGCGTGTGGTTGTCTAGGAAAGGAGCCAAACCCCATGTATCTCACTCCACAGCCTCAACCATAAAGACCATTCCACTTAAGATTGCTTAAAAATGGGATTGTTCATAAACAGGTTGCTCACAATACAAACACAGCAGTTTAAAGTCCTATTGTAGTTTGACATTCCAAAAACAATGGCTTTCTTCCCTGTTCTTTCTTCTCTCCCTTCCACCCCACCCATAACTCCCTCTGACTTGTGTTTAATTGTAATACAGTGGTATTTTTTCCCTACCCACACAACTGTTTATACCATACATAAAACATTCATGTTGTTAAATAAGCAAGGAGACCTGGGAAAGCTGAGAGGGAATGCTGAAATGTGATGGCCTTTAATTGCTGAAGAAAGGAAATCATGAAACGTCATCTGGATTTTGCTGACCTCTAGATTGATATCAGCCTGGTGTTTACTCAGCCCAGTTATTAGCAAAGGAAACCTTATCTCCTGGCAATGAAGAATGATAACGATTTGCACAGGCTTGCTCTCGTTAAGGAGGGCTATGCTTTCTATTCTAAGGGGACGTGGAAAGATTGTGAGTTGTTTCCTGCCTGTGGCTCTTCTGCTGCTTTGTTTCATGAGGATGTGATGGTTCCTCTTGGAAAGAGAACAAGTCATTCACTGCTTTCTAGGCTGGACCACGTCTGCTTTTTATGGATGGGAGCTGGCAGACTGTCCAGCTATTGTTGCTATCTAGAATTAATGTCAACACACCTGTGCTCCAGATGTGCTCCAGCTTCCCAGCTGTTACAAAGCCAGTCAGATGTTGCCTTTGATATCCCAAATGTCTGTGCGAATTTACTGCATTTGAAATTATTTTTCCATTACTGATGGAAATTCATATTTGATTTTCTGGTGATTTTTAAACTTGAAGAGTGGGTCTAGAATTTTTTTCTTTCTGGTGTCCCACCACAGCTGGAGGTTATTCAGTGACAAAGCTAAACTTTTTTTTCCTTTCAGTCTCACTTCTGAAGAAGGTTACCTTTTAGAACAGGAATAGACAGCTTGTTATTAGACAGGGACTGTTCATTGTGGCTCTTTATCTGTCTCAAATATACCTGAATCTGAAGTGCTATGGTAAAAACAACCCATAGAAAAGTAAGAAGTAAAAACTAGAAAAATAACAAATTTGATGTTTTAATGAAAACAACTGCGATTGTCCAGCCCTTGCTATATGCCCAGGCCTGTTTAAAGTGTTGCCCTTCTCTGGAAGCTTGCTTTCCAGTAAAGCAGTCAACACAACCATCTCCTTACCAGTCTTAACACTTACCAGTTATCTCGTTGCTGATTTGCACTGAAAGAGATGGCATCCCTGGTGAAATTAGGTTTTATGTTCTGTTGTTTTGGAATTTTTTAAATGAAGAATAAAAACTCCCCAAAACCACAACTGCCTTTTGCCAAGGGAAGCTGCATCCTTCTGCTGAGAAGACAAGCACAGTGTCCCTCTCACTTCTGGCTGTCGTGACTGCTGGCACAGGGTCTGGGGCCTGTTTGCCGTTGTTAGGCCATGAGGTCACTTGGCAAGACACCCCTGTGACAAAACCTCTCTGTGGGATTGCTGTGTGCCACTGGCAGCTCAGTGATGGGCATTAGAAGGAAATGCTGTTCTTGCTGGGGGATCCAAGGCAAACGCCGCGATCCAGCGCAGAACTGGCAGCGTTGGTGAATGGGAGTTGATGACTATATTATGTGGAGCTTGAGTAAAGCAATTTCTGCAAACACTGCTCTACTCATTTCAGAACAAAGAGTTCTGGTATTGCTTTGGGCTGGCTTTCAATGGAATTGTAATTGAGAAAACAAGCATTTACAAACAATCCCTTATATCCTGAAAACAACACTCCAACAAAACTGTCTGTGGTAATTCACAAACATGCCATTTGTAAAACTACAGTCCTCCTATGTTTTCATAAACATTTCGTTTTTTTCTCATGCAGTCTTTTGTACACTGATCAGAAAATGGAAAGAATTTTAAATAATTGATGTTGTTTTTAAAATTCTTGCTCGTTAAATACACCCTGCATTTAACTCAAAAGCTTCCTGGTGTTACTCAGGAGATTTACAGTACAGCTAGAGCTTGTCAAGAAACGTTATATATATATAGGTTTGGTGTATAATGTTCAGGGAACCTGTAGGTGGAGTTGCTTAACAGGCCTTTATTTGCAGGTCCAAGCTTAGTACAAGTTGGCCTGGTCTTTTTCTGGAATAGATCTGATAACATATAATCCTGAAGGTGTCTTTGTGCAGTCCAGAATGGACAGCTAATTGCAGAAATCTGGCTTTTAAATGGTGTATGTGAATGACAGTGAAAAGTGCTTATGTTTATAATCAGCTTTTTGTTAGATGTCTGTACCAGTTTGTCATCTTCAGCTATGGTCTGACAGAAGAAATAAATAGGAGATGTGTATTTATTCAAAAAAGAACATTTCCAGTTCCTTTTACACTGTCTGGTGCTATGCTTGTGCATTTTTTTTGTGTACAATTTATGCTGAATTCCAGCATCCTGGTCTTACTTATACTTCTTTTGTGCATTGAAAAATGTGAGACTTCCATTTTAGGTCAGTGGATGATTTCTGTTTGTACTATTCATTTATTTATTTATTCCACTTTCATAAGTTGCAGTTCTAAGTTGGATGTTAACACTGCAGTTGGAAATGCTTTGCACACTCTTAATGGTGGCATTGTGTGTCCCTAGACAAGGGAGAGGATAATGGAATGTTGAAGAAACACACTTCCAGGCAAGAGCATGGTTAAAAACTGTTATGCTGTTAGCAAAAGCAAGTATCAAATAAGCCCAGGAGATTGATGCTACATAGAAATATGTGATGAAACATCAGCTGGCTTTACTGCTGAATGTAAATTACCCATGATCTGGCTGCAACGTGATGTAATGTTTTGAGTGCTTTGGCATATTTGAAATGGGCATAAAGAAACAGAATACTGAATCCATTCAAGATCAGAGTATGGAGGCTGACTGAACTGCAGAGCTCCCCCAGTACGACTGCATGAGGTGATGATAATGTTTAATTGTTAACTTGCCTGTGGACTTCAATATTATGTGTTTAACTGCCAATGTTTTTGACAGGGCAAGAAAGATGTTGCGCAGATTTTCAACAACATTCTCAGAAGACAAATTGGTACAAGAACTCCCACAGTTGAATACATCTGCACTCAACAAAATATCTTATTCATGCTATTAAAAGGGTATGTGCACTGTGAAGCATAAGTATGCTTTTACATGAAGTAAGGGGTTTTTTAAATGCATGGAGAAGCATTTAAAAGAAACTGAGTTCTGACGTTTTGTTCTTCCTTTGCAATATGCTTGATTTTATTTTCTTTTTCTTTGGTTTTGGGGTCTGTAATTCCCCTAAGTAAAGGAAAATTTCAGTAATAGAACACGAACCATTTACTTTTGCATGAAATATAACTGAAAATTGAGAACTGTTAGTAATCTAAAATGCTCTCACAGTGCTAGTAAGATGTTTTCCTTTCAGTATACTATTTGAGCCTATTTAAACTATTCTCTTGTGAACTTATTAATCAAGAGTTGAAGACTGTTCTTTTTCCTTTTAACAACAATAATTTCCAGTTTGCTGGCCTATCTTAGTATGGTCTTAGACTTCTTATTCATAGTGATTTATATTCCTGTATTGACACAAACACACCAATGCAAACCTGACCAGAAAAAGAACTATTTGTTGCATACTGTGCAGGCCAGAGAGCTGCTTCTTCCTCTCTTCTTGTAATAGCTGGTGTGCTGGATATTGAAGGGTCATGCCATACTGAGTATATGGTTGGGCATGTAGAGCTGCAGCTCTCAAACATGAAAGCAGAAAATAGTTGCTTGCATTTCTAATAGTATTAATTAAGAAAGTTCTGAAAATTTCAATTTCACTGTCTTATTTTGGGACAGAAGAGCTCATCAAACATTAATAAACCATTTAAAAAAATACAGCCATTTATAGTTCTGGCTGCAGCTGCTGGGTAAGCTTGCTGTAGTTGAGGAGTACTTATTCCACCTACTGGGATACTAAAGGGTGTATGAAAGGGCCACTCCTCTCAGTGGGATACTTGCCTGTTGGTAGTAGCATTGAGATGGGGAGGATAATCAGGTGGGTTTTTAGCATATAAACAGGAAGCTTAAATGTGTTTTTCCTCTTACTTCATCCTAGTTCAGAGCAGTCATCAGAGGTGCTGACTGAGCTGCCAGTGCAGGGCACATTGGGCTATTTTATTTTAACATCTCCAGGTTTGCCTAATCCTGGCCATTTGCATATGCCACTGGAAAATGTATCATACAAGAAACTTTCTCTGTGGAGAAAGCAGGAGTCCCACATCTCTGTTTCGTGCTGACTCCAAAGTTTAGCACCAGAAGCAGTGTGGAATACTTACCTCAAATCATACGAGCATAAGTTCTACACTTGTCTGCCAGAGCAGCTGCTTTTCCCCCCCTGCATTAAAGTCCTGAGTGACTGTAATTTCATTTAAATGGTAGAGGGACAAAAAAAAAATATATTAATTGTGCAGTGCTTCTTCAAAATAGTTTACAAAAGAAGGCAAAGATATTTGAGGTGCAGAGAGATAAAATTGCTTTTTCAGCATGTTTTCATTGGTAAGTGCTTGAATGAGGGCTGCAACACAGTGGTGCTCACTTTTAGTCTGTGTTGTCACTCTTCAGAGAGCTGTATTCTCAAAGGGGTTATTGAAACTCATATTTATAAGTCAGGATGTTTGATATGGGCATTTAGCAACTTATGTGTTACACCTGGTATCCAACTGAGACAAATTTATGTAAATTTACACTGTTGCATGAATTGCAAAAAGTTCAGTAGATTTCAAATCTCCATGACAGGTTGAATGGGAGAGTATTGCAGGATTTAATAAAAATTATTTCATAAGGGAATGTTTTTGTAGGTTAGTGTAGTTAATGCTCACTATGCACAATGATACTTTTCTCCTGAAATTTTGGGGAATTTCAATTAGCTTCCAGTGGTATAAGAGGGAGGATTCTGGAGGTGTGTGGCAGGAAGGCAAGTGAGAGACCGTGACTGCTCCAGAAGCTGGAACCCCATGATGTGCAGAGCAACCAGTGATGCTGAGAAAATGGTTTAATGAAAGAAGAGATCTGAATTTATGTCCAGTATTATTAACCCCTCATGCTCATATGTAAAGTTTTATGTAAATTGCTGTCATGTTTAAGTGAGCAGCTTTCAAGACAAAGCATTTACTGCTTTTCCAGATGTCTGCAATCCCAGAAATATGGAACAAGAAAACTGATGTTGAAAACAAAGAAAGTATTTTTATTTAGTCTTGTTTCCCAGTTCATGAAAACCATTTGAATTGGTTGTAATTGTAACTGGCAGCTGTTTCAATAGTATTTTGTAGAAATATTTAAAAATGTCATTTAGTGCAGGAATGAGTACCTCTAATTTTTATGGGTTTGTTTACTTGATAGTACTGAACACTGTAATTAGCAATGTGGTGCTGCAGTGCTAACTTGTGAAAGTTTATAAATTTATAAATAATCTTTGTTGGTTTTTTTAATAGGTACGAATCTCCGGAAATTGCTCTAAATTGTGGGATAATGCTTAGAGAATGCATCAGGCATGAACCACTAGCTAAAATCATCTTGTGGTCAGAACAATTCTACGATTTCTTCAGATACGTGGAAATGTCAACGTTTGACATTGCTTCGGATGCATTTGCCACATTCAAGGTAATTTCCTCACAACCTTGGAATTGTTACTTCTGTAGTTCTCTGCTTTGTGAACCCAATGTTGTGTGTGATGTTCTTGGCAAAACAAGCCTTGGGAGAGGGCAAGAAAATAGGTGTGATGCAGATGGGTAAGCTGGACACCGTTCTTCCTTATTTCTCAGAGTGTAAGACATACCTGTTAATACATATAGTATATCTGCTCCCCAAAATTTTGTTCTAGAGAGTAAGCTGTATCGTGCATTACCTGAATGCATGTGTACTCCCATGCCAGGGGCTTTAAATATGTGTCTGCAACTCCTCCCGTGTTCCTCCTGAGGACGCTTGATGCTGTTGCTTTGTTTGGGGAAACTTTTGTGGCCCTAAACCAATCAGTTATACTGAGACAATAAGCATAATATTAATCAATATTAAACGGGGGGTCTTAGCCTTGGTTGTGTGTAGTTGTGTGCAGAGCATAGCCTTGATCCATAAGTAGCACTCTTCATTGAGAATTTCACAGGCTTTTTATCTGTGCATTAAAGTAATGCATCACAGATCTTTCCTAAGTGATGCCAAGATCCTTAGCAGTGTCCAGGTAATTGCATTCATGTCCTAAATTAGTGTGTTTAATGAAATAGCAGAATTTTGGATTGCATGTCTTATGTGTATGAGAATGTCTACGTACTGTTTAAATCTTTTTAGTGACAATACTGGGTTTGTGCTTTTTTACAGGATTTGCTTACAAGACACAAGTTGTTAAGTGCAGAATTTTTGGAACAACATTACGATAGGGTGAGCAGACGCGTTTTCATATTTAGAGCTTTCTGGTGCTGTGTATCTTATTTGAAGAAATCGGTGGTTTTAGTCCTTGTTCAGCTCTGGTTTTGGGAATTTCCATGCAATAGTAAATCAACTGAGCTTAGGGTAGATCAGAGGAAGCGAAGGCAGCAGGAATGTGGTGCTGCGGGAGCCAGGCCTGGCTTCTCCGCCAGGGGGAGCCCGTGCCGTGCTTTCCAGGCTATCCCGGGAATCCGGGAATGGGGGAACAGTGCCCAGTGCAGGAGCTGGCACAGAACGGCCTGCTAGGGAGGCACCTTAAACATCCCCTCGCTCCAACCCCCCTGCCATGGGCACCGACACCACATTGCTCAGAGCTCCATCCAGCCTGGCCTTGCACACTTCCAGGGATGGGGCATCCACAGCTTCTCCGAGCAACCTATTTCTATTACAGTTTAAGAAATAATGAGGAAACGCCTTCCACTACACTGTAGTCTAAACATTAAAGGCTCTTAGAAGAGTACATATGTATTTTTTAAAGTGTATGCAGTGTTTATCAGTAGGGACTTCCAGGAATCTAAGGAGATTTCAGATTTCATTTGTTTTTGTTAGGGATTTGCATCTCCTCCACTTTGTTGCAATACTTTGGAAGAAGATGCCTATGACACTGGAAAAAGTCCTAACCCTTCTCTTTATTCTGTGTTTAGTTCTTCAGTGAATATGAGAAGTTACTTCATTCAGAAAATTACGTGACAAAGAGACAGTCACTTAAGGTAAGGCAATTTTATTATCTTCTTAAATGCAAAGCTAGAGATTCCCTTTAATTTCAAGGTGAGTTAACTTTATTTGAAATGGCTTCTATAAGAGCCTTGAATAGTGTTTATTTTAAGAATTAAAATGTATGGAGAATTGAGATCAGCTACTTTTTTTTAGTCCAGTTCTTACATTATTTAGTGTCTAGCACAGACCAAACTAATTTCTCTCCCTATGAAGAAATGGCTCCTCAAGTTTCTTAATTTTTGTTGTTTTTTCCTTCAACAAGTCTGGTTACATTTAAATAATCTAACAAAGATTCACATGGTGTGCCTAGAGCAATACTAATCTTACATTCAAGTAGGTAAGAAGTAGTGAACATAAATGTAATACAGAGCTTGCAGCAAAGGTGATCCTTGTGGGGAAAATCCTTTTAAACCCTTTAGGATAAAGAAGGTAGCAAAAGAAGTGCAGTGTTTCTCATTTGATGTGCTAACCTGTTTTTTGGGTTTTTGTTTGCATTTTTTTTTAAGGCATTCTTTCTATGCTGAATAGCTTCTGTATAAATGAAAAAAATAATGAAGTCATGGGGGAAAAAATGAAAGACTTATCTTTCCAACTCATAACAAGGGGGAACAAGTGTGATTTTTTACTTTCTGAGGAAAAGGAGAAACTGTGTCATTGAAGTAAGGGGAAAATGCACCCTACACTTTGAAATTTGGGGCACTTAGTTCTGTTGTTACTCTGTTTACTGACCCCTGTTACTGTATTCACAGACCACCACACCATTTCCGGGGGTTGGAAAGCATTTGTAAGTAAGCTGATTCTTATGTCCAGTGTTAGTAATTTTTTCATTTGGGCTTGTTTTCTGCCTTCAGCTTCTCGGTGAATTGTTGCTGGACAGACACAACTTCACAATTATGACGAAGTACATCAGTAAACCTGAAAATCTCAAACTAATGATGAACCTTCTACGAGACAAGAGTCGTAACATTCAGTTTGAGGCCTTCCATGTGTTCAAGGTATGTTAAAAACCCCCACCATGAAACAGAAAGAATCCAACCAGAAGTTGTTTAATTGAGTAAACTACTTAGCTGAGCCTAAATGGAGCTTATCTTAATGTCTGCTAAGTGATTAAATAAAGGGAGCACTAATGTTTGCTTTATTATGATCCATCTTTACAGATATCTATCTTGGTTATCTTTTGAAAATAGTTTAGAAACCACTTAGGGATTTCCATGTGATTGACAGAGTAATCTCCTTTAGAAAATTTTGGAATTAAATGCAGTAAGATAAGGAGGAATGCATGATTCCATATAGAATCATGGAGCATCCTGGAGTTTGAAAGTGGTTTTATCACACTGCATGATCTCTGAAGGATAGCAGTATTTTAGTCAGGTCACCTGAATTGTAATTTGAACATAACAGATGTCTTCTGACTTTGCAGCAGACAGGCAGCTAGGAGTTATAACCTGAGGTCTAAAACTTTGCAGTGAACTGTGAGATACCCATCAGATGCTGCATATGATATGAAAACATGCATTTGCTGTAGAATTTAACCATAAAGTGTCTTCAGTGGTTTCTGCAGAGGCTGTTGTGGCTGGTCACCTCCCACAGACTAAATTTACTTTGGTACTTAGGTTCAGCTTACGTCCTGATACCAAAAAAAACCCAAAACCAAAACAAAAACCTTGGATTTACTCCTTTATTTTTTTCTGCGGGATACTGGAATAATTAAAACATAATTTTAAGTTACCATCATCAGTATTTTCTTAGATAATGTTTTTTAACTTAACCTTCTGTTTCTCACAATTGTGCTCAATGCCTTTTATTTTCTTGCAGGTGTTTGTAGCCAATCCTAACAAGACACAGCCTATATTAGACATCCTTCTAAAGAACCAGACCAAACTTATTGAGTTCCTCAGCAAGTTTCAGAATGACAGGACCGAGGATGAACAATTTAATGATGAGAAGACCTATTTAGTTAAACAGATCAGGGATTTGAAGAGACCAGCACAGCAAGAAGCTTAAACTCCAATAAACCTTTAAAATATTAAACCCAAATTCAGCATTTGCTGTTAGGTATTCAGCATCAGGCACTCTTATCGATTCATGAGGAACATTACTGCTAATCTGCTGTTCAGTGAACGGTTTTTGTTTTTCTCTTTTCATTTTTAGTCCAAGTTGAGAAACATAGCTGCTGCTTTCTTGCACAATGTGGACTTTCTTGATATTTGTGTCATTTCAGAATTCAAAGACACTGCTTGTTTTAGGAGTCCTGAAAAGAAAGATTCTAGGTTCGTGAAAGCAAACATATAGATACTAGTTTGGTCTAGGAAAGAAGGTATTAATGTAGTTAAGTAACAGGTTGCATGCTTGCAAATCTGAATAAATCTGTATGTTTGCACTTACCTTGTTTGAGATAATGAGCACAATGTGACCTGTGCATACCTGGCACCATAGTATAAGATTATATGCCTTGATTAAAAAAAAAAAAATGTGCAGTGCTTTATTTGTAATCAAAGGGGAAATGTATCTAAGATGTGAGCTTATTGGGATAAACAGTTGTCTTGCAAATAAACTGATATTGAAACTTAGCAACTTTTAAAAGAGTGAAATCTCAAGGTTCATAAGGAAAATGTATATATGCCTTTCACTGCTTTATAGAATTTTTTTTTGACATGATTTGATTTTTCTGAGACTTGACTTGTAAACTTGGAAATATGTTCTAAGGGGTTTTGTTAATTTTACTTTAAAGGTATTTCAGACAGTAGACCTAGCAGTGACATTTTGCATTTCATTTCAACAATGCTTGCTGGTTTCTTTTGTATATAACTCCTAGGCTGCTCATTTCTTTAAAATATGATTTAATTTGTACAGCAGAGGAATGTTATTGTATTAGTCTGTAACTATTACCTAATATTGAGTTTTGCAAAATGAATGCTCATGTAATTGAATACTTCAGATCACATGGAAATGCTGATTTAACAATCTTAAGTACTGCAGCATTTAAAAGGAAACAAAAACCCAAACCCAAACAAATTCTTTGTATTCACTTATCTAATGGGGTGCCATCAATTAGGGTAGGCTGAAGCAGAGAACTGGAACCCTTTCTACTACGTTCTTACCAGATAATATTGGCCTTATTTAATTAAACTAGCATTGTGCTCACCAGCTCTGCAAATGGCAAGGATTATGCTAAATTAATATCGATTCCTCTGACTTCTGGGGAGCCTGCAGTGCGTCATTTCTTACAGTAAATAACTCAGTACAATAGTTGTGTTAAGTGAATGATTTAATTCCCTCCAACCTCAAGAAACGATTTCATAGGTGTCCTAGGATAACAAAATGACTTAATTTTTTGTTGATTGTGTTCTTTAATGCTGCAAACTATCAGTATTTATAAAAAGAGAAAACCCAACTGATTTTGCACCATGTTTTTGTTACTGTGACCATACAAAAGGAATCTGCTAAATATAGCTAAATGATGTTATTGAAATTGTATCTATCCATCATATAGTAACGCTAAGATCACAGCCAAGCAAAATCTCATGGATTGGGGTCTGAAAGTTCCAATTCTGCATGACTGAATGATTGCGAATGCTGCAGAAAATGTTTGTTGCTTCCTGTCCTCTTCCCATTTGAAATATTTCGCAATCAGTGACGTTTAAGCTGATTTGAAAGCCTTCACAAGGGAAGTCCGAGAGCTCCAGAAAATTGAGTGTTTTCACTCTGTTATTTAAAACTGCTCTTAACATTAGAATTGGTCTTTTAAAGGTTCTGAACATGTCCTTTGCAAACAGAATCATTTTGCTTACAGGAAAGAAAATAGCTTACACTTCCCAGAGATCCCAGGCAGAAGTGGCACTGAGGTGGTGTTGTAGTTCAGTACTAACAGTCTGTTATATTTTGGTTTATCATAGCTGAGTGGAGGAAAACGTTATTTGCCAAGTTACTCACCATAACAAGTAAGGCTTCCTCTTTAGAAAGACGTAGATGTGCTAAAGATTTCTATGTGTAAAGAAGTGAAAACATTTGGACTGGCATAGAGGTTACTCTATATTAGGCCTTGGAATCAATGGCTATGGTGACTTTTTTAATATGTGGAAACATTTAAATGTTGGCTTTCGAAAAGAAGTTGTATTTAAATTAAAGCTCCTTTGATGTGCTGTTCATATTAAAAAACTTGTTCTGGAAGTGGTTTCTTATCTGCTTGAAGGCTTAAGGGTGTTACTAAAACATATTTAAATGCAAGTGGTTTTTTGTTTGGCTTTTTTCTTTTTTTTTTCTTTTTCTTTTTTTTTTTTTAAACTAAGAGATGTATACAATTGTAATTCTATTTCCATGGTAGCATTTCATTTCTCCTGAGGAAAATGCGTTTCGTATCCAAAAAAATCTGGCTGGCCCCATAATTTAAATTAAAATAAAATTTTGAAGAAAAATGTGTGTTCTTTACTGTGTTACTGAAGAGGATCAGTTTCTTGTGGATGTGTATCAGGTCTCCCTTATTGCCTTCGAGTGGTTCAGCTTTCTCCCTTTTAAATATGAAATCATTTTAAATCATGAAAAACTCTGGCTTGCACAAACGTTTTTAAAGCATTAAGACAAAGCGCTGTATTAGAGCTGCAATCAATTTTAATTAATTGTTGGTAGCCTCCCTTGCCTCTTTGTATTATTATTGCTGATTGTATTTCTTTTTGGCATGACCAAGGGCAAAGAGAGGAGATGTTATTTCCTGCGTCATGGCTGGAGACAGGACCTGATAGGGTTAGTTGATAAATTTTTGGCCCTTCACTTCTCTCTAATTTTCAGGAGCTGAGAGTGTCTGTAATTGGTCACCCTTTCCTTAGGCTGTGCTGGTGTCTCCTCGCTGCCTCTGGAGCTGCTGTCACAGGTAACACCCCAGGTTATGCAGTGTGGCAAACATCAGGAGAGTGTTATGTTTTAAACAACGTTCAGGAGCTTTTGATGCAGATTCTGCAGATGGTTTTGTTCAGCAAAATTACTGAACAAAAAGTTTCCCTTCAGGAACATAATTACTTTGCAGACAGAAGTATTTGGTCTTTGATAACCCCCAGTGGAGACCACACCTGTTTGACCCTCTGTGGAAAATGTTGGCATTTCTCTTCCTCACTGACAGGAAGATCACAGATTACAGGGGGAAGGAGTAATTTATACTGGTGGTCAGACAAATGGCAAATTTCAATTGAGTGCACAAGTCAGGCACTTGACAAGGTGTTTGAAACATCCTTGTGGTAGGAAGCACACGAAATGCAAGGAGATATTGCCCTGACTTCTTAAAATTTGCTTTCCCCACAGAGCTGATCAGCAGGACCTGCCTTCTGAGCTGCCATCTCTAGGAACCCCAGCAGGAGTTGTCCTTGAAGTTGTGGGATCAGGTTGTGGACAAAGCTGCTTTCAGTAAGTCTCCCTCTGTTTGTGGCCTGCCAAGTCATTCCCAGCAGGCAACTTCATCAGATTTCATTTTGCTGCTTCCCTTTTTTTCCCCCTATTTGTTTCAGACTTTTGCTGGCTGCTGTATTGAATTATTTCCCTGTCTGTGCTGCTTTTCCTCCTATGGCTGTTGATTGGTGCCATCTCTTTGGGTGCAGTGCGTTTATTTTCTGTCACCTTTGTGGTTATTTCTCATGGTACATCTGTATTCCTTTCTTCAAAGGTTTTGGCCTTTGTAAGGCAGTTTTAAGTGCTGTTTCTTTTAGCTTTCCAGCATATTGCAATTCCAGGTGACGGTTAGTATCATAGTGAGGAAAATGTTACCCTGTTCTTTTACGTGTTACCTCTTTAAATCAGAGTTGAGCTTAATCTGAGCACACTGAACTTGTGAAGAGTTGTTTCTGGTATATGACACCTACATTTACAAGTGTACCAGGGCAGATCCAGTTTAAATCCCATGTGACTAGAGGCAGGTCAAAACATCCAAAAAATCACAACATGGAAAAAAGTTAAAAGGAGGGAGCAGTGGTATGCATCAATAGATTGCATTATTTGAAGGAAATTGGCTGTTTCATGAGAGAAGAAAGATGGAGAGAGACTACTTGCAAGAGCATGAAGTGACAAGACAGAGGGGAATAACTTTAAACTGAAAGAGAGCAGGTTTGGATTAGATAGTAGGAAGAAATTTTTTACTGTAAGGGTGGTGAGGCACTGGAACAGGTTGTCCAGAGAAGTTGTGGATACTCCATCCCTGGACGGAGCCCTGAGCAACCTGGACTAGTGGAAGGTGCCCCTGCCCATGTGGGGGGCTGGAAGGAGATGATCTTAAACGTCCCTTCCAACCCAAACCATTCTATGATCCTGTGTTCTGCTTCCTATTTTAAAATATCTGTTGATGCTCCTCTATTTAAAAAAAGCTAGCACAAAACACTAAGTTATACAGCCAACATAGATTTTTGGTGAGTGTATTGTGTTCACAACAAAAAATAAAGGCAAGCTCTGTTCTAGAGGGCTCCTACTGGAGCTTCTGATTTGCACAAGTAAGGATATTTTGTTTCCTTGCTCAGAAATGCCCTGGCCAGAACTGACACTTTCCATAAAGGGACCCTTCAGGCTAAAGGTTTTCCACTGCAGCAGAGTTTTCCAGCTGTGTTGGGGGGGCGGGGGGGGGAGGGCTGTGTGATTCCAGTATGCAGGATTATATCCACCAAGGGAGAGTGTCACACGGCTGGAAGTGACACCACCTGGCTGGCATGGCCCTTAGGTGTTCCTGATGTTGGCAACACTACAGAATTTACCAAGAGGGCATGTTTGGAATGAAGGAAGATAAACAGTGTGCGGTAATATAAAGATACAATTTAGATATGTTTTAGTGGGAGAGGATCTGTTTGGAAAAAGCAAGGTAAATTACTGCAGTTGTCTGTTCTCCTTGCCTAAAATTAAAACATCAGTAGGTGTTTTTCCATTTCTTCCCTAGCAAATTCCTTGTACTGGGCTGTCATGGAGGATCCATTAGGAGTTGTTCTTTCTTCTTCTTGTGGCAGCCCTTGGGAATGTGCCTCACATCCCACCAAGGAGAAACTCAGGGTAATAAGAATGTGAGTGTCGCTTAACAAGGTTCTACTATTAAAAGATGTTGACCTGAATTTAATATGCTTAGTGTTATTCAGAGACTTGAAGGAAGGATTAAGTTTGCATTTATCTGAGCATAAAACAAGAATAAAAGCTCTATAGGTTTCTTAGGTCTGTTTTAAATTTAAGAATATTGTATATCGTAACATTAATAAATAAGCCTTTGTAACTATAATGCAGGGCATTTAAATAAGGCATGCAGTATGTGTTGAACGGTGTTTAAACAACTGAGGTGTGAAGCAGCCAAGCTTTTGGCCTCAGGTCTTTAACAGCATCTCCAGATTGTATGGAATGAAAAGTGTCAGTTTGAGAAATCAGACTGTAATTCAGGTTTCTGGGCATCTAGACACATTGAGAAACATAGTCTGGAGAGACTAAAAGGTGCACAGGTTCACCTGGCTATAAAACATCAGATTGCAGCTGCTGAATTTCCTCACTCTGGAATTACAGAGTGCTGGCTCATGCCAGCTAATATCCAAATTACATGGAAACAGCTTTTAAGGATTCAGAGTAATGCTACTTTTTTTAAAACATGCTTTTCCCTAGAAATTGCATCTTAAAGAAGTAGGAGAACAATCCTACTCTCACAAACCCAGTGTATGGGCAGAGCAGGGTTTTTATGTTCCTTCAGGCTGTTAGAGCAGCAGGGAAATCCTTTGCACTGAAGTTGGTCATGCTGCACATGCTGCATGTTTGAGGAGCCCTTACAACACGCAGAGCTGCAGGTTAGGGCTCAGTCTTGGCTGTGAGTCATATCGGAGCGATGTTCTAGAAGGAAAAAAAGCACAGATAAAGCAAACATAGCAGGAATAGTTACAGACCAATGGAAGAGCGTGAGAGGAGTTCACTGGAGCTTGTGAATAGCTTGAAAATATTTATTGTGTAATTTAAAAGGTGATTTTTCTTGCCATACTAGGTTGTAGGCCATCAGAATGCAATATATGTAATATGCTACACACTATACAGACAGGCTTGGAATTTTGGCTTCGGTTTATCTAATATAAAAACCACGTACTTGACAAGGACCAAAGTGTGAAAAAGCTATGATGGGCAGGTGCTGAAAGTGTTCTTGCTTCTTGGTGTTATTTGGGAAGCAGGAACCCAGCTCTCACATTTCTAGTGCCAGTCTTTCTCTTGTGTGTTCACCAAGTTTGGGTGAAACCTGCAGGTGGAAGGCGAGAGACATAGTGACAAAAATGAAAATATTAAAATACTACACAAGTCATTCTTTACTGCTGCTTTGCAATTTTAAAAGGTTTTCCCTTTATGTCTTTGATACAAGAATAACCTGAAAGCTATTATTGGTATACTTTAAATTTTTGTGCAGAAACTTTTAAGTGAACATTAAGTTATGAGTTACTCCTTTTAGCTGAGTTTCTTCTGAGCAATGCTTTTTCTTTCAGCCTTGACTGGTGTAAATTAAAAATTTCCCTTGACTGCACATGGCAGGTTGGTAATTAGTAACACATGACTGCAGTGCACAGTTGGTGTCACATTCATGGGGTGCTCTGGTGTAAGGTTCATATGGGAAAATTCGAGTAGGCTAAATTCATGCCTATGGTGACTTATTGTCAATTTTAGACATCCCAGTTTCAAAAATAAAGTCTTTCTTATTTTACTAATAAAGGTGTGCAAAACCTATGAATTGATAATGATGGCATTGGTATGTTGCCTGATGGTTCTTCATGATGAGCAGTAAACAGTAGTCTAGTTTTGAAAAATACCTGTCAGGCAGGCAGGTAACAGCCAAGGTGACACATTATTGTGTGGCCTGTGGTTTTGGTTCATTCCCACCAGCTGTGGAGGCTCTTTGCCAGCTCCCAGGAGGAGAATGTTGGCTCTGCTGCTGGTCCAGCTGCCCCTTGCTGGGGAGGCAGCTTTCTGCAGCCTCCTGGCTGACCTGATGGCTCTTGCCTCATCCTCAGACTTCTTCTACTTTAGCTTAAAGCCTTCAGGAAAAAGAGCATGAAGCAGGATAGGGCAGTGAAGCAAAGGTTCAGAAAAGATGCAGTTCTGCAGCAGAGCTGTCAGTGACACAGCAGTGCAGTGAACAGCAGCTCTGTGTTACCTGTCTTTGACTCAGGTAACCGTGTGTGCTCAGCCTCATGAGCTGTTCCTACTCTGGGGATGTAAGATGGTTTAAATCCTCTTTATCTCTTTTTGTTGCTCTCACTCCTTACTTCTGAACTTCCAAGTCCATAAAGGATATTTTCTGCACTTCTGTTTTCTGTTAGCTAATCTCTCTCTTATTGAGTCTGATTCTACACTTTAAAAATCCCAATCCTCTTGGCAAATCATGTCTTTTACTCTTGCCTTTCCCCTCTGATTTCTGTCAGTTGCCTTTTCAGCTCATTTCCAAGGGGCTCTGTATTTTTGGGGAAATATTCTGTAATTGCATGTAAGAAGTGCAGTCATTTCTCTGATCATTTTTTTCTCCAGGTGTAGAGTTTATCATCAAGTATCACTGCTGCAGGTAATGTGATTTCCTATAGGAAATACTACTTGTATGTTATTAGAAAATAAGAGAATAGGCAGAGTGCGAGTAGGTCACAGGTACTGCACGTACGGGGCTCAGCACTGTGTCTGGCACATGAGGATGTTGCTGGGGATGCAGAGAGGGATGCGAGCAGCAGTAGCACAGTTTGGCCAGAGTGACCCTTGCCTTGAGAGGCTACAGGTTTGGTGTGTGTGGGTTGGTGGCCAGACATTGTTGGGAAGCCAGGTGCTCTCAACACCCACACACAGCTGTGTGGGGCATTCAGTACCTGGAGCTGATAACAGATTTATAAAGCAGCCAGTGCTTTAGAAACCTCTGCTTTCAAAATGCTGTTTGTGTGAACGTTTAGCTTTGAGTTTCTGGTGTCAGGGATGGGCTCTGTCAGTGAGTGAGATTTGCAATCTTTCCTGTTCCTTCTGGGCTGCAGGTGAAAGGTTGGGACAGTCTCCCCTTGATCTCAGGCTAGCTGGCAGGGTCAGACACTGCCAGTGTCACCCTGTGACTGCACTGAATCCTCTGCATGCAGCAGAGGAGATCAGATCTTTGATTTCTTATTCTCTCAGTCCATTAGTTCTAAAAAGACTTTCTGCTGCAGCTGTTTGACGCGCTGTGCTGCCAGGAGTGACAGGTGTAAGAGTGACCTCTGCCCCTCGTTCCCCTGTTCAGACTGACCCTTGCCATTTCCATGCAGCACCAGTACATCAGCCACACCCTGCTTCCCTCCAGTGCTGTCTGCCTGATTGATTAACACTCTTAGGGAGAGAAAAGGCAATTGCAAATCCAACAGTGTTGGAGTTGGTACAACAGAGGGACAAAATGAGCCCCAAAAGTTACCCAAACAACAGCTTCATGGCCTGACACAAAGCCTGTTCCCAGGACTGGCCTGCAGCCTCTCCTGGAGAGCACTGGGGGATGATAGCTGTGTCACTGTTGTCTGCTGCTTGATTGAAACTGGATTTTGTGCCAACACGTCCATACCTCTCCTGCCTTACCCTCTGGCACAGTTTAGAGCTGTCTGAAGGCTGCTGGAAATAAGTGCTGCTTGGAACATTCTGCTTCCTTCAGGTCCTTCCTGTAGCTGCCGAACTTCTGGACATGTGTGGTCTGATTCGGAGAGGTCTACAGGGTTACATTCATGGTACAGGGAGGTTTTGCTTTATTTGGAGGGGAATGAAGAAAGAAGAAAGTTCATAGATCAAGGGACAAAAGTCCAGTGACAGCCAGGAGAAGATTTTAATCTGAATGTCCTCATCTTACTGTATGGCCTTTAACTTCTGGAGGCAGAAGGTAAGTGAGGAGGTCTCTACCCAGACAGAGTACTGGTAGCTCTCATCTGAGGTTCTCCACACCTCAGAGAATGCTCCAAAGTGGGCAGTTTTCCATTCCTTTTTGCCTCTACAGCAGCAAGGTCACAGAACCAGATCTGGGCTGCACACTGGTTGTTCATGGTGACATCAGTTTCAGGTTTGGGATCTGGTTTCCTTGGTGTTTATCTGCATATTGTGGCCTGAGCCAGAGCCCATTGAAACAAAAGGAAAGATTACTGCTGGCTTGACAGTCCAGACACTCCAGATCTCAGGGCATTCCTGATCAGTACTGGGAGGGCAGAGAAGGGGCCTCCTTTTAGGCAAGTACAAGAGGCTGTGTGGTTTTATTTTTAAAACAAAAGAAACACAAATGAAAACCAAGCTTTAGGAGCATTTTCAGCTGTAGGAGGAACTTCTGCTCAATGAGCAAAGAACTGGAGAGCATCAATGGATTTGTCTTGCATTCATGTTCCTGGTGGGAAGCAGCATGGATGTGACCACTGGAACTCTACGTGTGTGATTGCCCAGCTTACTGGTGCCAGGCAGTTTGTGCCTCTGTGTGGCGTGAAGGCAGCCAGCCAAGGAAGTGGGATGGGGAGGAGGAGACAGCTCCAGTGATTCCCAGTGTCAGTGTGGAGCTGCTGGGGGACAGCAGCCAGCAGGTGTGTTACTCTGGAGTGGCAGTGGGGATATGAGGGGTGAAGGAACGAGAATGGGAGCTTACAGGGAATGGGGATGGAAGAGATGAGGATACTCTCCTGTGAAGTGGTAGAGGTGGCTCCAGCGGAGAGGAAAGGATATGGAGATGGAAATGCTAGCTCAGAAAGTATCTGGGGATTACCGGGAAGTGCATCCTCCCTCACTGGAAAACCTGTGTCTTGCTGCTGGAGATCCCTGCATGGGGCTGCTGTAACCCTGCTCTATAACTGGGGGGATTATTGACCCCCACCCCTGCCCTGCCCAGGAGGCACCTGTGACACTTGTGGCTGTCAGAAATGAGCAGTCACACTGGGCCATCTGAAAATTGTAGTCACAGCTCTCGCTTTGTCTGAGACTGGGCTCTGGCTGGACTGCATCCATCAGAAAGTATCCAAATTGCAGATCATCTGGGGCATTGCGCAGTTTGGTTAGTCCAAGTCAATTCAAAATGAAATACTATCTTTTGATCCTCTTTACAAACAAACCTTTTCAAATTTTTTTTGGCAGAAACAACCTTTTTTTTTCCCCCTCATGGAAAATTCCTATTTTCTCAGAAACAGAAAATCCCCCCTATGGAAAATTTCCAGTGAGCTCCAATTCTAAACCTTGATGCCAGGAAACATGTAGCAGGCATTAGCAGAGGGTGACTCAGGGTGTAATGTATCATTTAATTCTGACTAGGGCAACATAGCCACAGGAATTTGAGAACACAAGCAGGCTCTCAGCATCCCTAATTCAATATTCAGTAGGCAATCCACCAAAACCACATATGCAGAACAGGGAAAAAGTGTTAAAATAACACTTCAGTTTTGAAAGCCCAGATCTACCCTGAGAAAGAAACTGGGAAAATGCCATCAGATGCACTGTCTCTGCTTCCTCTTGCTGACTTCCAAATCCAACGCGTTCATGTTAGAAGAAGATGCTTTTATTTTGTATTTTTATGTTTTTAGCAGATAGTTTCACCACCAACCAGTCTGAGAGAAGGTTTCCTGCTCTTACAAGCAGTGGAGAAAATTACCTGGCATTTTGCAGGTACAACAGACTTGAAGTTTGTTCTGTTGTTGCACAAGAAATAGTCTGCAGCCCTTCTCCAACAGCTCTGCTGCTGCTTTCCTACTCAGAAGAGACCGGCTGACTGAGAAAGTACCTTTCCCTTCAGCAGAACAAGGGTGTGAGATACAAGTCTGTCTCAAAAGGTAACTTAAAGCCTATTCATGGAAGCATCACCCAATTTAGCACAAGTCCTGGGGAAAAAAGGAGGCTTCTGGACAGGAAATGTGGCTTTGCAGTGCAAGATGGTGTCACCTCAGTAAGGGAAAAAAATGGAGAAAGGCAAGTAAAGTGCTTCAAGATGTGCCAGTGCTAAAGTGTTCTTCCACAGTGTGTTGGATGGGTCTCTCCTTGTTTTCATGTGGACCACACAGACTCATCTTTTAGAGCTGAGGTTACAGGCTTTGATTAAGTATCTCAAATTTGTGTCCTAAACATTGCCTTCAGTGTATGTTAATCCTTTCCAGACACTGGGTACTTCCCCTTCTCTATGTTGTGGGACCCTCTGGCTCCCTGCCTGCCTTTTAAGAGCTGAGCAAAAGGAGCTGGTTGGGGTTTGGGTACATGGGGTTATGGGTTAGCCCTTTGTCACTGGAGCAGCCCAGCAGTGCTCTGGCAGCACAGCTTAGGGGCAGAACTTCTGTTTTGAAATTGTTGTCAAAGGCAATGAAAAGGCATTTTATTTATCACTAATTTCACTTCGAGTATGAAGGACAGGTTTCTTCTGCTGAAACACAGCTGTGAATTTTTGGGGGCATGTAATTTGTTTTGAAAATTAAACCATTAGTAATTTAAAGATGCTAATTTTTTACTATTGCAAAAGTATTTGTTGCAGCTGAACTAAATTTGGTTTGGTTTTTGAATCTTCAAAGTTGTTGACTTTTATCTGCAACCTTAAGAATCCAATGCAAGGTGGGCACTAACCAAATGTCCTTACCAATGTACTTGATCCTGACTTGTGCATGTCTTTGATGCTGTTTGCCTCAGAGCCTTCTATTCAAGGCAAGACTTGAATTTTTAATGTAAAAGAGAAGCAGGAACCAAAAAAAATCCTTTTAGAATAAGAAAGAACTGCTGAAAAACCTCTTTCATGTCCTCTATGCATTATAAAAAGGGAAGAAAAAAAGTAATCCAAAGGTTCCTTGCCCCCTGCCTTTGAAGGTCTCCTTTCATGATCTGTTCAAGCAGTTCTCTCCTGGTTTTTTGGGTTTTCTCTAGTGTGAGCCTTCCCCACAAAGAAACAGATGAATAACATTTGTCTTGTTTGTCATTATATAGAATATGAAGCTTTACATTACTGCCTCTCAGGTGCCGTCTTGAGCTGCTCTTTGCACTTTCCAACAACAGACAAAATCTTACTGCCTTTTCCTGCTGCAGTCTTGGTTTTGAGAGTGATAAAAATGAAAGTCAAAATGGGATGACAACATTTAGGACCCATTTTGCTTCTCAGAGGCATGGAGTTGGAAACATTGAGCTTTCATTGCTCCTGCAGGAAAGACCAACAAGATGTTTTGTGAAGGAAGTTTTGTTTCTGCACAGTTGAGCATGGTTGCAATCTCCTAATGACAAGATTTCCACCTGAGCAGCTGTTGGCAGTTCTGCAATGTTCACTTAGCCTGCTATCTTTTCTAAATATATAAATAGGAATTTAGAAAGAAAAAAGGTAAGATGTAATAGGAAGTTATCATGCAGGATGATATGCAAGCTCAGTGTTCCCTGGTTATCTTGTATTTCTACACTGAGTGCACTATTGCATAATGTCACAAGGGCTGGATATTTTCTCGAGTGTAGTGATGCATTTTAATTAAATTCACTGCTTAAAGTGCAGTTATTCATTAAAGGTACCCAGTTGTCCTGAAAGGCATGCTGACCTTGGATATAACAATCCTCTGAAGAGGACTGTTAGGGATATGAACTAAATAAACATTATTTCACATAATTCACAGACAAAAAACATGGACAGTTTCTTGAGCAGTTGACTACATCCATGTGTACTGTTCACCTTGCTAGTCCCTCTGAAAGCTTCCAGGTCACACCGTTCCCTGTCTGACATCAGTAAATCAAGGCAGGTCCTTCTCTCACAGAATCTGGACTTTGGCTCTTGCACCAGGGCTGACCCTCAGCCCCCCACGCAGCTCCAGCCTCTCTAGGGACGGGGTGGGAGCCTTGGGCACTCCTGGTTAGTGGGTCACCTGTGAAGGGCATTTTCATAAGGAAAGCAAGCAGATACAAAAGCTCTGCAAAATTCAAGCTGCATTTGTCAACAACAAAGAATGTACAGTTCTCAGCTAACAATAAAACATTTATTCATTTCCATGCTCCTATTTTTTGTTTTTCACTGCTCAAGTATTCTCTGTGTTGAGGTTGAATCTTTCAGGCCCCAGTAGCCCTCTGCCAGTAGATGTCTTCCCTGGAACAGAGAGGCGCTGTTTTTCCCTAGAATTGCCCTTGTCTAGCCTCAGTGTAAAATATCCTTTGTTGTAGAAATGTGTTTCTTAGTTCTCTCATCTGCCCAAGGTTCCTTTCTTTCTGAAATTTTTTCTTTTATCTTCTCAGATCCAGCACTATGACTTTGATCTTGTTTTCTTCTGCTGGTGTTATCCCATCATCAGCCAGTGAGAGACAGATGAGAAAACTGGCTTTATCAGGAAGACAGTTATTCTTTTGTTCTCCAGGATTACAAAGGGCTCGGCTTCTAATGGTCTTTACTTAACCTGTGCATGGATAAGCAGGTAAAAGACACCACTGTCTTTACTGAGCACAAGGAACAGGGGGCAATAGGCAGTGAAAGATGGGCAAAAGATAAGGAAGCAAACAATTAACTTTCAAACAAATAAATTTGATTGAAGAAGCTTCCCCACCTCCTGAAGTGTCCATGAAGCTGTAACAGCTCATTCTACTTTGAAAATTTAAACTGCAGCCCAAAATCTGAGTGTGCTTCAATGATGGTAAAGGCTTGAAAAGGTATGACATGTTTTTTGGTTCTGCCAGGATAATGTAATCTCCTGCTGTCTAGGAAGTGGTGATGAAAGAAAGGCTGTCTTTGGGGGTTGCAAGTGTCTGCCAGGTAAGTAAAGTAAGTGATGTGTAAAGGTCAGAGCGCTCTGTTGATAAGGGGATGCACTGAGAGGGCAGAAGAACCACAGAGGACTTCTTGTGTCATTACAGCAGGTGCTGTATGAAGTTGAGAGAATAGCTGAACAAAGCAAACCACAAGGATGACAGGATATTTAAAGCAAAGTGGGGAAATAATGAGTCATCCCCATTTATCGAAGTGGAGGAAAAAAGATTTCTGTCTCAGTTAATTTCTCGATCGGATATAAAGGCAGCCTTTAACAAAAGGGGGAAAATCCAAATTCCATTTAATTTCCTTTAGTCCAAGCAACCAAAATCCCTTTAGACTACAGAAGCTACCAATTATGTAATGTTGTTACCAAAAAATCAGTATTTTCCAGGCGTCTGCAGTTGAATCTGTCCTTGTAATCAGAGGGATGTGTTGCTTGGTTGTAAACAAACACATCTGTACTCAGGAGTGTTCCTCAGATACCCAGAGTTAAACAGCATCAGTGAAACATGAGAGAAACATCCTCAGCCATGTGCAGAGCTGAGTGAGGGCACCTGGACCCTGGAGTTACATCACAGCACAATGGCCTCGTGCTGCTCTCCTGGTGTGCAGGGCTCGTGGCTCAGGGACTGAACACCTGCTTGAAAGGCCTTATTTGGAACAGATCATTCCCGTGGAATAGGTAAGGTATTGATTTGGGAATATACTGGATTGGGTGTTCCTTATTGAAAGTTTGGCTTCCCAAAAGGAATGGTTCCTTGGGGGAAGACCTTGCCAATGCCTCAAGGTATCTTCTCTGCTTTGTGTGAGTTTATGCTTCAGACCCTCTGGTATGTTAAGTGGACTCTTTGGCCACCAGGAGCTTTTCCAAAGAGCTTTCAGGCAAGTTGCTACTTATTATTCTGGTAGTAAATCAGGTTGCACATGTTGGTTGCCCCAAGTGCCCAGCACTTCCACAGGTGGTGCTGTTGGAAATAATCCTCCTTAGCAAGGCAGGCTGGTGCTGTGAGGAGAGCTCACTCCTCATGGAGACTGTCCATATGCTCTGTTACTGTCCATCTGTTGGTATGAAGAGAAACTTCCAAGAAATGGAAGTCTGATAATGTGCACAGTGTGAGGTTGTGTGTAGGGATAGGTTAATGTTGATATCATTGGTGCCTGGTCACCTAGGTGATGGATCTTGCTGCTATAGTAACCTGCAGGCTGCATTGCTCATCAAATAGGGATTTTTACAAATAGGATTGTTTTAAGGTGGTGTTGCCCTGTCTGTTGCCCTTTTAAAATTTTTACACGAGTTGTAAGATGAGACTTTGGAGTACAGGTTTTATTATCTGTTTTTTCCTTGAAATTGTGTCCTGGAAAAGGCATGATGTTTATGCCCAAACACTGAACTTAGGATAGAGATGGTTGGAAAAAAAAATGCTGTTGCTTTTCACCTTCTGAAGTCTTGCCTCTTAGGCCCATCCTTCACTATGGAAGATGATGTTTTAGAGGAGTTGGAGCCAATTCAATATATATATCCTAGGCATCCATATGAACTTCTCACTTGTGCCCTCATGCAAACCTGCAGCCATGTGCTGTGCCAGGGTCGTGTCTGGAACATGGATATTCTGTGCATGGCTTGTGGTACATTGTGGGGCACTGTAACATCTCTGTCTTGACCCAGAAAAGAAAGAATTTTAATGCATACAGTGCCTTCAGCTCATGATTAGTGTAGTGTGTTCATCCAGGGATAAACCTGATATGCTGCTGGGTAGCAGATTTTCATGGGTTCACACAGCAGCACATTATGGGGTGTGTGATCACACACTAAGATCTGTGAAAGATGGGTCAGCAGTCATGAGGGCACAGAGTGGGAGAGCAGCTCATAAGAGTATGGATTTTTCTTTTTGATCACTATAGAAGAGCAGGCTGTGTGTTTTTAGGAGTCCCACACTGTTTTATCTTTTCCACTTGGACAATACTGGTAGTAGGAGATATTTTAATTCCTTTATGGTGGTACTTAGATCGAGAGATTTTTCAATTCCTCTTGGCAGAACAGGATGGGACAAGCGGGAGTATGTCATGATGACTTGTGGAGGGACAAACGGGCATATCCTTCACAATGTGACCTGACTGAACAGATTTTCTGCTTTCTGGAAAATTTTACAAGGCATAAATAAAAATCTGGAAAAACACTGATGAAATCAAACCCACAAGTGATTAAAAATGAGACTGCCAACTTTCTGTCTCACACAGGGCACTCCAGGTTTACCATGAAGGCAGAGTGAGCCAACATGTGCACCCCAGGACTACACGAAGACAAATACCAATATATATGGGGAACCATAACATACAGCAGCCCATTTCTTAGAAGTTAAGTCTGTGGAAATACCCCAAAGAGTAACCCCAGTCATGCTTGAAACGTTCAGGAGAGTGTTCTGGTGTCCCACCCTGCAGTACTGAAACTGCTTTGCCTGCCCTTGGCACAACCAACTGTGCAGCTGTTGATGCAGCTGTGTTGGGTGTTTTGAAAAAGCCTGAGAAGAATATATGTTCATGGCACTCCAGCTGTAATATAAACCTGAAAATATTGCCTCTGGGCATTGACAAGACTTTAACTGCTCTACAGACCAGCATCTTTGCTGACAGAACAGGCACTAGCTGTGTCCATGTGATCTGCCAGCTGATGGTTTCTCATGTTTGGGATTGAAGTAGAATACATGTTCCCAGGAACAGGGGTGGTTGGTGGGCAGGGATACAGTTTGGTAGGCCTTGAAGATAAAAACACAGGGGAATGGAAGCTGCCATTAAAGGATGCTCTGTGCATAAGGTCATCTGGATTTGCTATGTCTACACTCCAAAGAGAGGGTGGGTAGAGAAAGATTGTGGTGTAGTTTGGGCATTTACCGGTGAACTGGGGCATCTACTTCTGTTTGGATTGCCCTCATTCCTGGGCAGAAAGGTGTCAAGCAGTGTAGGGGACAAGAAGAGAGTGTAGAGAGCTTGTTTCAGTTGTGTGAATATTGGGCCCATGTAATTAGCTGCATTTGAACTAATCCAAGTATATTTTTCGTTGCTTGTCCATTGGCACTATTGACTCTTAAATGTGCTGGACTCCAGTTGACCCCCACGAGCCTCTTCTAATCAATGGGCAGCTGTCCTCCATGTCATGTGCCAGTTTTCAAAGAAGCAACATCACTGAACATCATCATAGATGTCATCTTCATTCCCTTGTCCCTGGGACCTTCTGAACAGGAACATGGTAGTTACTGGATGTAGTTTAATTTGCTTCTTGCGCTTTTATTTCATTTGGGCTGCAAAGCAGAGGATACTTACATAGTAAGGTTAGATCAATTCTGCCAGCTGCTGACTCCAAGCTTGGTTGAATTTGTATAACATGGGCTGATGCTGTAAACAAGAGTGGTTCTGTCTCCCACTGAAAACTCTTCATCAGCTGTGCAATACTGAGATTTTGTTAGGTATTAACTGAGTTCTGGGGTGACAGGATGTCTCATGTTGCTGGGGGGGATGGCAGGTTCCTTCCATGTGACCTGATTTGCAGCAGTTTTGGGTATGACAAACCAGGTCTCTGAACAAAAGGATTGTTCACTGGGTCACCCTCCCAAAGAAGTCAAAACTGAGGATGTCCAAGCAGGTATTTGCCTTGGGTCCTCAGTTGCACACTTCAGTCTGCACCTCTGTTTAACATGCTGGCTGTGGGTTTATTGTTCTTGTTTTTTCTCATCTTCTTGGTGTGTATTTTCAGGAGTGCATTCATGCAAGGCACTGAAGTACCAAATCTAAGGAACCAGGGCAAGCAGGAGGGTGCCTGCTGTGCAAATATTGACGGGGCATCACACAGAAATTTCAATAGTGACAGAAGAAGTGAAAGAGGGGAGAGGAGATTCAGGCTCTTCCTTTCTCAGTCCTGCACCTGGTTAACATGAAAGTCTCCATCTCCTAAGGATTATTAGTATTGTTACACTGTCCTGTGATACTTCATCCCTCTTGGGTTCAAGGTAATGATAGTTCTCTGAGATCATAACATAAAATCCTGAGGGGTTATATCCTAATTAGAAGAGACAGCAGACTCACTTAGAGGATGTGGCTGTCATGGAACACCACAATTACTGTATCTGAGCTTTCAAAGCTGTTCTTCAACAGTCAAACTGCTGGCAAGAGATGACACTTTCTTTCCTCCTTCCCTGCCTAAACTCTGCTGAAGAACTGGTGCTGGTTTTCAGTGTCATGTTCCTTTCTCTTCAGTGTGTTCTGCTCTTGCCAGAAAGCATTTTATTCAGGCTGAGTGTGGTCACTCACTCTTAACAAATCCTGAATCATAGGCTGGTGTGGGTTGGAAGGGACCTTAAACATCATCTTGTTCCAGCCCCCTGCTATGGCAGGGACACCTTCCACTGGACCAGAGCTTCATCCAACCTGGCCTTAAACACTTCCAGGGATGGGTCATCCAGAGTTCTCTGAGCAATCTGTTCCAGTCCCTTACCATCCTCACAGTAAAGCTTTTTTTCCTGATACCTAGTCTAAACATGCCCTCTGTCCATTTGAAGCCATTCCCCCTTGTCCTGTCACTCCATAAACTTGTAAATAGAGGAAGAGGAATACTGAGAAATAAGAAAAAAGGTGGGACTTTGCTCACAGTAGGTTACTTGCATGATGGATGAGCATGAGCTGGTGAAAACTGGGGGCTGCTGGTGTAAGCTTAATACCTCCTCAAACTCCCTGGCTTTTCTGCAGCTGACTAAAATATGCATTATGCTCAGAACTGTAATTGCAGGCACATTTTCTGGAGGCCAGGCACCCAACACCAGAGAAACTGGAGTCAGTGGTGCTTCACACCCCACATCTGAGGCTGGTACTGTGCTGCGTGTGCACTAAGTAGCCTGCCACGATGAGCCTGTTGGTTCAGACACTGCTCTGGCAGAGCTCATGGTGAGGGAACACTTGCCTGCACCTGCCAGAAGATGGGTTTTGCCAGACCTAATGACTTTGAGATAATATTCCTTATGGTGGGAGAAATACAAGCCAGCCTCCCCAAATCCCCTCCCACTCTTCTGGTCTGCAGGCCTCTGGCAGGCAGGAGGGGGGCTTTGTTTCAGTCTGTGGCTTTTCCACATCCTTTGGGCTCTTTCAACATCAAACAAGCAGAATATTCCAAGGTTGGTTCAGGTACAGCAAAAAGCCAAGTTCTTGAGTACAGAACTAGAAATGGTGACAGAAGGGAAAGGGCCAGGGAGAGCTGAGGTTACATCTTCTCTTGTTCCTGGGGCTCTGTCCATCGCTGGGGCTCTCGGGGAATGGGGCAAGAATGCAGCTGAACCCCCTTGGGGCTGAGACTTCACACACACTTTCTCCAGCAACTACTTAAATGTAGCCCCAGCCTTTTATGCTAAACCAGCATCTCCCCTACATTCCCTTTCTCCCTTGTGCCTAAGTTGTATTTTAACACTTGAATTCGTAAGTAAAGGTAGGAAATAGGGCCCTTCCCACTTCCTGGGCTTTCCTGGCTTTTAGGCTTGTACCCCATTCTTTTCACTAGTGCTTCCCCACCAACTTGAATGCCCTCCCTGCTGGTTCCAGAAATTATATAAAGTCAAAGTATTTTGATTTGTGGAACCCCTAACATGTTTCCAGGTAAATTCTGGCTACTTCTAAGAAAATCTCCCCCTAAATCATAAAAAGCATAAACTGTACAACAGCTCTGGTAATTTTGCTGTCTTGGGTATGCTCCCTGCTTATCCCATGACATAAAAATCCAGCTTGGGTATTTAGGGTACTGTCTCCAAGCCACATTTTCCCTTCCTGTTCTCACCATCACTCCCCACTTTTTGGCACATCGTGTGAAGGAGTTTTGGTGCCACAACAGGCAACCAAATGTTAACAAGCCCCCTGGCTCTGGCTTTTCAGCAGTCCTGCCACCAGTGGGTTGTTCAGGTCAAAGCCATTGTGCATCTGGCCTCTGCATACCTTTTGAAATGTGAATACTTCTTTTCAGCTGCTAACTGAAGGATGCTAAATGTTCGCCTTTTATACACCAGAGCTTGTAAAAGAGAGAAAACCAAGATACCTGGAGCTTGCTAGTTTCCAGGAAGGAGACTAATCCGGAATAATTTCTACTATTAGGAGAAAATTGCTCTCTTGTTATTTTTGACATACATAATGGTAATAGTTTTTCATTTACCCTCTTAGGTAGCCCAAGGCTTCTGCTGCTGCTGAACCATAAAGGTTTTTTTCAAGGAAAAGAGGGAGCAAAGGATGTGATCCCTGATAGCTGTGTCAGGGATTGACACATTGCCCTGGCTGGTGTGGCAGGTACCCAGGAATGACAAGAAATTCAGCTCAGTTCAGCTGCAGATGAAAGCTGTAACTTTTCATGGAGGCCACTGGATTGATTCTCTACTTTTGGCTACAGGTAATTGCTTTACCTCATGTAATTATGTGTGGTAATTAGAAGTAGATTGTATAAGGAATAGCAAAAACCATGAGTAAGTACATCCTCTGCACTTGTGGTCCGTTCCTTTAAGAGTGATTATGATTTTTTAACAGTTTCTTTTTTTTCAGGCATAAGAAGGGAAAATAAAGGTATATTTTCAGCACATTACAGAGTTCTGTTCATTTTTACAGCACACTCTCTAATACAAGCCCTTACTGGAATTGCAGTGGAAAAGCAGAATGATTTTAAGGGCTCTAAAATTCTCATTTCCTTCCAGTCTGATACAGTGAGGGACAGCTAAGACACCAGGCAGACCTCAGAAATAGATGCAGCTCAATACATGACAAACACATTTTGGTTGGCTTGGAATATATTAAGGGAGTTATCCTGTGCTCTCCCTTTAACACTGGTTTGTTTGGGTTTTTTTTACATAAGTGCTTTTTTGAAAAGCGAGAAGTGGAAGGTAGAGGACAGTTTAATAAAGGTTTATAAAGGTCCCACTTCTTCATTACTTGAGAAGTGCTATCATGCTGCTATTCTTAATGAAAGGTCAGTCAACTAAATTGTCCCTGGGATTCCACTTAATTACAGTCAAGAGATGGAAACTTTGTTGTCACAGACTAATAAACTAGCAGATGGCATAAGGAAGTCGGCAAGGTGGCAGTTTTAAATAGAAACCTGCTTGCTTAAAAATAGAAAAGACAGTAGATTTGAGCGAGATGTTCTGTAAGCAGCATTGTCACTTCTCCACTGCAGGGCAAGAGACACAGTTTTAAGATGTGTTAGAAACGTTGAGTTCATTGTCAGTGTTTATCCTCTAAGCCTCTAACTGAAGGGCCTGTAGTGGAGGAGATTTCTTATTGAGAAATCTTTTAGTCTGAAACTCGGCCTATGATGACTTGGGTGGTTTTTCTTAATGCTTGCAAAGCCATTTATCCAGGGATGTAATTGAAATCCCAAGATGCCACAGAACGACGTGGCTGTGACTGAGACCCAGTCTTGAAATGTTAAATAAGTAAAGAGTTAATGGTTTAGACCCTTAATGTTGACCCATTTTATAATTATTTTGATGTTTTCCTGTACTTGTTTTGGGTTCATTGTTATGCTGAGAATAACTTGCCTTCCTTGTCAGCCCTGCAATTTTTTTATGGTACAGTAGAAGTAATATTCCAGTACTTCAGCTATGCTCACAAATACTGCAAACTCTTAGCGTGCTTGAGGCACTTGTGCATATTACCATGTATAAAAGAAAAAATAAGTCTAAAGAAGCATTTTTTAAATGCATGTGAACATTGACAGCATCCTGCAGGTTTTGTGCCCTCCCCTGGAGCAGTTGTTACTCTGAGTGTCCTTCTGGGGGCCAGTTCATGCTGTACAGGGTGCTGCAGTTCAAGCTGTGCTGGGCACGAGGTGCAGACCCAGCAGGGAGGGCTGCCAGGTGAGGCTTCCTGCTGGAGAACAGCCAGGCTGGCCCCAGCAGGCTGCCCCGAGCTGTGGACAGGGGACACCCCAACACCTGCACTCCGATGTCAGTCTCACATATTTGACCAATACTGCTCCCCCTTCAAACAGGAAATTAGCAGTGCTCTGGAGAAGACCCAGGCTGATTCAACAGTTGACAAGCTAGCACCTGATGCAAGAAAGGGCAGAGCCCCACTGTCACTGTTGCCTGGTGCTGTGCTGCTGGCTTGGCAATGGTGTGATGCTGCTTTTCCATTTGTTTGCCTCTGAGCAAATCAATAGACTAGTTCTGTCAGGAGCCCTGGTGAACATCAAGAGCCTTGTGCCTATTTCTCTCAGTATCTGTCACAAATGACCTAAATATTACAAGAGGATCTTTACTCTTCTGACTGCACACTTGTCCCACCAGTCCCACAGACTGACTGGGTGTGGGGGGTAGAGCCACGTTAGATATAAATGGAAAGAACAAACCCCAGCTTTAACTTCTGCCTTTAAACTGAAGATTCTAGTGTCAAGCTTTCTCTGGTTTTATCAGATGTAAGACTTTGTAATCACTTTTCCTCAGCTGCATCCTGGCTTTAGGTTTCTTCTCTGTAACAAGAGCTGCCCAGTGGATCACTGGGCTGGAGGCAGAGGAGGTAATGCAGCATTTGTCATACAGAGGGCTGTCCCTGAGGAAGAGTGCAGCTAAACAACCTAAAAAAAGGGCAGGGCCCAGTCTGTGCCTGAGAGTGCTGAAGGGGTAGAAAGCAGGATGATCAGGTGGATTGAGAGGGCTGACACACAAGGACTTCTGCCCTGTTCTGGACATTTCCTTGCTCTAAGACTACTGTCATATAGGATAAATGTTATTAGAAGAGTTAGCATTTGCCTTACAGCTTTAGTCAGGGAAGACCCTGGTGGGCTGTCTCCCAGTTTGCATGTTGAGTGCGAGATGTTTGGATCTGGCTGTGAGCACTCCCATTTCCATAAACTCAGGACCATCTTGTCTCAATTTGAGCTTCTGAAATTAGAGGCTGTTGTGGAAATGCAGCCCCTTATCTCTGCGTGAGATAAAAGTTGCAATCCCCGTGCAACTTTTACCCACAGGGTGGGATGCTGGGAAGACCAAACAGGTCCAAATATTTAACAACGCAAGTCAGCACTATGAGCAATTGTTGTGAGTCAATGTTGAATCCCTGCCAAAGATGCCTTTTACAAATAAAATTTAGCACTAATTTATCAATGGGTTAGTTCAAAACATGATGTAAAGCACTCAGTACATAATGAACCCTTCTGGATTGAAAGAAAATGCTCATAACAACTATATTATAAATAAATACTATGTTTAAGTGGACCAAATCAATGTAAGGGTATTGCTGTTTATCCACTGACAATTTCCTACTTTCCTTATCACCTGTAGCTGGTAGAGAGGGTTTTGTTAATGGCTTTTTTTTCCATTTTGTTACCTTAACAAAACTGTCAACATGTGTTCTTTACTCCTTGCTGTGCTCCCTGCTGCTCCCCAGCAATCATCTGGTGGCACAAAAGCAACCCCCGCCCGCCCCCGCCGTCCCCCCCCCCAATTCTCTTTGCATGCCACACTCTGCTTCTGGCAGACAGGGCATTTTCTGAATTACAGTCCCTGTGATGAAGGTAATCCATCTGTCCTGCTGCCCAGAGCTGATCCTGGAGGAAAGGCCACCTGAGTGTTCTCTGTTCCTCCGCGGATTCTGTTCTGTGGCCTTGAAACGAACAGCAGCTGGGTTTTCCCAGCCTTCCCCAGAGTAACCCCTGCTCTCTGTGTACATCTGCTGCAGGCTGATGCATCTTCAGGCTTGGGTTGTTCAGTTTTGTTTTGTTTTGTTTTTTCCCCTTTGCTGACCCGATGCCAGCAGTGCCACGGGCAGTACTGACCATGCCGCACCCTCAGATCCCGGGAACGCCGCTGCACCCGCTCCGTGTCCCGCAGCCGCAGCCGGTCAAAGCGGGGACGGCCGGTGGCTGCCGGGGGCGCTGCGGACAGCCAGGTCCCCGCGGGCGGCTCTGGGGCCCGAGGCTCGCCCGGCGCCCACGGCGGGCTCGGTGCGGC
>NW_024581136.1:1119725-1192777 GCF_017639235.1 Corvus kubaryi | reverse complement strand
CCACAGAACAGAATCCGCGGAGGAACAGAGAGGGGTCCGGGGCGGGCGCGGCGCGGCCCCTCCCCGGGGCGGTGCCGGGGCCGGCGGCGGCGGAGCAGCGGGGCCATGGTGAAGATCGGCGTCCAGCAGCCGCCCGCGGCGCTCAAGCCGGACAAGGAGAAGGAGAAGGCGGCGGGGGGCGATGGGGCGGCGGGCGCTGTGCTGCTGCCCCCGGGCGCCGTGAGTGGGGCGGGGGCGAGGGGCGGCGGGAACCGAGAGGTGCGTGTGGTGTGGGGCTGCTTTGGACAGGCACTGGCAAAAGTGTCCGGCTTTACCCATGTCTCCGGAGGCTTCGTGGGCACCCGAAGTTTGGAGAAGTGGGGAGGGGAAGGGGCAGGGTAGTGGCGCCGTGGCGCGAGCAGCCGTCCCTGGGCACGGGAGTGAATGTCCAGCGCAGGCAGTGGCGGCAGAACTCATCCCTTTGGGTGGCTTAGCCTGCGGGAATGTAATTTGGGTTTGGTCATACATGGGTGGATTTCAAATCCTAACATCTCTGAAGTCTTAGGGTTGGCATAGGGAAGAGGCAAGAGGAGGAAAACAGATGGTGCTGGAGCAAGATGAGAAGCAAGGGGCTAAGAGCACACAGCTCGGTAGATGCTTTGCAGATGGGAGTTGACACGGTGATGTGGAGTTGCTCTGCTGGCTTCAGGTAATGGGTAGGAGAGGGGAACACAAGGGGAACGAAGGCACTGGAACATCTGTTAGCAGATGCAGAACATGGGCTGGGGATGGGATAGAGTTGTGTGGGTCGCTCCCGGACTGTGCGAGCCATGGCCAGGCGCTGTCGGGCAGTGCTGGGCATGTGCCAGGGGTGGTACAGCCACTGCCCCTATAGAGGACAAAGAGTGAACCGGGCACTGTTGTATTTGGCAGGAGTTGGGTGTTTCTGAAGTCTCTGGTGCTGGAGAAGCCCACTTGGCAGCCCTGTTGCGAGGGTGGACCTGCCAGGTGAATACCACGCTGTGTAGTGTGAGGGTGTTGTCCTGAGGTGGGCCTGACCCACGGCATTGCCTTGCCTTGTTACAGCACTTCCATTTCAGAGGAGTCCTAAATGGCATTTCTGTATTCCTCATAAATCCCTAGGCTGTGCATGTGGTCTGACCATTTACTGAACCCTAATATCTCTCTGACTCAAAAAACAATGGGGGAGCTGTGGTTTTGCTCCATTCCTGCAGCAGTGCAGTGTTCCTCCTCGTGTGCCTCACCAAACAAGTGGGAATTACCTGCCCTGGAGAACTGCTCTGCAGCAGGGGCTTTAGGAGACTGCTCTGTTCTGCAGAGTTCAGGGAGTCACACCGTGATGATCTCTCCCATCACACCATGTGCTCGCAGCTCTCGGCTGTGCTACCAGGGTCTGAGTGTGCTCAGTCTGTCATGATTGCATCTGTTAATCTCACACCAAGGAGCTCTACAGAGACCTGGGGTAAGGTGGCCAACTGTGACCTCTCGGTGGTTTCCTGACTGTATTTCCTAGTTACAAACTAAGGTGCTGGTTTTCTTCCTGCCTCTGATGTCTAACCCTGGAAAATGACTGTCACACTGGACTTCCAGCTCATCCTGCCATTAAACTAGCTTTCCACAGCCAGGAACTCAGTTCTGTTGATCCTGCATGAGTTCAGGCAGGATCCGTCTCTTTCTCATGAGCACTGTGAGAAAAGCAGTTTAAAAAGTAATAAAGTAACAGAAGCTTATTTCTGTCATTAGTGCTGCCAGATCCCAGCAATCAAAATTATTCTGATTCAGGTCCTGCCAGATATGTGAAATTGGCTTAAGTAGCAAATAATAAATTTTGGGTTTTTTACATTGCCTTGGGCCTCTCTCTGACTCCTGGGAGGCATGGTGGTGTTCTTTTAAGCCCACCTTTGTGAGCTACAAAGGAACTTAAAAACATGAATTTAGAACAAAGGCTCTTCAACAGTCTCTTGATTCCAGCAGACAGACATGTAAGAACATCAACGTAAGACCCATGAAATAAGGGCAGGAGTGGGTTACAGTGAGTCTGTGCAGCATGAGGATGTCCAGGGAGCAGCACATCGCTGACATCAGGTGGCCTTTTCCTGATGATGTTTTTCAGCCTATCTATGACAGTGGATTCTTTGGTGTGCTTGGGCTTAGCTGGACCAAGGGGACGTGCTGCTTTGTAAAACATCTGGCTTGTGGCATTGGTCTTACCGTAGCCAGGCTTTCTTGCCGTGCTCCCGCTCCTGCTGCCAATAATTTCTGTCTGCGTGTGTCTTTCTCTAGCTGCCTTGCAGCAAAATGGCATTGGTGACATGCAAACAAGATGCTCTGCATTCTTCTCCTCTTTGATCTCATAACTTCAATCCCAGTGATAGGAGCCAGAGCTGGGAAATGATTCAGCGGCAGCTTCCGCAGCCTGTGAATTTTGGCAGGTGCTCGGTGAATGCAAAGATGCAGCAGGCAGGAAGATGTCTGTGATGCTAATGTGTCCTGAAAAGTAGTAGGTGAGGAGTCGTGACAGCAAGCTTGCATGTGCTGAACCTTGTTTCTCCCCTGCACAACTTGGCTTGAATTGGAAAGAATATGCAATTTAAACTCCTGTCAGAAAAATTCACATAATTTTGAGACTGTTGCAACATTTTAAGAGCTTAGAGAAGAAACAGTCTTGTCATTAGTAGGAACTGTGGGGCTTGTAGCAGCCTTGAGCAGAAGGCAATTTGAGGTTATGCAGCCAGTAAAATAATGTGTTGTGTTCATTGGAAAATAGTTTTTCAGATGCAAAATAGTATTCAGTGAGTTTTAATTGAACTCCATATTTGCAATCTGAAATGGAAATAAATATATAGGCTGTGTCTTCAACTGCTCTGGGAAATACGCTCCTTATGATTGTGATGGATGTTGAAAACCACAGGAACCAAGTAAAACTGATGGCTGGAGCTCTCTAGTCAAAATGTAGGTTGGGTTTTTTGGGGGTTTTTTATGATCCCTTGTGCACTCCTCTAATACTAGCTCATTAGTTGGCAGAGACAGCGCAAGAGCCAGAGGTGAAGGGGTTTCATGAAAGTCTTCTGCCTCACCAGGTGTAGATGAAAGTACTGGAGGGCAGAGGCAGCTCTCAGCCCCTCTCTCTATCCATAGTGGACTTTGGCTGCCCCACTGCCTCAGCCAAGGGCTGTGCCCAACGTTCCATGCTTCTGGCTGGGGGGATTGTGCCTTACAGCCAGTGCTGCAGCGCAGGCTGGTGTCCGAGGGGGCGGGGTGGTTTGCAGGCAGGGGGAACACATCTGTGTGATCCACGGACTGCTTTCACAGAAACCTGTTATCCTGCCTCTGGGAAAGGCTGTGCTGAAACAGCTTGTGCAGTCCTGTTTGTCGCTGGAAGGATGAGCATCGAAGGCAGGACAGTGTTTGCTCAGGTCTGGCTGGTGGGAGAGGAGGGCTTTACGGGCCAAGCAGGAGGACTGGGAGAGCTCTCTCCATACCCACAGGCATGGTGAGCCTGCTGGAAGCACCTTGGCAGTGGCTCATAGGCCCGGGGGCTGCGAGGGGCTTTCCAGGGCGCACACAAAGCTGTCTGTGCGGTGTGACTGATGTTTTGCTCTTGGTTGGTTGCGGTAATACTGGGCTTTGATTTTGTGCCTTTCATCCCATCTCCATTCCCAAAGTCTTGACAAGACTCAGTGGTCTTTGGATCACACCCTTCCTGGTTGTATGGAGAAGTTTCCCACAAGGAGCTGCTTGCTGCCTGGCACTGGATCCGTCCAACCCTTCTGTGTCCGTGTGGTCTCTTTGTAGCTGCACCTCAGGACCGCTGTCTGGTGGGTGTCTCAGCTCCTGGCTGATGGCTGAGCTGCCCCAGCCTCCTCCTTGTTGCCACAGCTCCCACACCCAGCATGGTTGCCCTGTGTGACAGAAATAGCAGGGCAAAGCCTGGAAACCCAAGGGGAGCACATTCCCTGAGGGGTATCTGCCCCTCTGGTGCCCCGGAAGCTCTGTTGCCTGTGACTGCCCTTGCACAGCTCCCCAGCGAGGAGCAGGTCTGCTCTAGGTGTGGAGCTCTTAGCAGGCAGATAGTGCCTCACTGCTGGGGCTGTTGCTGTGTCCCTGCTCCGCTGCCTTTCCTGGTGCTCAGCTGGGCACAGTGAGCTGGGAATGCTTTGCATTTGCCTGAGCAAGCCCAAGAGGATTAGTGCTTCATGGTGGCAGCAGGACAGGCAGCAATGCCACTTCTGGCTTTCCCAGGGGTTTTGGTGTACCTTGAGCAGTGATGCTCCAGAGCTGGGTTCCAGCTCAGGGGACAGGTAGAGGAGCAGTGGCTCTTTGGGCACATAAAGCAGAGTCATACCAGCCTGTGGACGGTGCTGTGCCAGTGCAACGTTGGGCTTTGTGAGCGACTTCTTTGCAGAATATTGTGAGGTGGGAGACAGATGGCAAGGGAAGAGGATGTGAGGAAAAGTCTTTTAAAGAGGCTTTTTCACAAAGCAAGCTATAAATTCGGGGGGGGGCGGGGGGGAACTCGCTGGCAGCAGTGTGGATTGATTGTGCTCATTGACGTGTTTGCAGGCTTGAGTCCAGGCTGGAGGCTCTCGAGCTGTGGGGGTTCTCACCGTGTTCAGCCTTAGGGAGCTGAATATGGTAGATCCTAATTTTAAGGAGCAGCCTCCTGTAACAGAAGGTTATTCCTGGTCTTTGCCCCACCCTCCTATAACCACTTGGGCTGAAGTGATGACTTCTTTTTGTGGCCTGTACAGAGTTATCAGCTTAAAGAGAAGCATTGTCATTTGGTTTGGGGTCTCTGTGGTTTGGGGATGCCTTGGAAGCAGAGGAAAAAGTCTTGAGTTGGAAAAAAAAAAAATGTCTCTGGACCCTTGCAGGATCTGCTATAGTGAAATACTAGACTTCAGTGTCTTACTGGACTCTGGACATGAATATTTGATATTCCAGCTGAGCATGACAAAAGATCTGGCTAAAACTGGTGGAGGGATTAGGACAGAGAATGTCTATTCCAAGCAGAAACATTATATATGCAACTGAATTTTGAAACATGTAGCTGTCTTTCACCAAAGAGATGTAGACTGTAGAGCTGGAGACAGAGGAACTGGAAATATCTGTCTAGAGGTATGTGTTCTCCCAAAGCTGGGGGAGAGCCGGAGCCAGCCTGGCTCTGCATGGAGGAGCTCTTCACGTGGGAAGAGCCTGTTGCATTTGCCCACTTTGGGCACAGCAGCTTTGGTGGGGTTTTTGTGGCAAAACACAGAAAACCAAGAAATACCTTTAAAAAGTAGGATTTCAAAGGGTACAAATGAACCAAAAGTAAGTATGGGGCAGAAGCTATGCTGCACACCCTGCACGTGTGAGTGCTGCAGCGCTGCCCATCCCGTTGCAGGACAGGGGCCTGCCGTGCGCTGCTGGAGGAGCCCTGGGCTCTGCGGGGATGAGCAGAATGCTGCCTCACCCTGTTGCTCCATGCTGCTCACTGGCTGTCCGGGGAGGGTGGCCTGGCAGGTGTGTATGGCTGCCCAGAGAAGGGAGCTGCATCCAGCAGAGCACTGCAGCCAGGTCTGGAGAGATGGAGGATGAGGGGTCCTTATGCGCCGCTCTGCAATTCCTGATTTTGTGGTGCCAAATGTTTGCTTGTTACCAGATTTACAGGAGAGGGAACAGGCATTTTCACTTGTAGACGGGTATTTTCTTCCCAAGTGATGTGCGAGAACCTAGGAATGTTTTGGGGTTTTTTAATGCCAGTGTTACCGTTTGAGGGAGGACTGTGTGAGGGTGCTGGGTTTTTTCACTCATCTCTCTGCACTTGCTTTTCAGAGTTGTCTTCCTTGGTGCCATGCCCTACCTTTGAAGTCAGTTTGAACAACAAAGAGAAGGGTAAATTTGCCTCCTTTCTCTTGCTGTTGTTAAACTAGACACCATTTATTTGTGGCGAATTTTCAAGTGTAGGATTGACTGTCAGAGTTTTCCTATGCTGTTGCTGGGAGAAGAGATAATTGCTGTCAGTGTTCCAAAAGGGAGCAGTGACTTCATTTTATGGTGTGACACTGTGTAAGTCCTGATTTTCAGGGAAGAAGCAAATGCTATAACCTGAAGTCTGGTTCCTTGAAGATGATTGACCTTGACCTCCAGGAGATGCTGGACTCCGCCCCTCTGCTCAGAGGGATCAGTGCAGGTTTCTGGCTGTGATTGCCCCTCTTGTCTGCAGAACCAGCAGAAGGCAGGCCCTTAGGTGTTCTTGGGCATCTTGGACATGGCTGTGTGCTTTCTTCCAGCTTTTTGGGAATCCGTCACATCTAGAGGAAGAGTCAGGAGAGACAGTGCTGGCTTCATTGGCCACAGCCAGATCAGCAGGGCTTGGCTTGCTCTTGGTGAGATCCAGAATGGTTGATTTGACCATCTCTGTCTGCTTTGACTGTGGAAGTTCTGAGGTGGGTGCTGTGATTTTAAACTGTACACACCTAAAAGCTCTCCAGACATGGAGCTGTCTAGGAGAAGCAGTGTTAAGAGCCCAGTGGCAGTGTCCCAGTGAGTCCTGGGCCCAGCTGTTGCTCAGCTCTGGTGCTTCATTAGCATCCAGAGGCTATTCTTACCAGGCTCTGAGCATCATGTTGAACAGAGAGGCAGGCAAAGAGAAAATAAGCTAGAGGTGAAAAACTTCAGGTGAAATAATGTGAAACCTTTTGATGTGTCTTTTCGCTGTTACATTTTCTGCTTTCAAATGTGTTGATGCAGCACCCAGTTCTTCACACCTCTTGCAAAACCAGCCTCTGTCTCTCTTGGCTTGTGCCCAGGGCTGCCTGGGCCACTTGAATGTGTTGGTAGGTGGGTTTGTTTTACGTGGGAGCAATTGTATATAGTTGCAGTCTGGGAAAAGGGGTGTGTCCTGCTCCCATGCCAAGGGACAGCTCAGCACTTCGGTGGGGACTCAGGCTTGTGGCTTGCTTCTTCCAAGCCATGCATGATGGTAGAAGCAAACAGACTGGTTTTGGTAGCAGCTTCTCTTCCCTTCACCTGGGAGGAGAAGGAGGACTCAGTTATACCAAGAGCAAACTGAAAGCTGATGGCATTTCCTTACCTCAGTTTCGCAGTGTTCTTGAATATTTTTGGCATTTGTGAGAGGTCTTTCAAGGAGTCAGGTGTCTGCCCACCTGATAGGTCTTTACCTTTGAGTCAAGTCTCTCTTTAAATTTGCCAACCTCTCCGTTTAAGAGCTTCCCCTATTCCCAGAGCAGCTGCTCTGCTTCACTCTTGCTTGAGCTGCCTTTTGCCTTTCATCACTCTAGAGAGGTTTTGAGACCTGATGCCAAAGCTTAACCTCCATTCTTCTCCTGGGGAAAATTCCCATTCTTTTAATGCCACCTCCCACTTCAGGGAGTCTTTTGTAAAAAAACCCTGAACAACCCATGGCCTTCATATGGCTGTGCTGGCTCCTTCCCTTTCCCAGGTGAGGTCTGCCCAGGTGCTCCAGAGCCTTTTAGCTGTGCTGTTGGAGCTGCTCCGTGGCAGGGACTGACTTTCCTCATCGTTGCAGTGAGTGGCTTGGAAATCAGGCTGTGTTTATCAGAATCAGTATTTTGGCAGTCAGGCTGTTAAAAGCCCAGGTCGGGACATTTTTTTGCCACTTTGTCACAGCTATTTATTTTCTCTTTGCCTGCCTCTCTGTTCAACATGATGCTCAGGGCTTCAGCTGTGAGCCTGGTAAGAATAGCCTTGTTTTTACAAGGGGCTTTGTTGGCTCTGCTAATGCTCTGAATGGTTGTACTCCTGGGAAAAAGGAGAGGGAAGCTGGAATCATTCCAGCTGGAAGTTGTTGTGCCTCTGCCAAAAAAACAAAATAAAAAAAATATGGAAATTAATTCCTCACCCCTGTGCAAAGAGGGAGGAGAAACAGCCCCTTAGTTCCAGAAAGGGATGAAAAAAGGATAAAAGAGGGGGATTTATATCTCTCTTGCTGATGAGGGAGAAGGAAAATATGATCACTGAGTGCTTAGGAGCTCCCACATGCTAGGCTGCATTTTTAACATCCTGCTGTCTTTGTCATACAGCAACAAAGCTGGGGGTTTTAATTAGCCAGTGGTTGTTTTTGATATTCTAATTTCTAGTGCTGTGAAGTGACTCCTGAGGCAGGTGGCTTTGTTGCTAGTCACGTGCTGTGGTGTCACTCAAAGGTGTGATTAGATTCATTTATTGCAACTTTTTTGCCTTCAGCTGTGATAGTGTCTTAATTACAGGCTTGCTTTTGGTTTTTCTTTTTTTTGCTTCCAGGCATCTTTGAGTCCAAAGGTCAGCAGTTGTGTTCTCTGTGGAGATGCTGTCGGGTGGCCGGTGCAAGCACTGCTCAAGGACTGTGAGCAGGGACTTTGGTTGCCTTGGAAACTGTGTGCCATATATGTGTGTGTGTGTGTGTTCCTGTCTGTGTATGCATGCACATGTTCCCTTTTCTGACCTAGAGCATCAGAAATGCTCTTCAGCCTGGAAGGGCTCTCTTTCCATGTGTGGGTTCCCTGAGAGGCCTCTCATTGCTGGTGCAGAGCATTGACCCCTCAGCCAGGGAGGTTGCTCAGGCAGTCTTCCCCCATGGGCTCACCTGGTATTCTCCTCATTGTGCTTCCTCTCCTCTCTCCAAGCATAACTGCTCTTGAGGACAGGGCTCTTTTGTTTGTCTGGCACAGGAGCCTTCTTTGGAGTGTTCTGATGGATGCCAGGATGCCTTTGCTGTGGTATTTTACCTCTCTGTTCCTCTCCATTGTCTTGTCTTCCTTCATCTGCCTTTTTCCCTGTGTGTAGTCTCTCACCTCCCTTCTCCAGAGCTTGGCAGGTGCTCCAGTCTGGAGCCTGCATGGCCACCCCAGCTCGCTCTGGCCATCCCTGGGGACTCTCCACTTCTGAGCTCCCCTATGTTGGAATTCCTGAGTACAGACATGGTTGTCTTTGGGAGGCAGCTCTGGATTTCTTCACCTTACAGTTTATCCCACAAACTCTCCAGTGCTTTTCCCGGAGCAGGGGAGCAGCAGTAAGTGCTGGCAGTGCCCAGCACCTGCAGGTAGTAGGGGTGCTGGCAGTGGGGTGGGTGGATGAGAGGGCTTTGCTTCATGTGCAGAACAAGCAGGCTCTTGGTACAGGCATGGGGATCACTTTCCCAAGAGGTGACACTCAAAGCTAAGCCATCACATCAGAGGAGAGGTCAGTCCATTCCAGCTTACACCTACTGTGGCAGCACTGCAGTTTTCCAGCAATCAGCTGTGGGGTTTTTCCACTTGAAGTCAGTGGAGGTGCCACTATTGCAAGTCCTTATGTTTTGTAAGGCAGTAACTGATTTTGCTGTGAATATGGGACTTGATGTGCTGGAGGTAGAGACCTTGAACTGTTTTTTTTTTTTCTTTTCCCATAGTCCATATTGGCCTTTTGTTACCAGAAATGGATAAACAGCAGGGTAAGGTAGGTTGTTCTGATGAGGGTTTCTTGAGTTTGGAGCCTGCATCCTGTGAGGAAGCCATGGCAGTGTCTGAAGTTCTCAGTGCATCAAACGTTGAGAGCTCAGGCTGCTGCTCCCTTGAACAACGTCCCAGAGAGCGATGACATATTTTAGATGGCACTGCTCTCCAAACTGCATCCTTTTGCACTGCATTTCTCTCCTCACTTGTCAGTCATCAAAATCACATCTACTATTTTTAGTCACCCCATGCTTCTTTTCCTGTTGGGGGTGTATATTTAGACACCTGCCAATCTCTGTCCCCTGTTTGTCAGGTTCTGCTACAACCTAAAATGAAAAATTTCAAACCCGTGTGTTTCAGAAATGCAGGAAAAAGGGTTTGTGGAGGACCCAGAGCTGTTTCCGCAGCTGAAGAGGCAGAAAAGGGCCATGAGCTGAGCCCATCTCTGCTGAGGCAATGTGCGACTCAGGAAGGGATCAAGGCATTACCTGACACCTTTAATATTCTCACTTCTGTCATCTTCAGCAAGACATGGGTGATGAAGGAGCAGTAATGTCACATTTCTATTTTTACAACCTTCTACTGTATTAATGAGAAATTCTAAAGGCAGCATCTCACCAGGTATGGTTCTTGTGAACAGCTCCTCCAGTGTTGTGTCCAAAGGCTCGGTGCTGTGAAGTTGGAGGGGTGGCTCAGCTGTAGGTGCCTGGAAGGTTTCCTTGCTCTGACTCACTGTGGCTTTTGATTTCCAAACCTTGGACCAGACATCGTGCCCAGCCAGGCTTCTGTCCCCTACCCCCTTGTAGGAGAACTGTTCCTTAACCATTCAGTACCAAACAGGGATAACAGGACACCAGCCATTTTCATCATGTCCTAGGCAAGACCTGAAATTCCAAAGAAAATCCACAAAGACTGCATTAGGACTTTTCTCTCCCCCTCAGGCTACTTTCAAGCCTCCTCTACCCCAGGGTCTGTATCATCCTTCCATCTTTTCCCGTTTGGGTATTTGCTGCCTGTGCTCTGTTCCTGTGCTGGCCTCATGAGCCAGCAGGGCACTGAGTCATAGTGAAGAGCCCATTTTATCCAAGGAAAGGAACTCCTTTTTATATTCCAATATCCTGTCTGCTGCCAGGCACTGGCTTGAGTGTCTGAAAGCAATCGTGCTTGCAAACTGGAGCAGAGTCAGCATGTCTGGTAGCTCAGGCTTGTGCGTGGAGCTGCCTCTGACTCTTCCCGGCGGAATGAAGGATTAGCAGGACAATGCCAGGCAAAAAACCAAGATGTGCAGGTGCTCTTTATGACAGGTGGGTGCTTTTTCCCCCACTGCCCATGCAGGGGAAGAAGAACTCTACCCACTGCCTCTTCTGAAATTGTCCACTGGAAAGGGAGCTGGCCCAGCTCTTTCTGTGGGGTCAGCAAAGTGGCAGTGCCAAGAAAAATGGAGCAAAGAAAGGATCACTACATGGAGTGTCAGTGTTTCCCTGGCCTGAAGTGGCAGTGGGGTACTCTGCAGAGCCAGGGATCTGTCTGTGCATCCTCCCCACACGCACATCTGTAGTGCCTGGACCGTGGACATGCTGCCCTTCTGCCACTGCTGTTGCTTTTCCTTCTCTTCATTCATGGAGAAGCAAATGAATGTCCTCTGCACAGCCCAGGGAGGGGAGGAAGGGCCTTATGTTCATTTTTGTGTAAAATATGTCCAGCTCTTGGAATATTGTGTTTAAAACAACGAAAAGAGGAAGGCCCCTTTACTCAGCTGCAATACCTGTCCCTGCCTTTGCCCAGGGATGGTTTTGACCCCAACCTTTGCCATTCCTTTTGGTCAAAAAACCCCAGGCTTGATCAAGGCAGAAAATTAGTAAGATGGCTTGTTGCAAGCAATGTGTCTGATTAATGAATCCTCTGGAATATTGTTAAACATCTGGTGAATGTACAGTGGTTTTGTGTGTTAATATTTTGATATTTGTCCTTTGGAAATGCACGTCTTGAAGGCTTGAACTGCACTTCCGGAATACTCTGCTGCTGAGTCTGATTCTCCCCTTGCTGGGGAGCAGCAAGAAGAGATGGAAGTCAGCTGTGATGGATTTCTGGTTTTTAGAGTATCCTGTTTGTAAATAATGCTACTGCAGGGAGGGGGGGTCCTGTGGGAAAGGAGGTGTGTAGCAGCATGAGCAGGGCAGCAGCCTGTGGAACAAGCTTCTTGGATTTTTCCAGGCTGGTGAAGATTGGTTATCCTGGGTGAAGAGCTGTTAGAGCAGAGTGTGCACTGCTCCACCCATGGGCTCTCAGTGCTGGGGATGCCTCCAGCCCAAAGCCGAGGTGCAGACTGGCATAGCTGCTTTTAAATTGTCGTTTATTCAGAGTGATAAAGGCTGGTGGCCTTTTCATCTGCTGGGCTGGGGGATGGAGACACACATTTCTAGTGAGGTTTTTCCAGGCGATTTTTATGCACTATTTTGCAGGACTGTGCTAACTGTTCCCCTTGGCCTGGTTGGCTGCATTTTTAACCTCACTTAAATTTCTGCTCCATCAGAATGGTTGCTGTTGATTTTTTTCTTCCCTCCCTCAGAATCTGAGGGTTTATTTGGGTTTTTTCCCCAAGTGTTTAATAACTTCTTCCAGAGCAAAGCTCTGCTTTGCTTCTCCCACCTTCTCCCAAAACGCAAAGCTCGGGCATTTTTCCTGAAGCCAGAAATGTTTTATAGGGAGCAGGACTCATCTTTGGCAGTGAGAAGTGGGATGTCTCCCAGTGTCTTTGGTCATGAAAAGAAGATGGAGCCACCCTAGCAAGTAGCAAACCATTGAGGGCTTATTTCCCCATCCCTACCATTCTTCAAACACAGCTTTTCTTTCAGTGGGAGTATTTTTTTTTTGCCCTTTGAGTTGCTGTGTCCTTATGAACCCTCTGTCCCAGCCCTGCATGGAGTTAGCACTCGCAGCCCGCCGTGGAAGTGAGCAGTGCATTAACCGTCACGGCAACCTGGCACCTTTTGCATATGGTTCACTTGCAGAGCATTAAACATTTTCTCAGCCTTGCTTCAGTGTCTGGACATCTTTTCCTTCCTCTTAACCACCACTGTCTCCACTCTTTCTGTGATGACAAGTATCTGAGGAAAGCTGTTTCTGTGAAACGCTTGACATCCAGCATTACTTTCCTGTCCTAGCGGTTCATGTCAGAGAGCCTTTAAACTTCTTCTAGTAATGTGATTTCTTTGTTTCTTTTTTTCTGTTCTTTGTGGTTTGTCAGAATTGCTGCCCATTGCCTGCTGAAGGAGAGGGAAAATGTGATATTTTTCAGCTTGCTCATCCCTTTATTTGCTGGAGGAGCAGTGGCAAACTGATTACAGTGATCCTTCAGTGCAGAGAGCTGGTGGTGAATAGAGGTGCTGTGGATCTTTCAGCAGCTGGGAAGAAGGAGAAATAAGTGTAGATTAATTTCTCCTGGAGGTGTGCTGGAATTGTAGCTCCCCCAATGCAATTTGGTCTTGGCAGTTATCAGGCTGAATGTGGCTAGGAGTAAAAAAGTCAGTATCTGGAGGAGCCCATTGGCTGGGAGTGGAGCAGGTAGGAGAGGGGCTGCAGGCTCCTGGCTCTGCCCCTGTTCTGCATCTCAGTGGACCTTAGGTGCAGGGGAGGAGCAGGGAATCCCTACCTGCCAGGGTCCCCACAAGTGCCTCCGTCGTGCTGAGGTGTCCCAGCCTGGGACAGGAATGATGCCTCCAAGCCTGGCATTGAACTGCTGCTCTTGCGAGGGCTGCTCCAAGGTAGGGAAAGGGGAGAGAGGTGTTTGCTACCAGCTCAGCTGGGCAGAGCTGGTCTCATGCTACCAGGCAGGGACCCAGGGGCCTCTCCCGTTGGGGCTTCAGCACTGGCACCACCCTGTGGGTCTTGGCTGTGTTATTCTGGAGAAACATCTCTTCCTTTAAGAAGTGATGAACCTTAGAAATGAGAGGCTGATGTTTGCTTTTCACTCTGTTCCTCCCGTTTGTACCAGTCTCCCAGTAGCTGTGGAGAGAGTGTCTGTCTAGTCAAACACATCAGATCACAAACTGCACAGAGGGAGTTAATCTGCAAGAGCCCTCCCTGGTGCCTCTCTCCCCTGCCTGCCTGCTCAGCTGAGGGCAGCTTTCAGCTCTTCTGTGTGGAAACTGGGGCATCTCTGAACCAGCTTCTTTCATCTGCTTCTGAAAGGCCTTACATCCTCCTGCTTAACATTTTGAAGGGTTATTTTGGTAGTAAAAACAAGAGCATCATAGGTTGGGATGAGCTGTTTCCAGGAGGTGACCCTGCCTTTGCACTGCCCTCTGTTTTCAGCGCTGTGACAAGGTGAGCTGGCTACTGTCTATATAGATTGGGCAGCACTCTGAAAAGGACAGGTATGTTTTCTTTTGATGTTCTGTCCATATTCCTGGGAGCTGGAATGTGCTTGAAAATGAAGTTGAGATCAGCCCATCTGTTTGTGTCAGCTCACCCCAGCAGGGCCGGGAGGTGCCTCTCTGGGACCAGTAATTCCCACCACAAAAATTTCCAATGAGAAGTTCTGCCAAGAGTGGCAGCATTTCAAAAGTGTTTGACTATAAGTACATAAATGCTGTTACATTCAGTAGCCAGGAACTCTTAGTTCCTGATTTTTTTTTTTGGTCAATCTTTATCACCCTCTGAAACAAAGCTTGTCTTTGTTCTGAACAATTGGTGGGAAGCTGATTATACATCTGTGTATGTTCACACACACACATGCTTTTTTTTTCAATACATATAAATATATATGTATATAATGAATCTATTTTATATATATGTGTATCTGGGGTAAGGAAGGCAAAATGCTCAAGTGTTTTACTGTTGTGAGATGTGAAGTAGCTTTTCAGGGTTCATTGCACAGCATGAAGCCTTTGGATGAAACAGCAGATTGCCTGGTGCCCGGGGGCAGCAGCTGACGGGTGCTGTCATTCCTGTCTCGCAGGAGGAGCCGGCCCCCACGGCGCAGGGCCGCAGGTCATCGCTCAGCGGGGTGTGCTACCTGACCATGGGCCTCCTCGTGCTGCTGCTGGGCCTGGTCTTTGCATCGATGTACGTGTACAGATACTTCTTCATCACCCAGGTAGGAGTGTCTTGGGGAGCACTTCTGGCTCATCAGCCCGAGCAGCCAGACCACCTCTGAAAGAGGTGGTGCTGGTTTTTGTTGCCCTGCACTGTAGTAACTCAGGAGCCACGTTGCTGGGCACTGCAGATGAGGCATTTCTTAAGTAGTAGGCTCAGGCTGACCTCCATCCCCAATGCCAGGAAGGGCCTTCCAGAAACCCTCCCCTTCCCTTATGGTTTTGGTTTGCTTGCTTTCTAACTCCATAAAAATATCCTGCCAGTTGTACCTTTTTAACCCCCCGTCACTGCTGTCCAGGGTACGGCAGTCTGAGAGCATGGCTTGTGAGAGGGGAGCAAGCCTGGAGAGAACGGGGTGGGTACAGGCAAGGGAACAGCTTTTTGCAGTAGGTTTTGTAGGCTCTAGCACAGAAAAACTCTGTAGGTGTAACAAAAATAGGTGCTGCTATTAATAAAGCAAGCAGAGAAGTAAAAAGTAAGTGGGAGATCATATAGAATGTAAGCCCTCAGCCTCCATTAAATCCAGCACCTTTTCTTCCACATAGTCTTTGCAAAGCCTGGCTTGGCCTGGCTGAGGCACTGGGCTGGCAGCACTGTGGAGGGTCAGAACACAGGGAATGAGACAGGGCAAAGCTGCTTTTTGAGGAGGAAACTGCTGAGCTCTGGCTTGCTGAGTGTTTAGCCAAGAAACCCCAGAGCATTGATTTGCACCAGAGCCCTCGCTGTTCCGTGGAGTGGCTATTAGTGAATGAGTTCTCCCAGGACCACTGCTGCCTTCATCTCTGCAGCCAGCACGTACCCACTCAGCAGAAGAGTCTTTGTATCTACTAGTTTTCTCCATAAATTTCCTTGCTGTCAAGTTAATTTGCAGTCTTTGTTTCAAGAATCATCAGTGCTTTATTACCTGTTCTCATTTACACCTGATCTGGAAACACTGTGACAGCCCCAGGGCTGCTCCCCCCTCACACACACCCCTGTCCCAGTGTGAGGGTACCTGTCACAGGGCTTTTGGTGGAGGCACTTCCCTAGAAGCAGCCCTGGCCCTGAGGGAAAGGTATCGGCCTGGCTGTGGACAGTGTTCAGTCCATCACCCAGTCAATAACCTGCTCTTGGCACATGCCAAATGGCTCTGAGAAATGTCTTCTGGTCCATTTGGGGCCACCTGGTGTCACCCCAACTGCTGCCTGTGATACCACGTGGCAGCTTATATCCCGTCACACGGTCAGAGATGCTATGAGGAGCATGGCAGCGGGACCTTCGTATCTCAGTCTGCCATGGCTGCAGTTCATCCCTGTGATCCTCATGCTCTAACCTGATTGCTCACTCTGCATTAGCTTTTTTGCCCATACGTTGTGCTTCTGGAGAATCACAGAGTCATAGAATTGCTTGGGTTGAAAGCGACCTCAAAGATCATCTCCTTCCAACTGCCCTTCCATGGGCAGGGACTCTTTCCAGGTTGCTCAGAGAGCAGCAGCTCCTGTTTTGCTGTGAGGTGAATCCACTTTGTTTTGCTGCATTTGCCACTCCAAGATACAAGAGCCTCTGGAAATGATGCTCTGCTCAGCTCAAGTTTCTATGCTTCCTGTAGAAAAATGCAGTTACTGGAAGCCATGGCTATGGAGAGACGTGAACAGCCTGGTTAGGAAATTTAAGAGCTTGCAGACAGTCAGTTTGACTTTCTGAATTACTCCTTGTGAAATCCCACAGGGAATTCTTTATTCCTTTTGGACCTGGCTAGCATGAAGTGGGATGGGGTCATTTCACAAGGGTAGTTTGCACTAGGTTCATCAAGAATGTTTTCTGGTAAAAAGATTGATCTTGAAATACCTTCAAGCATCTGATGAATGTTTTACCCACTATGGGTAGGCTCCTTGCCATGTTTGCTGTAGCTGCTGGGGGAGGGGTGTTTTGTACCTCTGCCTGGATGTGTCCCCACAGCTGCCCCGTGAGAGCGTGTTCCACTGCGGTGTCCTGTACGAAGACTCGCTGTACTCACCCTTCAAAGGGCAGCTGGAGCTGCACGAAGATGTCAAGATTTACATTGAGGAGAACTATGAGCAGATCAACGTCCCAGTGCCCCAGTTTGGAGGGAGCGACCCTGCAGACATCATCCACGATTTCCAGCGAGTAAGGAGCTCCTGGGGCCTTTGGGGGCATAGCATGGGGCTGAGCTGGGTGCACCCGCTCTGTGTTCGTGGCCTAGCACTGTCACTGTTGTCATATACATCCATGATGGTCTTATTACTGAGCTGTCCTCCTGCCCAAGACCCTCTCTGAGTTTTTCCAACCCATTCTACTTGCTTGGTAGGGAGGTTTGTTTAACACAGTTTCCTGTCTTCCCTGAATTCCCTCTTTTCACCCATTTTCACAGTCGCATTTCATTGCAGAGGGGTTCAGTTGTGTAATTTCTGTGCTTGGAATGCAGGGTCTGACAGCGTATCACGACATTACGCTGGATAAGTGCTACGTCATCGAGCTGAACACCACCATCGTGATGCCCCCTCGCAACCTGTGGGAGCTGCTGGTCAACGTGAAGGTACAGCTGCAGTCCTGCTTGTTCTGCGTGCTTTCCTTGAGTTGGCTCCTGGGTGCCAGCTGGCAGCTCCTGGGAAATCAAAACTGCTGTGTCTGGGGAAGTAAGCCTTGGCCCTGAGTCTTCATGTAGAGTGAAGGCTTCAGCAGGTTTAGCTGAAATACTGATTTTGCAGACAGCACAGTAGCACTGGCATGATGATCAACCTGACCAGGGAGCACGGAGAAGCAGGAGATTCCTTCCCTGTGGTGTTTACTGATTGTAGGAATCAAGGGAAAAAATAAAAAATTCCTGCCTTTCACTCTTGCCATGGTTTCTACTGTGGTTTGCCACTTGCAGAGCTCTCAGTGTCCCTTGGGGAGGAACAGGCCTTCAGCATTCACCTTTTTGGGGGAGAATCTGTGCTGCCCTCCCTGCTGTGCTGCAGCACCAGGCTTTGGCTCATGCAGTTTTGCTCACAGCCAGCATTAATTGGGTTTAGTACCAGCGATTTTGTTCAGTTCAGAAGCCTGTGCTGCTGAAAGCAGCCATCTTAAAATAGAATACTCTTTAATCTTCACAGCAGGAAAAAAGCATACGATTTTTCAGATTGCAAAAGGTACATATTTGTCTCAGTCTTCTGCAGGTAAATCAAGGCACTGAGCCTGGGTCTTTTATCACTCCTATGAGGGTCTGTTTAAAAGAAAGGGGGAAAAAAAGACAATCTAATTTTTACTCTTTCTTAAATTCTCTTTGCTTGCTTTCTGCTGTGTGCAGTGTGGTGAACTTTGCAGCAGTTAAGCTCAGAGGCAAGCAGTTATGCCTGGAGAGATGCCTGATCTCCAGTCCCTGTCAAACTCCCAGTTTGCTTCCTAGCAGTCCTCACAATTTCATGCACTGTGACTGTCTGGCAAATGTGCTGAGAACCCTGCTGGGGTGCAATACACATTTACTTACAACTCGCTCCAGACGTGTCACAGCTTCTGACCGTGGCAGGTGACCAGTCCCTGGGGCAGAGGGAAATGGAAAAGGCAGGATTACACAAGCTGAGAGAGAACAACTGAGAGATTGGGAATGCTGGTCACATCCTAAAATAACAGATAAAAACTCATGGTCAGTGAAAATGATGCATTGTCATTGAATTTAAAAAGGGGATAACAATACAATTAAAGTGGTCTTATGTGCTTGAAGAGCCCAAAGCAGGTGTGGGTTTAAATAACCTCCTAATTGTTGAGAAGGGTGTCCAGTAGTGTCCAGTCTGCCTGAGGAGGCTTTAACCTGTACCTTAGAGACATTTTTCTAAAGTGGTTAGCTTGGTTTTGGGCTCAGAGAAAGCTTTTCACCATGAGGAGGACAGTGAAGCAGTGGAACAGGGTGCCCAGGGAGGTTATGCTGCCTCCTTGAAATTCTTGAAGGTTTTCAAGACCAGATGGGATAAAGCTCTGAGGTCCCTCCCCAGCTGAATTAGTTGTGATCCCGTGGGCCTGTAATCTTCATGGCCACATGTGGGGGGCGCTTTGCTGGTCAGGCAGAGAGCTCAAGTTTCTTCCTGCTGCAGGGAGGATCTTTATGACCTTATGACTTGCCCCACTGCTCAAAAGTGCTGCTTTTTGAATGCTGGGTGAGCTTTGTTGGTCCTTCGACTTGGAGATTTTTGCCTTCTCTGTGTCTCTGAATGCAGTCAAGTCCCAAATGAATGAGACTAATTTCCAGCAGAAAGTTTGGTTCTGGAGCTGTTTGGTGACTGCAGTCCTGTTTCTAGAATCAAATCACAGTCTAGCAATTAACACCAGTGGTTTGCTCCAGCAGACTGGGGTAGCACGGGGAGTTGGTGAACCTCCTTTGCTCTTTCCTTCCGGCCAGCCTGGTGCCAGGGTGCCCCTTTGCAGAGTGTCTGCCACATGCCCTGTGCCTGCTTCTTTCAGGCTTTATTCTGTACAGGTGTGACAGTTCAGTGAACGGGCCTGCGTCAGAACAGGCCTTCTCCTGTGATGGAGGAGTGGTGATTCCCCCTTCACCTGCCACAGATATTTAAATCTGAGACAGTGAAGAAACTGGATTGTGTGCTCTTGGCTGTTACCCTGAAGGCCCCTGCCAGTAACTGCATGTATCTCATGGCCTTCCCTGCATTCTCCCCCAGAGAATCAATAATGGGATTTCTTGCAGAGCTGTTGTGTTAGTGCAGTACAAACTGGCACTAATTGTCTAATCCTGCAGCGTTAGAGGATGGCCTTATTGATCCACCTGGCTGTGCCAGCCCAGCAACACAGTGCTCAGTTAAGCTAGTGTGTTTCCAGATATGTCTCTGTGGAGATAACCAGTCCTGGGAAACAGAAGAGGTGGTATTTGAAATGGTGCTGCTATTGCTTGCTTTTCACCTTGATTATGCTTACCTTGGCCCCAGAGTCTGACAGTTCTTTTATTTCTTTGACTCTTAATGAAAAAGGACCAGAGGTGACTCTTTGCTTCATGATCTAGTTAGCATCTACTCACAAGTGCCCCCTGACCCAAGCTGCACTTCTTACACAGCTGTTTGTTGCTACAGCAATGTCCAAACCTGAAAGATGCCCTGAGCACCTGGGAATGAGCTTGCAGAGAGTCTCCAGTGCTGAGCTGATCTCTTTCCTGCAGTGAAAGATGTGACCTCCATTCCTGGGGTGCATGTAGAAACCCCATTTTTTCCATCCCCTGGTAGCTTTCTGCCATGACACCCCTCTCATCACCCTGCTCTTCCTAGTGGCCTCTACCCCAACAGCAGGGATGTCACTGCCCCAGACATTCCTGGGGCAGTGAAAGTGTGTGGAGAGCTCAGTTCTTCTCTGAATGTGGTGCCCATGGCCCATCTCTAGTCCCCATTCCTGTGGGCAGTAAGGGCAGGACATCATTGTGGCCGTGCTGAATGGACCAGAGAGGGGGGGGGGGGGGTGTTGGAATCTGAGCTCGGCTGGTGGTTGTAGGTTTTGCCTTTTGAAGTAAATGTAAAATGCACATTTCAGTGGAGTTTCTGGAATTTTGGTTAAGCTTTTATTCCTCTCCAGATGGGTTTCTTGTACTCTCAGAGTTACAGTTTTGGGCATCCTGCTCTAAAATTTGGGTCAGTTTATAACAGGGTTGATCCTACACTGACTTCATCCCCCACGTGAACATTCCATTTTTGGATCTAATCTGTTTTGTGTGCACCGTGCTAGCATCAAGGGACAGTTTCCTGCAAGGACAAGGACACATGTTAACTGGCCTCAGTAAGTGGAGCCTGAGCCTTCCAACAGTGAATGAATTTTCTGCAGTTTGGTTGTCCATGGTGCTCTGCATGAAACAGTTGCATCCAGGGAGGAGATTATAGCGGTGTTTGTGCCTTATTTTGGTGGAAACCGTGTCGTTTCAGAAGGGGACATACCTGCCTCAGACGTACATAATCCAGGAGGAGATGATCGCCACGGAGCACGTCAGTGACATGGAGCAGCTGGGCTCCTTCATCTACCGCCTGTGCAGCGGCAAGGAGACGTACCGGCTGCGGCGGCGCGGCGCGCGCAGACGTGAGAGCCCTGCCTTGTCCTGCCTCACCCCACATCACAGCCCCCTTTGGCTGCTTCAGCCATGCTGGCCTCTTCATGGCCAGAGGGGGGGTTTCCCTGTGGGTGTTTCCCTTGAGGTGTTCCCCATCCAGTTAATCTAAACTCAACTGCTGCAAGTGGGTGCTGACTGCAGTGTTTCTGTCATCCATCAGCCTGATAGAAACTTTGCAAAAATGGCTGCAGGAGCCAGCAATTCATTTACACATGGGCTCCTGGGGCTGAACTAATAGCAGTGCTGTTGGGAACTGTTTGGAAAATTTCCCTAATGAAGGCACCCGATTCAGTGGTAGCTATTCAGAGCAGATTAGATCTGCAAATTGTCTTTAATTAATTAAGTTCCTAATTGTATGGAAAGCATTGTGGAGAGGGAACATTGGACTGTGTAAAAATGATTTCATAGAAGTCAGCAGTATGTACCTTATATTCAAATGGTAACATTGCTCCAAAATACTCTTTAATACCAGTATTTGTATTAATTTGCTTTTAAGGTATACTTAAAGGCTCACCTGAAACATGGACCTATAGTCAGTTGGGTTTGGATCTCTGGGGAAGCTTCAGGGTGCCGAGGTCACCATGGCTGTAGCTGACGGTGCTTTCCCAATGGGAGCTGCACTGACATGGAGGAACTGCTGGCACACACTGGTTGTTGCTCCCATGGAGCCCTGGCACGGTCCTGCTTGTCATCGGGGCACCACAGGTTTGCTGTAAGGGGGGGAGGAGCTGCCTCACAGAGCTGCCCAGAGCTGCCCAGAGCTGAGGACCTGCCTTTGAAGGGCGTGGGGAAGCATTACCCAAGGCCGGGGCCATAGCAGGATCAGGCACGCAGGGATACAAACAGCTGGAGAGGAAGTGGCTATTTTAAGCACTTCTTGGCTGCATCCAGGGCTGTGGTCTGTACCAGCCTGTGACTTCTGCTGATTTCTTGAGGCTTTCTGGTCTCTGAGATAACACTGAGATGCTGTCAGCTGAAACCAGCTGTTTCCAGATGACTCCTTCAGCCTATGACAGCTCTTACTGGAGGACTATATCCTAGAGAAGATTTTTATTCTTCCAAAGACCAGATAATGCTGCTTTCCATATGGGCTGTGTTGTTCCTGCATTTCAGTGTTCAGAAGTTGCATCTCATCTGCTTTCCTTGCCCTCCTTGCTTTGTTTCTTACGGATTCGTTGATTCACCTCTCTCCTTTCTTTAAATCCCTTCTAGGTATCAGTCGACGTGAGGCTGGAAACTGTCATCGTATTCGTCATTTTGAAAACACTTTTGTGGTCGAAACTGTTATCTGCCAAAAGTCATGAAGCCACTCTCCAGATGTAACCTTCCTTGGCTTTGCTTGCACACACATGCACACACATGCTCTCAGCCCTCTCTTTAGACATGGTAATCTGGCTACTTTTTATACTCCCCCCAGCTTGTGCAGCTCTAACCTCTGGGGTCCTTTGTGGCCCTTCCTTCCCTGCTACCTACCCAAGACATTTGCTGGGCTTAAATTTACACAGTGGTCAAAGATAACCTGGGGGTAGATGCAGCTTCTTCCACACCACGGGATGGAAATCTCTTTTGGGAGCAGGTTTAGGTAGAAGGGATGGCTGAGAAATAGGAATGCTGGGAATAGGTGCTCTTTTCCTGGCTGAGCAGTTTCAGGCTGGGATATTGCTCTGATGCTGCCTTGGCACTGGGAAAGAGGGTGTATGCACAAGAGGAGGATTTCCATTTTGGTGCTGATGTCATGACCTAAACCAGGTGCACTGAGGAAAGGTAAAGTTGTGAGGCTACAGACAGGGCAATTTGGAGAGCTCAGCAGAGGGAAGGTTTCTGCCCAAACCATGCTGTGGTGGTCCCTTTTTGCTGTGTGTTGTCCCCTTGAAGACCAGATTTTCAAACATTGAAAGCAACTCCTGTGTGCTGTTTTTGTGACTTGCTCCTCCTGAATGTGACATGGCTCAGCTGAAAGTGCAGGGGGTCCTGGGGGGTGTCCAGGGCAGGCAGGAGGACAGGGCAAGGGGCAATGAGGTGGGTGGGGGACGACATGAATGACACAGCATGTCCCTGCCTCTCCAGCCACAAAGCAGAGGGTGAAGTGCATGGCTCTGTAGCCCTTTCTCTAACACACAGTTGCAGCTGCTGTGGATCCTGGGCAGATTTGCTGTCACACTGACTGAGTAAATAGAGGTGTGTCTTTAATGCACGATTCTAATGCCCCACTGATACGCCATCTGTAGGCTGTGGCTGCAGGTGGAGCCTCGTGTCTGTCCTGGCCAGCTCTGCTTGCTTGGGAGGATGAGTTGTTTTCACATGGATCCATCTTCCTGAGTTGTGTGTGGATGGGGTGCCATGCCTGCACACCAAGTGGTGTCAGCAGCAGAACTGATAGTTACTGGCAAGTGAAGAAGGAGATTTTTGAAGTCTTTTAACAGTGTGTATTCTTGTGTGACTCCTCCAGTGGAAGCTGTTTTGATAGTAATCACTGTAATCCAGCTGTGTATCGCATTATCTGCAGGCACCATTGCGGTACAGATATTGATACAAGGCAAGATTCAGCTGATCAATATACTGCAGAGAGATTGTTTGAACAAAACTGCATTTCTATTGATCTTTAGAAGAATTGCAGAGTAATTAAATATTCTTCCCTCTGTTCCATATAGTTAAAACTAATTAGGTTCTTGAAATGCGGGCAGTTTTTTGGCTTGAAAGAATGGGGTGAGTTTCCACTTGGCACATTCTTGTTAATTGGTTTCCAGCAAATCTGGACTTGTTCACCATCTGTTGAAATGAGTTTGTTGTTTTGGAAGAGGAAGGATAAAGTAAATGCAAGTACAGTCATTAACTCAGCAGAACCAAAACACAAAATTAATATATTTTAAACTTTTGAGTGTTAATTCTATGAGTTAATTATGTGAAAACAAAACAGGATATCACGATGGCCATCTAATGCAGTAGGAATTAGTATGTCCTTAGAGGCTGAGTATTTATTATTTTATACAAACATAGCTATAAACATTAATTTCTATCAAGTAGAGGAGGACACTTTGGTTTCATTCTGCTTTAAGCTTGATGTAAAATGAAGAATTACCAGGGGTTGATATGGAAAGTTTCCCACTGCCAGATGGGTATTTAGTTTTCTAGCATTGTGTTTTCCCAGCAATAACTTGCTGCTAGCCCCAGCCTTTAATTGCCAAGAGGATGACAAGAAGTGGGTCAGAGAATTGGTTCACTTAATGGAAGTAACTGGTAAATTTAAGCCCTGCGTTTCTCTTCATTTCTAGAAGCCTAAGCCTGCACTCAGGTGAGCATACAGGCCTCTTCCCCTCCCCTCTGGTTCTGCATGATTTAACTGGTCATTGGATATGCTAACTGTGCAATCCCGCAGCTGTAAGGACAAACCTTGGTTCTTTAGGATGAACTAATGTGGTCACTGTTCCATAGGATGAGAAGGCAGTTGTCTAGAAAGAAAACATAAGATGCTTTGTATATTTTGTCTGGTGGGAATCTTACTTCTTAGAAAAAAACCATGGGATAATAAAATCTTTTACCTCTGATATGTAAAGTGTGTGTTTGTTTGGAACGAGGAGAACATGCCCTCCACAAAGCTGTTGCTCATGGGAGGCAGCAGCTGGAGGGTCCAGCCCAGTGGGATCGAGGAGCTGGGCAGTGGCAGGATGGTGCAGTGGGGAGGCCCTTCCCCACAGTGATGGGAGAGCTGTGTGGGGATGTGGCTGACCTGCTGGGGAGCTGCCCATGCCTGCAGCTCTGTAGGGCTCTTCCCCCTCTCCTTCCCCTCTCCTTGCACATCCCTGGGAGACCCAAGGGTAGCCTGTGTGGGGAAGTCGCCCAACTAAGGTCTGTGAAGCAGGCAGATACCTCTGCTGCTTGGGTGGCTAGTGGGCATTGGATCTTTGTGCTCAGCCTTGCTTCTCCAGCTGCTGGATTTCTACACAGAAATGTGTACAGTGTGACCTAAGCCTGCAGTCTGCAGGGCTGGCCTTTGGGGGGCTTTCTTCTCCTCACTGCACACAGCAATGGGAGTCCCTTAGTGCCCTCCTGGGCTTTCTCCCCATTTCATCCTTCTGGTAGGGAAGTGTCAGAATATTTTCCCTGGACTTGACTGTTCCTCTTTCCACAATTAGTCTCTGGTCAGTCAGGGAGGAAGTGCACGTTTCACTTGTTACAGTCATTTTTGCTGCATTTTGCATTTAACTCTTCAGTATATGGGTGTTCTTTCCCATCATTGGGGTTCTGAAGGGAGCTGCATCTTACAGTAGCTGTGTTTGCCAAAGCCTCTTCTCCCAGGCTGGCCCAGCCAGCTCTGCCTGACAGGCCTCTTCTTCCATCAGCTCTGGGCTGAGGAAGCAACTCTGCACCACTCTGTGGGAAACCTGAACCTTTCAGAGATGCCTTTTGAAGGCTGAAATGCTGATATTAAGAATGTGATTGATGCATTCCAGTAAATCTAGTTAGCAGTGAGTCAGCCAACTGAGACTTGTCCACTACAAAGAAAACCAGCTTGTGTTGTGAAACTTTGCATTTCAAGATTTCCCTCATGGTTCAGTTTTTCAGTTTTCTGAGGTTGTATTTGTTGCCCGGTGCTCTTAGGAGAACTTAAAAGAAGTAGTTCTACTTCCTAATCTCGCTCACACTGTGGCAGAAGGCTGCTTTATTTGATTGAACAGTAGCACGTATAAAAGCTTGGCAATAAAACCTGCTTTAGGAAGACTGGCAGAGATGCAGTTGAAACCCTAAAATATGGGTCACTGTGATAATGGTTGGCATCTAATATAATTTACTTTCTAATACTTGCATATTGCAGCATGGCTCAGGCAGTTGTTTAGCTCTGCCAGACAGTACACAGTAAGTCAGAGTTGGTCTAACTCTAACAGCATCCACTTCTGAGCTCTGGGTTTTTGCTCTTTTTTAAAAAGAAGTGCTATTAACTTAGCAGTTGAGGGGAGGTACCTCAGTGTCTGCTCTAAAACATGAATTTTTTATTTGTTACAAGCTCTCTGCAGGTGCATTTACATTCCAGTCGCATCCCATGATGTGCAGCCCTTTGGGATCTCTGCAGCCTTGGGATGAGGAGTGTTCAGGCCATGACGGACCACGTAGGTGCTCCAGAAAGGAGAATGAAGGACCTGGTTTTCCACCAGCATGATGGGGAGCCCATTTTTGGTGGGGAGTGGCTGCATCCTGTTCATATGTCACACATGCATCTGGGCAGGCAGCAAGTTCCAGATGTCCCTGCTGGGAATTGACTCCAGCCCAACATGAACAGCTCTCTGCTATATTATAATGATGCCAAGCTAATGAAAGCCTCTTCTCTCTCCTGTACATACTTATGTATGTGCCGTAGGATGTGCAAGTTGTTCCCAAAGCATTTTGCTGCTGTCGTTCTGAATTCCACCCGGAATGTTATAAGAACAAGTACTGTGGATGCTGTCACTGCTTCCCAGAGAAAAAAAAGGCATGTTTGGACAGCTATGTGATGAACAAAAATAGCTTCCCAGGTCTCAGGTAAATGCCTGTTTCTTGCTCTTTTGGCAAGTACAATTCCTGATGTCCCAGTGAAATTATTGAGGTGCTGCAGCTCCATCGCAGGGAATGTTTTCTGGATTAAATGAACAAAAAGCAGTGTGAGGGAACAGAGTCTCTAATACATATGGGTTGAGCTTTAGTGAGTATTTCCAGCTAAAAAAAAAAAAAAATACAGCATGAAAAGGAGTGGAAGCAGCTAAACTTCATAATGTTAAGCTAAAGCATTTGTTTTAACATTTTAGTAATTAAATTATTATTTCTTCTTTCAAAACAATTTTAATCCAAAAATGCTGAATTAAAATGGTAATGTAAATAAATGAAACACTGTTCATTTTGTGTTAAAAGAAACATTTATGTTGACCAAAATGTCTACAAAACAGTGTCCAGCCTTGTTACTTGCCAGCAGGGCCCTATGAGACTGAGAAGGGAGCTGGAGCTTGAAGCAATGTTTGGACCATCCAATTTGTCATACTTAATTTAGGAGTCTTTGTTTCTGGAGGGTAAGGACATCTCTAGAGGATGCCTTTGACTGCTCAGTTTAGGAGTTCCTGCATACCTGAGTCTCTTTAGTTAGACAGTGTGAACACCCTTGTGTGTCAGATACTTTTAATGAGTGGCATTTTTTAACACAAGACTGACTTTAGGACAGGGTGACGCTGGCTGTTGCTTTTCCTGGCTGCTGTGTACACAACCCCTTGTGCTTTTCTGCCTGAGGACTAGACCTGCTTCCTCAGGAGCACAGCTGGCTCTGACTTGCTGTGTCTGCAGGTAAGGAGGTGAGTGGTGAGCAGAAATGGGTGTCTGTGTATGGCTGCTGCTTTTGGTCTCTATTGTATGAAAGGAAAATCTCTTGATTTAGGTTGGAGTTACCTCCACAGCAGTTTCAGCTGATCACTGTGACCTTCCCCATTGTCTCCTTTCATATATTTTTCCCTTTTCTATGGGGTTGTCAGAGCTCACAGGTGGGTCTCACATGGCAGAGCTTTCCCCACAGGCCGCAGTTCAGGGGAAGATCTGAAGCAGACCTCAGTGGTACAGCATATCCCAGAGCCTCAGCCCCTGCCCTGAGCCCATCTGTCACTGGCTGTGACTAATGTCCTGCTGGAGGCAGCAGGAGGATGCTGCAGAGGTGATACAATGTGCGAGGCAGCTTTGGCACTGGGTCTGAGTGTACAGGCTTGGGCACCTCTTGTGTTGCAGGTCACATCAGAGGATGGGCTGGAGCTGGCGCATCGGGCAGGAAGAGCACAGAGGCTGCTCATCGATTACCAGTACTTTAACTCTTTCTCTCTTATTAAAATCTTAGAAGTGGGTGGACTGAAGAATCAAGAATCAGCTGTTTCCTTAAGTTTGCTGAGAAAATTTGCTCTGGGAATATTATTATTCATGCTGAATATGGAAGGTGTTTGTGCCAGCTCTAATTAACTGTTCTCAGTAGCACAAAGATGTTCTCCAGTGAAAGCCAATGTGTTACTCTATTCATTTGGATTAATTAATGCGAAAAGGCCAAGTATGTAATTTTGTACTTGAACTTTTAGATCTGTATTTGAATTGAAATCACGTTATGCAATGATTGAATATTCTCCTGGTCTGACTGGGGAAAGAAGTTTCCAAAAAGAAGACAACTTTGTGTTGAAGAAAACCTCTGAAATTAAGATTTGTCTTCTTTTCAAGAGATTTCTCTAGAATGTCAGTCTGTTCCCCCAATTGTTATTCATGGAGTAACTTGTTCTCCGTGAAGTAACAGGAAAGGCTTTGGATCAGGCCCCATCTCATTTCTCCCCCTTTTCAGATGGTCATTATGTGGTTGCCACTGTTAGAACGACAGTCAATCCCCTAAGTCATTCTCCCTTCTCCAAAAATTTTTGAAAGTAAAAGTCAAAGAAGCAGCTATAAGCTGACTTGCTCATGTACTGTGGATACCCAGAGCTGCAGTCTGAAAATGCCCCAGTGTCAGCAGTGTTGTCAGAGCAATACTTTCTGCAGAGGTTTTGGGAGGTGCAGCCTGTCCCTGGCCCTTGGGTACCTTCTCCTGCAGTGTGGATGGGTCTGATGGAACTGAGGAGGCCTGGGAAGAACCTGTGGGCAAGTGGGCAGTGGCTTTGCAATGCACATCACAAAGAAATTTAGCAAGCTGGATTTGAGAAACGAAGGATTTACAGCTCAGTGGTTTTGAATGTACAGGAGCCTTTGTGGCAATTAAACCGGCAGCACCATGTTAACGGTCTCTGTGGGGGTGTGTAGGAAAATACAAGCCAATGGAGTTACCCTTTAGAGAAAGGCTTGGACCTGACACAGCTGTGGGTTTGGATTTTAAGGGCTGAAAGTAGTAACTTGAGGCAGCATTTTATGACTTGTCTGAGTTCAGTTTGGTCTCCAAATGGACTGATCATTTTGTAGGTCAAATATTTGGGAGCAGCCTAGTAAACTGTTATATTGTTGTTATACAAGCTAAGAATAAACACTGGAGGTCATAAACATCCAAGAAAAAAAAAAAAAACCCAGGATGGAATAAACCATGCAGCGACACCCACATCTACAGGCTGGATTTGCACGGCCATCTGCAGCCCCAGCTCCTAGGGAGGGAAGCAGGGGAGGCTGTGTGGGTTGGCAGCCCCATGTTCCTGTCACAGGTTGTGCAGCTGATTGGTTTTGGTTTTGTAATGACTTTAGCAAGACCTTGGAGTGAGATAGGGCTGTCAGACCAGCTGTGGGGCCAGGGAGCAGGAGGGAGGCTCATTGTACTGGGCTGGATGCTGACTCCAAACTTCAGAAAGCACTCCCCATCCTTGGTCTTCCCCAGTGTACTGAAGACTCCCTGGACTGTAAGGAGCTTTATACATATCCCTGATGGCCCTTTGGCTGTGGCACAGTCTGCACAAACCCTGAAGGGTTGCAGCAGCTGCCTCTAAGGCTGCCCACTGAGGTATGAGAGGCTAACATGATCTCCTCCTTAAAAACTAACAGCACGCCCAGTTATTGAGCAATGTTGGAAAAATCCCATGGCACCACACGCAGCACCTGTGGTGTGAATGTGACAGACAATGAATGGCAGGCAATGAATGTGGCTGGGAACAGCAAACAAGTGATTTCCCACCCCACCGCTGGCAGGAACTGTTTAAATGTGCTGTGTTTCCCTTTGTGGGCAGGGTAGTTGTGAAACTGTCCCCCAGGTCAGGCTCTGGGTCAGGGTAAGTGTGGTTAGTCCCCGGCAGGGACCTGTTTGGATGGCCAGGAGAATGGCAGCCGTTTTGGGTCAGACTGTCGCATTTGTCTCTGTCATGCTGGATGGCGATTGTTGGGAATGAGCACTGAGCCCCATCCCAAGCCCTTGGGCCTTGGCTGTCTCTGTGCTACCTCCCTGTCATGCCAACTGCAGAGATGCCCTTAAGTAGGTCCTTATCAAGCACTTTAGTTGTATTTTAGGACAGCTGCCTGTTTGAAGGGTCACAACTGTCAGTCTCACCTCGGCTTGAGCCCAGGACTTGGGAAGGAAATGAGGGTCAATTAAGCATATTCTGTCTCCTGCCCTATTTTGGTCTCAGTTCTCCTTTCAGTTGAAGACATCCAGGTCTCCGGCACTGCAAGGAGGGGCTCTTCTCTTGGCAGCAGCAGGCTGGGGAAAAAGAATTGCCTGATCAAAGTGCTTTGAGAAGCATTTTGCTGTATTTGGAAAGGAGGTGCTTAGAACTGACACTGATCCCCCTCTCCAAGAAAAATGAATGCTGCAGAAGTACAGACACTTGCAACGTAGCTTGAGCTCTTCTGAAGCATGAAGCAGGTTTGCAACAAGCCTTTTGGACCATTTCTTTCTGTGCTTTATAACAGCTTTAAAGAGAAGTTTCAATTAAGATGTCATGGATAGAAATCCTCGCTCTTTCTCCCTGACCCAGTGTTTTAATGTTAGCCCATGAAATGTGTGAGCCAACAACAAGCAAACTCAAATCGAGTTGCCTTTATAATGGCACCAAATATCAAATGGCTGGTTGAAATATTAAATGGGGAGAGGAAAGCATGACAATTCTCTAATAAGGTTTGCAAAGGAAATGCATTTTGCTTTCATTCAGTGTTTTTGATGAAGTTGCCTAATTGCACTAAAAGGTAAATATTTGGTATTAATCTCCTTGACAACTTGAGTTCATCTGGTGTTGCTGTTCTTGCAGCACTGCCTCTGCCAGAGCAGCGCGTTGTGCTCGCCCATACAGGGACGTGATGGGGCTTTACATCTTAAGTTTGCCTCTTTCCCTGGATTTTTCATTAACAGCCACTGTTTTTACGCTCTGACTGCTGGAAGGGCACCACTGTGCAGGGCTGTTTGCAGGAGCTGTAAAGCTGATTAAGGCCTTCTGATATTTGCACATCTCAGTGTGTTCAGTCGTGTGCTGTGATACCTGTGGGCAGGGTAATCTTAGCCCCATGCAGCTGTAGTGGGGTATCCTGGCCACTGCTTACATCCATTGGTGTGGCCAAAAAGAGTGGTTTTCCAGGTGAGAAGGTTCTGTGTCTGCTGCCTGCACCGGAGGCCTTGGTGACTGCCGCCATCATGGCTCCAGGCCCAGCAGCCAGTGGGGCCAAGGGCTGCCTAGCACCTGTGCCAGAGAGCGTGTGGTGTTCCTGCTGGAATTATCATGTTGTTATCTCATCAATGGACCCCCTCACTCTGCAGGTTTCCTGGCCATGCTGCTGCTGCTCACCCCAGCCGGGCAATGGAGGTGCTGACTGGTGGCTGAGGGTGGCAACGCTGAGGGGAGGCGGGAGCAGCAGCAGGGACTTGCACGCCCTCCCTCCCCGTCACACGGGGGCTTGCTCTCACTTGTGGCCGTGTCCTGGCACTCACCCACACACAGAGTAAGTGTCAAAAGCTTAAACTAATATTTTAATGTCCAAACCCATGTTTTTCCCTCACAGAGATGAGGCCCCAGAGGCAGCACTTTGTCTGTGGAGCTGTGAGTGTTTCCATGCAAAATCCTCCTTGGGCACCAGGAGTGTTTAAAAGTAACACTGCTTTTCTGACCAAAACTGTTCTGAGTTTGGCAAATGGCTTTGAGGAGAAAGAAGTTAAATATCCTTTGCTGTCCATATTTAAAATAAACTCTCGTGCTGCTGCATTGAGGCACAGTGTGCCAGCAGCTGAGAGTACCCTCACAGTCCCCTGGGCTCCTGGATCGTTGCAAAACAGGACCCTGGGACACCTTGTGGAGGTGGAATCCTGAATGTGGTGGTGTATTTAGGAAAGTATTTGAGGGTGGTGTTTTGTTTTGGTATTTTTAAATTTTGTTTTGTTTTTCAAACCAAACAAGCCAGCTGTGTGTGATGACCCACCCTTAAGGGGAAGGAGGCACCTTAAGGGTGGGTTGTCACACCATGGTGGTAGGAGGGGGAGGAGAAAGAGCTGAGGCAGCAGATTTCACTCAGGGATATGTGGCACCATGAAGGGTGGTGTTGTCATTCCTTTGTCATGTCAAAAAATGTGGTAAAAGTGACTGACACGGTTGGAGTCAAACGCTGGGCAGCAGTGAGCCCTTCACGATCGTGGTGTTGGATGTGATGTACTCTTGGTGTGCTCTGGTGTCAGTGGAGCAAGAAAACAACAACAACAAACCTAACCAACAAGCAAACAACAGAAAAAAAGGTGTCTTCTGTCACCCGGGGTTAGCATGGAAAAATTTGCAAAGCAATACATGATTTATCACGATTTATTCAAAGAACTATCAGTGTATATACATTTTCCTGACACTTTCCCTCTGTGACAGTTGAAGACTGGAGTTTACCCCAGGGATGTAGCGGTGCTGCAGGTGTCACCCCTTGCGGTCCCACTGCTTGTCAGTTCTCTGTGCCTGTGCCAGGGGGCTCCCTTAGCCCTCCCTTGTCTCCCACCACCCCTTTCCTGGCACTCGCACACCTTGGGCCCAGGGTGCTGCTGCCAAGATCTTCCAAAGGAGCCCCTTTCACAGCCAGCACCTGCCAAGAAGAGCTGCTGGCATTGCCACCGTTCTGCTTTTTATGACATTTTTCTTTCATCCTTTTTTTAAATTCTTTCTTTGTCCGTCAGAAGTTTGGTAACAGATGTTGAAATTTGTTCCCATCTGAGGGTGTGAATAGGACCTAGGTGACAAAAACAAAGTTTAAGCAAATTGGACACTTGCTTTTGGTTGCATCTATCAACTCCCACCTAGAGATGCAAAGGCAAATACAAAAAAGCTCTGAAATCTTGTTTATAGTTTTAGGAGCAGCTGATACCTCCTAAAAACCTTCAGACCATAAGGATTCTGTTGCTTTGTCTGACTTTACTTCTCCTTCATTGTTCTTCCTAGTGAATGCTATTTGCATGAAAATGGGACCTTTTGTTTCTGAAGAGCTGATCCATCCCTGTTACTTATTCCTCATTTGGACACTGACCATTGGAGTCTGAGTCTGTCCAGAGAGTGCAATTAACTTGGATCCTCCAGACTCCAATCCTCTGGGATACTGGGCTCATTTCCACAGCATCTGACTGTGATATAGAAAAGGGTTTCAGGTGGATTAAGTATGCAGCAGAGGCTGAGCAAACGTGGTTGTAATGGAGAGTGGGTGCAGTAATACCCCAAATGTAAGTTATATCATGGGAAGTTATACCCTTCTGACAGGAATTTCCCCAGAGTCCTCCAAGGGGCAAATGTAGCTGTTACAGAAATGAAATTTTCATGTGTTGTTTCCAGCTGTGTTTGAAACCCCACTTTTTCCCTGGGGGCTGAGAATCCTGGAGCTGCAGGCGCCTGATCTGCTGCCCCTTTGTTCCAGAGGGCCGCCTGCAATGCGGCTCCATGGCTGGTTTGTCACTTGCAATCGGCTTGTGGTGCTGCTGCTTCATCTTGTTTGATTTGAGAAACTTGCCCGATGGTTCTTTGTGCTGTCTCCATTAACACTCAAAACATCACAAGACTTCCAGATGTCCTTGTGCTGACCAGCAAAGTCCTTCCTTCCTCTTGGCTCCCTGGCAGAATGTCATTCAAGCTTTGCTGGTTTGATGTTTTGTATATAACCAAGAAAACAATATTTTGTAGCCTGAGCAGTTTTGCCAAAACTTTGATAAGAGAGATTGTGACCTATATGGTTCTCTTTGCATCTGTGTTTAAAGGACATGAGGTGGGAGCTGTAATGTGACTGGGGAGAATGTTAGGAATAAGATTCTTGGACGCATGCAGTGGAGTTCTGGAAAAACAAATGCTTCATCTAATGCAAACAAAGTAGTTTTCAGTAAGGGAGTCTGGCTGCTGTGTTGTTCAAGTTAAACAATCTGATAGCCTGAAAGTTAGAATGGGTGTATTTACCCACAGGATTGGATTTTTGATTGGCAAAAAGTGGGAGAGAGATTTGGGACATCTTCTAAAGATGTTTTGTGACAGGTGTATGTGGGCATCACCAGGCAAGTGACACAGGCTAATTTGAGAGAGCAATAACCCATAATAGCATAGAGCATAAAAATTATTTGAATGGTGTGATTATGTCCAGAAATGAAATCTGGGATAAGACTCAGGGATACTGCCCGGTTTCTGCCCTGCTGTTCCAAACCAAGGTAGCATATTAGTCTATCCTCAGTATTTTGTGTTGCAAAGGAGAGGGTCATTAAAGGTCTCGCTATTGCTGCTGAGTGTCGTGTTGAGTTTTTTCTTACCATTATAGCATGGAGTGGGTTACAAATGCAAATGTGTCCAGCCCATTGCTTTACCTCCTCCCACTCCTGATAGCCTACATGTGTTTTTTCTGAGGAATCATAAGGCAATGTATGTTGGGCTGTGGGTTTGAATTAGGTGTAATCTGGCTCCTTTTGTATGATTTTTGCTGTGAGAGATGGGCAGAAGTGAGATGGACCAGGAATAGCCCATCTCTGCTGAATTCCACATTGGAGGCTGGGTGGGATGCCTCAGGGCATCTCAAAAGGAAACAAACGCCCCTTGTCACACAGCAGGGTCCCACCCCAAGGTCTTTGTGCAGTTGCAGGTGGGAGCAGCAGCAAGAGTTGAGCTCTGAGTGAAACAGTGTTTTACACCTCAGGTTTCCTTCTGTCTTCTCACTGCTCAAACAAAAAGGTCTAAATAGCATGTTTGTTATTAATACCAAGTTATTTTGCTCTGCATGAGGGAAACAAGCCTGCCTGCAGGGTTTTTACTGCTATGCCAAGCTGGGTCTGGCAAAAGTCACAGTCCTTTTTTTCCTGCCCCCTTCCAGCTGCACCTTTTTCAAACCACACCACTTCCTATCAGTATGAATGAAGTCAGTCAGGTCTCTGCTGTCTGCAACTTCTTGTGTTTTCTTTCCTAAGCTCCTCTTTAAACTGATAAAAGCTGTGTCAGACAGTGTCCTTCACTGTCTCAGTAGTGATGGCAGGCCAAGCAGACCCAGGTTAAATGCTGGGCTCTGGGAGGTGGCTTTACTTGTAGTCACAAAGTTAATACTTACCCAGGAATGGTTGGGATTCTTGTGGTGTACTCTGAAGTGTAATCTAAACTGGATTTCCTGGGTTTGTAATGCTTAGTTTTGGATTAACAATTGCCCACCACTGTTTATAGCTCTAAACTGCTGATGCTTGCTCTCAAACATAGTCCCAGTCTAACGCCCTTTTTGTCTTGGAATAGAGATAAGGATTAATAGGAATCTGTAGCCTACAGCAGATGTGAGGTTTTACATCGTTTGATGTCTGCAAATGGCACTGATTCAGCTCTTCTTCCTGGGAAACATTTCTGGTTCCTCATAGATTTTTCATTTTAACAGTGTCCCACAGCAACTTTTTTATCACATTAGAAAATGTGGTAAATGCCATTCTTATGAAGTGACAGTGTATAAAATCAGAATAATAAGAATAAACAAAATGAAGGAGGTTGTAGGCGTCCTTTGCATTTCCCAGTAACTAGAGACACTGATTCATTAGTTTGTTGCTATGGTAGACCTTTCTCAGTAGCAAGAAACCCAATGGAGGGAGAACTCTCAGCTTTGCTAAAGGATTCAGTGCCTCCAAAAAGCTGAAGGCAGAGGGTTGTGAAAGGGAAGGAAGGATGAGGACAGGGATGAGTAAGGCAAGCTGGAGCACCTGACTGAATTGTAGCTTTGCACTGGCCAGTTGCAAATCTAGGAGCAAATGGCACAGGTCGGGTGTGAGATCAGTGTCCTCTCTCCAAAACGGGACCCACACAGGGCTCTGCGTGTCCCTGTCACACCAAGGTCAGCCAGGGGCATTCTCCACCACTTTGTGGTCCCACTTAGGACATTTTTACTTCTTTGTGAGACTTCCACCAGTAAATGCTGCAGATGGAAAGAGCATGCAAATAGCTTTGCATTGTGGGGAAATAGCTGTGAAGGGAGCTGGGGTGTGATTTCTGCCTCTGCCTATCTGTAGAGCTTCACTTTCACAGCAAAATTAACTATTTCACTTCTCAGAGGGCTTTGGCCTAGGATCTACAGTGCTGCAAATTCCTCTTCGACCATGTTGCTGTCCTTCTTCAGAGAGAACAAAGGGCAATTTTAACTGATTTTAGCAGCAGTAAAAATGCTAAAACATTTTGAGAGAAATGAGGCAAAAAATAATCTCTATAAAACCCTTTTTATTTCTGTTGAGACTTACTTTCCTGAAGTTTTTTCTCATTACCACTGATCACAGATGTGATATTGTTCATGGTAAATACTTTTTTCCATTTGTTGTATGTGAACATCTTTCATAAAATATATAAAGTGAATTTTTTTTTTTTTTTACTTTTTTGTTTTTTATTACTAAAATAGTGAAAACTCTGTAGAATTTTCTGCATGCCGGGTAGCTGTGTTGATTCTTTCTATTTGGGAGATGAATGCTTTGGCTGGGATTTCCCTGGTTATTTGTAAATATCATCAGTGATGTTTTCTTTTAACCTTTTATTCTCTCCGAAGCCAAACAGATACTTCCTGAGCCTGACAAATAAGATAATAGTTGTACTAGAAGACAAGAAATTTGGAAAGCGAAGGACAGATGTGCAGAGTTAATCTAAGTCTGAGCTTCACTGCTTTCCCAGGTGAGTGAGGCTGCAGGGAATAGAGCATTTGCTGCTGAAGGACATGCCCAGTCTCTCAGTGAAGCCTGCAAATAAGTGAGTGGGAAAATTGCTTATGTAAACAGGATACAGGCTTGAATGTCTGCAAAACCAGCCACTTGGTAAGAAATCTGCCAGCCTCAGGGTGCATTTTTGAAAGGCCTCTCAAATGAAATGCCTTGGTTGGCCCAAAGGGTGAAGTTCCCCAGCAAAGAAGCTTCATCAACTGCCATGACCCACTGAGATCTCTGGGTTTTCTTTCTTTTTTGTTCATATGATTTTCAGGTTTTCAGATTTTTTTCTCCTTTTATTTTTTAGCACTCTATGTCTTTAATATTCTCTTGGTGAAACCTTGTGTCATGATTTAGATATAAATGCCTGCCAATGAGCAAGCTGCTGCAGTTACCCACCTGAGCAAAGAAAGGATCAGAACGCACTAGATTTGACCAGGACAGTGAATGTTCAGAGGCCCAGAGGGAGTAAGATCCAGCAGGGAACTTTTGAGTAGAAAGGGTTGCCTTTACAAAATTCTGATTTCTCCCAGGAATCTAGAATGAAAGTCGTTACTGTGCCCTGATCATTAGTGCTCTCTTAGAGCTGGCAGGGGCACTGTGGGCCATGTGGAGAGGCAGGGAGCTCAGACAGTGCTTGGCTGTACCCTGTCCATAGGCAGGTACTAGCTTTTCCACACCTCAGCCTGTTTGTTTCTAGACAAATCAATGGCCAGGATCACTGCAGAAACACAGAGGAGATGCTCAGGAGAAGAAGAAATGCCTCAAGCATTTTTAACTTGTTCTTTGTACAGTGTTAACAAGGCCTAATCTGGTCAACATTGCAGCCCCTTCTAAGCAGTATGTTATTGCTGAGGAAGGTAGCCTAGAAGCCAAAAATTCCTAAATTTAATGTTCATCTCCCTGCTGTCTACCAGCACTCCAAATTAAATTACAGTGCAAGTTACTTTATGATCTGTGGGACCAAGGACAGCAGGGTAACACAACAAAGAACAGGCATTATTGGAAAAAAGCTGAGCAACAGAGGAAGCATAAAACTAGAGGTGAGCTTCTAGTCTCAGTTATTGCAGTGTAAGCCCAAAGTCATGTCAGTGAAACTAATGGAGCTGCCTCAGGCTACAGGAGAGCAATTGAGATCAGTTTTCTTAAACACTTTGGCATTTTCTGCCTCCCAAGGTACTGACGCAATCCCCGCAATCCCCATTCCCTCTGTTCAGGCATTATCAGTTAAAGTGGAGGCCCTCTTGGCATGGCTACTGCTTTGAGATGTAAAATAACTCTTTTGCCTCAGCACTATTTTCTTCTATGATTTGTTAACTCTTTTTCCAAAAGGAGCCTGAAGTCCCAATGGTAAAATCTTTGTGTCTACTGAAGTATAGTTAGTTAAGAGGTAAGTTCTGAGCAATGACCTGATAAGGATTCCCTATCTGCTGGCAGGGAAGCTAGTCAGATATTCTGAAATTACTGAGGGATTCAATGGAAATGGCCATTGATATGGGGAGGGAATTCTTGCTGGAATATCCTGGTAAGTTTTATTTTCATGCATTTTTTTATAACCAGGACATAGGGTAAATACACAGTCCACGTCTTCTCAGAAGCACAGTTCATCACCTGAACACCAAAAGGACTCTGTAAACAGTAGCACATACTTAGGTCTGCGCTGGGTCAGTGTTCCCAGCTGGAACTGGATTTCTTTGGTACAATCTCATACATAGATGTAGCAACTTCAAAAACACTCACTTTGACAGACCGGAGCCTCCACATGTAAATCGCCAGCTCAGGGGAGAACTCAATACACAGTTTGTGCATTATCCTTGTCAAAAGTGTATGGAAAAGAGACAGTTCAAAGGCTGGGATTAGTATCCTTGCTTAGAAAAGGTACTGCGAGGATCCAGCTCAACATGAATATGAAAACTGTTTGGCTTTGATTGTTAAATCAGCCTCATCCCTCAGGAAGGTGGCAGCTAATTGCTGGGACAGTGATGCAGGCAGCAATGGGGGTCACCCAGAGCAGTGGGCTGGCTCTCTGCAGGCTGGATGCACGTTATCTTTGGGTTTATCTGTGCCTGTGAGCACTGATAAGAAGTAACTGACTGGCATGTTAGGCTCTCACTGCTTGATTATTTTTTATTGCCTTGTTTATTTGGGGAATGGTAGAGCTCAGCTTGCTCTGGGGTCCAAAAGGTTGCTTTCCCCCAGGGTTCTGTGTTTCTGACTACTGCTTTAGGGATCAGGGCTGCTCTTATCCCCCATAAGGGTGGGGGTTGTTCCTTCAGGTTCATGTGTTTGCCACTACATTGGACTAGGAGGTTTTATTTCATGCTCTTGTTTGGTTTGGCTCTGTTCATGAAACTATGTTTTTAACCAAGCAGGAAGGAACAGATGTGAAAAGCCTTCAAGTAGGAGAGGAGCTGGTGGAACTGGGGGAGTCAATTTGTGCTGTGTGGGGGTTTGAGCCAGTGGCAGCATTAGTTAGATGTGTGATGAGGTAGTCACAACAGCTGTCACTAAAAGGAGTGCTGCTCCTTGCAGAGCAAGTCAACCAGTGGAGGAATGACATGGAGATCTTGCTATACCCATGTGAACCTAAAGCTGCCTTTGCATTTAGAATTACAATCCTTTTTTTTTTTTTTTAAAGAGCATGTGCAAGCCTAAACCCGACAGGTGCATGTATGTGAGTACAAGTGTACATGACCAGGACAGGGGTGGCAACAGAATTTCGTCTGAAGCTTTCTACCATGAACTTCAAGTCTTTGTTTCTTAACAGACCAAGTCTGTAGTGACTAAAGGTTTGAGGAAGGTTTGCAGGTACAGTGTGGACAGGGAAGCTGAAATATGGTACCACATGTAAGTGAACATTTTTTTCTTTTCCAAGTAAAGAAGAATCACATCCAAAGAAATATGCATTACTATTTATATGAATAATGAAATTTCTTTTTACCCATAAATAATAACAGAAAACATTATGGAAAGATATAAAAAATGTTAGGTACAGTCTCCTGGAAATGGACATAGTTCTGGTTTCTAGGAAATATTTTCAGATGTGAATATTTAAAGCAAATTGCTTAGGCAAGAAGTTCAGAACCCTGTACTTTCCACAAAAGCCTCTCCACACATCATCCCAAGTAATGAACATGCAGTATATAAATCAAGGCTTTTGCATGGCTCTTTTTTCACTGTTTTGCAATGGGTCTTCCAAGGACTCCTTTAAAACAAAATAATAACACGCCCCATCAAGACAGCAGTTCAGGTTTGCCCAGCAAAGAGTGACCTGAACAGTGTTTCGTAGCACTTGTTGAAAACTGATGTGGATGATGTTGTTCTTCACCAAAAAGTACATGAAGTATGCCACGTGATAAGGTGTGAAACACACCAAAAAGGCAACCAGGTTTGTCACCACTATCCTTTCTGCTCTAGTGCTGTGTGTTTGGGGGTTGTCTGGGTTTCTGTGCTTTCTCAGGCACCTGACAGTTTGGGCAGTGCAGAAAGTCATGGCTGCCATGCTGCCAAAGAAGATGATCTCCAAGGTGCTGAACAGGCCTGTGTTTTCCCATGTGCTCTTGGAGAAGTTATGGAAGCAGGATGAAATGTTGTGGCCCTTTCCATGCAGTTGGAAAGTAGAAACTGTCCCCACAGAGGTGCCCAGGCAGATGAGAGCACAGACCATGGCAGCTTTCTTGATGGATCTGAGGGTGAGGGCCATGAAAGGGTACTGGATAGCAATGTACCGGTCCACGCAGATGCACAGGGAGATGAGGATGCTGCCATACATGTTTACAAAGTAAAGACTCTCCAAGGTAGAGCAAAACACAGACCCCAAGTTCCAGTTGTCCTGAAGGTGGTAGGAAATGATTTTAAAAGGAAGAGTAAACAACAGCAAAGTATCCAGGAATATAAGGGCTATCATGTAGACTGTAGATTCTGACAGCTTTTTAACCTTAAAAAACAGGAACCACAGAGCCATTATGTTGAACAGCAATCCCAGGATGAAAGTGGGTGTGTACATGATGAGCTGGAACAGCTCCACAGTAGCACTGATATTGCCTTTGCCATGGGTGTCATTCATATCTCCAGGTATGCTGGAAGAGAAGAAAATCACCACAAGGAGGGATGAAGATCACATATATGACACAGTACAAAGGCCAATGAGGTCTCTATGTGTCCACAGTCTTGGAAATGCTTTTTTCCCCTCTTGGGCTGCTGTGTGCTGAATTGCAGCTCCCGGTAACACGGAGCTTCTCAGTGCCAATGATTCTGGGGCAAGGTTGTACCTCCAGGTGGGGATAGGGCTTTCTGGTGTCCAAGCCTCACTCACACTGTTACCTGTTACCCCAGACTGTGCTGTCCTGTAATTTAGGCAGGGCAGAGTATGCGGCTGCACCATCTCCTCGGAGAGATTCAATCTCTGCAGAAACAAGGTAGCAGACCCTGATTTTAGGGTTTCTTGGATTGTGAGGGTGGAAACAATTACTTGGATCCGGTTTCCTGCATCAAACTATCAAAAGAGATCTTGGGGAGCCGAGAACATAAGGGTCCCCCACATTTATTAATGTGAAGATCCCATACAGTCACTGCCATCCTGCACCCTCTCCCACTGTCCCTGCGCAAAGAGGGACTGTGAGTACCTCTGGCCCTTCTAAAAGCTGTCTAAAAGCTGCAGGCAGGAAGCTTCCAATAGGCTATTTCTAGCAGAGGTTAAGTCTTTAGGAGAAGGATGAGATTTTGTCTAAATCAGCCAGACTTACCAGAGCAGAGACCAGGGTAACAGGAAACATGCAGCTGGATTTTCCTCTGCAAAGAGGGGACTAAAAGTGTTGAGGCAGGCACTCTCTGAGCTGGGGTCATGAAGTAATTATCTTCTTTAGAGGAAGGGTTCTGGCTTGATCCTGCCCTCAGACTCTCCTGATAAGAACTAGGAAGGTGCTCATTAGTTTCTGCAATGCTGTAGTCACTTAAAAATGCAAATGCCCAGGAATACCTGATCCTTTCCTCCAGCCAGTTCCCGTGACAGCAAATGTAACCTGTAAATAAAGTCTGTCAGAGATCTTTCTGTCAGCACCCAGAAATTACTTTTTCCTGCTGTTCTCTAGTTTTTACTTCAAACCAGTGTCTTTCCTACATGAATTGCTGATTTTGATGCTGTTCCATTTCAGATTTGTCAACTGAGTAGTCAAAGTTTCTGTTCTGCAGATCAAGTCACCCCCCTGAGTATTTCACAGATAAACTCTCCCTCGCTGTGGTTTGAGGGATTAAGATCTCTTTGAGTGAGATTAAGATCAGTAGAAAAAAAATTTAGTTCTTTACTCCTTAAGGACGCAGGAATGGCAGGTAAATGATTCTATAAGTTACTAGCTTAGACAGAAGTAAGAAATGCACCTTGAACAAGCCTCCTTGCAGAGCAGCACTGCCCGGGAGGTGTTGGGGGGACAGGGCTCAGTGGGGCGGAGCTCTGCCAGGAGTGCCTGCTCTGCTGCGCGCTGCGAGGGACCAAGGGGAGACTGGGGGAAGAAAGTGACATTTCCTCGCCCAAATGGCAAAGGACATGAAAGCCTGAGCTTGTGAAGCGTTTGGGGCTCAGAGAGGCTGGGGAGGAGAAGCACTCCTTGCTATGCTGCAGGTTGTTCACTGTCTGGGAGTTAAACCTGCTCACAGCACGGGGCTGTAGAGTTTGGTGGGAGCTGGGCTGGGTCCCCAAAGCTCCGAATTCAGGTGGTCCATGACCGACAAGGGGTTTTCACTGATGACAAGGGGTTTTCACTGATGACATAAGGTGACCTAGGCTTGGACACCCAGCATGCTGCTCTCCTGCTGGGTCACCTTCACGAGTGAAGCACTGGGAGTCTGATGCTGGGAGGGAGCCCACTACTGAGAGCCAAAGGGAGGAAAAGTTAATTAAGGAATTTCTGAAAAGTAGTAAATACTGACAAAGTTCTATACTTCAATGCCTCTGTAGGAGATTTCATTACTACTTTCCTTTTCCTTCAGTCTTGTTTTTAATTTGTTAGATAGTGTGTCTAGGAAATTCTGGGTCTAGAGAAATAGAATTTCAGCTTCTCAGCAAGATATTTAACTAAGAAAATTCTACTTATGATTAAAAGATATTTCAGACTAGGGTCTGTTGTGCAGATTTATTAAAAATTAACAGAAAAATATTATTTAAAGCATAAATTCAAAGGGCAGCTTTGTTCAGTCATTAAAAAAGTTAGCTATGCTTTAAGCAATGCAAGTTACATAAAATATATTTAGTTTTCCGATCTTGTGACAAGAGGAGAGCTTTTAAGCCAAGGTTTTAGTATAGTGAAATATTTCTTGTCGGCTTACCTTTGGGCTGTCTCTTGCTTAGGTTGTTGACTTTTTTTCCTTCTCAGCTTGTAGAATTCTGGAGTCTTGTGTTTTCTTTTAAGGCAGCAGAGTGAGCTGCATGCAAAGCAGCTGCTGGTCAGAATGTCAGAAAGCACCAAGTGCTGCTGCTCTTTGTTTCATCACAGATTTCCATTACAGCACCGGCCTCCCCACGCTGTGTCTGCGTGCAGGGACTATGTACATAGGATGTCACACAGCTCATTTAAGGATGTAAATACGTGGCTCTGTGAGACTAACATCACCATGAGTCACCCATTAAGACAAGGTTCTGGTAACACAGAAAGAAACTCTGGCACTACAGACCTTTCTCTGTTCGTTTTTTTTTTTCTCCAGTACAGGATTTTATTGATTGTACATAGCATCCATGGGTAGAGTGTTAGTTGTCAAAATGTGCTTTGATCTAAATCCTGAGCTATCACTGTCATTTTTTCCCTTACTTTTCATGATATCAGAAAGGAAAAGGAGATTGCTGATTTTCAGTGGTGATCTGGTATGTTCACTTCAACTTGGTGTTTCAAAGAGTCAAGGGTTACTCTTAGATCTGTTTATACTCCTAGGGAGTAGGGAATATACCCATGGAGAGTATCAGGTGGTGATTTTTTTCAGGCAGGAAGGGGAAAAAAGGTGAGGTTTTTGCCATTGTGTGCATGTTTGCAGTGCTCTTTCCAAAAAAGGAAAGAAAGGCCACAGATGTAGTTTTGCTTGGTCTTCTGCATACTCCTTAAATTTCAAAACCGAGGATTATATTGGCTAAATTAAAACTGTGCATCTGTGAAAGAGATGGGGGATAGGAGATGAGAGAAGAAATAGTCCCTTGGGGTTTCCCCATGGTATTTTAGTTGAAATGACTCTATTTAAAAAAAAGAAAGAAACATCACCAAAGGAAAAAACAATACAAGTTTGAGTGAATAATACCTTATCTCATTTCTCAGCTAGGTTTCAGTTCTGTGTATCCAGTGGTGGTCTTGTGACCATGGTTGCATTCTGGATGTGAGCAAAAACCCACACGCAGCGCAGGCACCACCACCACCATGAAGAGGTATTTGAGGCTGGGCCGGCCTGGGTGGTGGGAAGCAGGGCTGCCGTCAGCAGGGACGTCAGCTGCGCTGCCAGAGCGCTCTCTGTGTTCCTGCCCTGCTCTGGGGTTTGCAGATGCCAGTTCTGAAACTCCCACCAACGCTCAGAGCAGGTGCTCTCTCTTCCCACTCGCGGTGATGCCTAGGTTTTAACTTTTATATTTTCCTGATTCCGTACTGCTTAGAGTGTAACTCTGAGATTTCTTGTAGCTTGCTAATTTCTGCTCACTTGTGCTAGACATAACAAAGACATAACAAAGTAGACATACAAAGCCTCTCTGGGCCTGCTCTCCAAGGTCACCCAGACTGACCTAGCCCAAAAAGTGTAATCCAAAGAGCTTCAAAGGGGAGCAAGTGAAGGGGAAATTACATCATTGAACTGAAGCTTTAATTGGAGAATTAACCCTGATATGCAAATGAACCAAACCTATAAAGGTGTGAAGAACTCGTGACCTGTCATCCGTCTTGGGGTCCATTTTTGACAATAGCCTGTGGCTCCCAGGGTGTACCTTTGAAGGCCTTTCAAATAAATACCTATTTTATTCCTTTACTCCTGTCCAGTCTGTTTCTGGGAGGCCTCTTAAGGCATCAAAGATTTTCCCCTCACACACTTGGTGCTTTTTCTTTTGCCTCATTTTGTCTTTGACCCTCATGTTCTGAGCCACCTGAGCACTGCCCATCTTGCTGGAGGCTGGCCCGAACCAGGTGTCCCAGGCAAGGTGTCCCCTTGCTGCACAGAGCCCCGCGATACTACACATCTGGAAAAAGATGCTTTGGAAAAGGTAGGATGAGGAAGCAGCAGTGTCAGGGTTAGTCTGGCCACCACCAGTGAGTGATCTGCTTTTTTTTCCAGCAGTATCCATGTGAGTTTTTCAGGGAAGAGTACAAGGAGAAATGGCTGGGAAGGCATGCATGGGGGGTACAAATGCACTTGGGACAAGGTGTGAAGGCTCCTCTCCCTTCAAAATGGAATGGATGAAAAAGTGTCATGCTGAGGGCTGATGGAGAGGGTAAAACGAATCTGAGTGAGCAGCACAATGGAAAGGCTGGGATAGGCCATGAAGGACTCTCACGCTGTTAATTAATAGCTTACTTGGGATGCAGGGGGGAGAAAGCAGTGGGCAGCCAAGGTACCTTTCTGTTCCCAACACAGGCTCTGCTCTGTGCTAATGGGATGTGTCTCTTCACAAAGTCCCCAAGTCCAAGTGTGGGTCCCTTTTCTTGGAGACTTGGGAGAAGAGGGCCACCTCTGCACGTTCTCCTCTGTCCTTGACACTTCCGTGTGTGTCACCAATGCCACCAGTGTGGGAAGCACCTCCTGTTTCACGTGATTTCAGATGCTGAATGCATCATCTTGTGCCTTTTTCCTGATGAAGGAGCTGCTTCACATGCATTTTTCCATTACTATTGAGGACTTTGCCGTATTGCTGCTGTCACACAGACCTCACCTTCAGGCCACACACACATCCCTCAGTGGCAACCAGTGAAGTTCTGCTGATTCCCTGTGCCTTAAGGCCAACCTTCTCTTTGCAGTGCTGGGCTGTGCCAGCCACCCCCATGGTCCCAGCTCTCCTGCTGTCAGCCCTGGCTCATGGGAAGTGTCAGCATGGGGCTGATGCTGCTGTCAGCCTTCCAGTTTAGGACGTCAGTAACCATTGCACAGGGCTGTGCAGTGAAGACGTGGTGAGGTTTTTTCATTATTTAAATCAGAGTCTAACCAGTGAGAAAAGTATTTGCCCTGCTTGAGAAGAGAGAGCATCCACTGCTGTCATCCAGAACTGCCTGCAGCCTCTGGGCGAGCCAGAACTGGGATGAAACGCCCCACCACCTTCATCTGGTGGCTCTGCAGAACTGTTTGTAACTGAGTTGCTCCATCTCGTGGTTACAGGAGAAATGAGAAACTCGGCTTCAGCCCTGCCATGTGTCTGTCTGTCTGTCTGTGGTTTGTCACCAGGAGGAACAGCTTATCACGTAGCTCAGACAGTTTGTCCCAACCTGTCCCTACCAGCCAAGGACTAAGCTCCTTGCCCTCCCTGGCTCTGTTTGCCCCAGCATCCTCGCCCTGTAATGATGAGCCAGGGGGAGAGCCAAAAGCTCTGATGGTTATGGGTGGAGAAGACCAAAGAACAGGAACAGCTGAAATGAAGCTTTTCTGTGGAGGAAGTGGCCACAAGGACTGACTGTGTGTGGCTGGTGGGGCCAAGGGGCCAGGGCAGGGAAGCTGCTGTGCCAATACTATGGTCTGACCTCAAGCAATGGCCTTGTCACTGATGTTCAGTGTCCTCTGGAAAGATTGAGGGAGGCACCAGCCAACCTTGGCTGTGCAAGAGTGCCCCAGGGAACAAGGGTCCTTTCAGTGCTGGAGGAGTTAAACCTGCTACCTGGGAGAGCAGGTGAGCCAGTCTGGCTCTTTGACATGCTTAGTGTTGAACTGATGTAGTATTTTTTGAGAGACATGTCTCAGTTTCCACAGAGAAATCAGCTGGGGATGCTCCTGTGGGACTTCTGAGTCCAGATCAGCAGGGTAGATATTTTCCATCTCAGTGCCCTGAGAGTGGTGAAATTTAAAACTGGTGGAGGTCTGCCTCTTATGTTGCAGATTTTTGCACTTTTGTTTGTTCTCTAGCTCCTCAGAGCAAGGCTCATGCACCCCAGCTGAGGGCCCTGCGTAACACATCACAGCCTATGTGTCTCTTCTGCCTAATGGCTGAGTCATTTTGACACTTCTAAGGTATTTTTTTTCTACTTAATTAGCTATACTGGTCTTCAAATTATCATTACTTTTGAAAGACTTGAGACAGGATTTTCGCAAATCAGCTATTTCTGAGAGATCATGCAAACTTCCAAACCATATGACTGACCTGGCAGGATCAGAGAGGCACTTCAGCTGGAATTCTGCAAGGTGGAAAAAAAATCAGTTACTGAAGATGACCAAGATCTCATTTTATTTTTCACAGTTGTGAATTGCACACACAGCTCTAGGAAAATAACTGCACAGTTGGACCTCCTTTCCAAAAGGCTCTTGCACTCATTTTGAGCCAGCTGGGCTGCTCATATGGCCAAGGAACTGCATCCTTCTGGTGCGCCCTGTAGTGACCACAGGAGTTTCAATCAGAGCCCACATCTCATGGTTCCATTTCTTCTTAATAGGAAAAGTCAGTTTTCCTTGCCTTGTTTCTGGGACCTGTGTAATGTCACAGTGTGCCTGTGAGAAACTGCCAGATGTATTTACAGCAGCCCCATGGTGGGGAAGGGAGGTCATTGAATGTCATTTCATTACAAGAAAATAATGAACAGAAGAAGAACCTAAGAGTCATTTTTGGCAAGAGAAAAAGTGTGTCTCAAGTGGTGTTCTGTCTTTGACTAGAGCCAGCAGTGGATGTTTAGGGGAAGAGTTAAAAACTGTGTTAAGAGAAAAACTCAGGTTGGCAGCTGAATCATGATTTCCAGTGTTCCTGTGGTAGCAGAAACTGAAAGACAGAAAACAAGTTTAGATAAGTAGCATTAAGAGATTAATTAGTTAGAGATGCAGAGACAGCAGTGAGGGTCTGACAAATCTACGTTTTCCTGAATTTCTATAGATAAGATGTTCCTCAAAGGAAATAATCTTACAAAATTGTATGTTTTCAAAAGACCTGCTTGGGAGGAAAAAGGGAAACTTTAAAAGAATGTTTTTACTAGAATTCATTTTGCTTTCTCTTTGTTCTGCTCCATTATTTAAAGTCTGTGTACCATTGTTGTGCAAAACATCAACTCACAGTCTATTTCGAGGTTAGCAGGCCAGCAGCAATGCATGTATTTATGATATCATGATTTACTAGTAAAGTTTAACTTTTTTATCACCAGTAGTAGAGCACACAGAGAATTTGGCTGCTAATGAAAATCACTTTCCTCCTGTTGTATGCATAGTTGGACACATCAGTTTGGTGCTTTGCAAATGTTACAAGCTGATTATCAAATATTACCCCTGCTGAGTGCTGTGCTGATGAGGTGTGGTGTTTGTGCCTGGACACACCACTTTTAGGGCGATTTAGAGTGATTTAAATTTCTGCACAGGACATCTCAATGCACCATGACAGGCTTTGCTTGCTGGGCACAGCCAAAGTTGGGGTTTTTTGTCCTCTTCTCAACGTACCTGTTCTGGTCTCGTCCTGCTGGCACAGGGAGGGTCTGGTTTTTTTTTTTTTTCCATTTTACTTGTGGGGAATTGAAGCAGAAATAATAAGAAGGATTTTCAAAAGGTTATACAAGACATCTGAAATGGAGTGCAGTTTCCCAAATCCAGATATCCAAGGCCAACACACTGTTTTTCGCCTGTTCCTTCCTGGGGCGCAGCTCTGTCTGCAGCCCAGGAGAGACAACATTGCATCAATCATGGCTGGATGTTCACACCCTTCTAGAAGTCCTACATTCTTCCAAAAAACTTGTTGGTCTGCCCTTTCCTATTCAGAATTAACTGCTCTCTGGTGGTAAGTGTTGAAACTGTGTTGATAGTATGTAGTAACAAGCGAAAGAGGTATTAAATGACAACATTGCATTTCTTGTCATGTTTTGTATGTATGTGATCAGTAATTAATTTGAATCTTTCAGTCTTTCTGTTTAATTTCAATAATAGTTCAGTTAGGGTGAGGCTGTGTGAAATAGGGCAGGGAGAGGTTCGTGCCAGCCTCTGCATCTACAGGATGCTATCTATGCATGCAAAGTTGGAGATGTAGTCCCCAGTGGCTCCACAGGCTGGGTTTCAATCAAAAGAAGAAGCTGCTGCTCCTGCCCTCTCCCTGCTGCTCCTGCCCTCTCCCTCGTGCCATCTCCCCCCTCCTCTTTCTGCTGGCTTGCTTCCCTCAGAGGGCTGGTGTGCAGAGACTGAGCCTGCACCGTTCTGTGCCTTTTTAAAATGCCCCTTCACTGAATGGTTTAAAGGGTTTTTAGTGGACAACATTCACTGTGAGTTAAAAAAGGCCTGTCTTCCTTCCTGAAAATGGAGCTTGATTGCTGCTCATTTGGTACTGCGACATGCCTGCACTTCAGACTTCTCACACTTATTAGCTTTCAGTGAAATCAAATTCCTATGAATAAATATATGGCACTGATGAAGATGTTAGAAGCATTTATCAGGCCACATCCTTTTCCTGTTGTTTTCCTGGTAAGCGGTTCTAAAGTCAAGTATTTAAATATTTTAGCATAAAATTTCACTGGTATTTTTTTGTAAATAACCACAACCACTGAAGCAATACTAAAGAGGGCTATAACACTGAAGCTGATTTAGCAGTCTGGCTTGTGATCTGAATTGAGTGGGGAGAGGGAGAAAGTGTTAGAATATCTTTTTCTTTGACTACGAGATCTTTATTTTTTTTAATATTCTTACCATAATCTGGTTTTTGCAGAGATGATGGTTGGTTCATGTTTTTCAGCATTGACACCTGCTTCTTTGGAGTAAATTGTTCCAGCATCCAGAATATTGTTTCTTCCATTCTTTCTGATCTCATAAACTTGTGAAAAGTCAGATCAAATTTGAGATGAAGATGAGTCCAAGTTTCCAGAACTGCAGTTTAATGACGTATACGTAGCCTGCCTCATGTCGGCCAAATCTCTGCCTGAAACTGTAACTGGTGGTTTAAAATTTGTTCCTCTCGAGTAGTTAAAAAGAGTAACTATTTGTTGTGCTTTTAACCTGACCTGGTTTATCAAACTAAGAACTACTGACCATTTCTGTATAGGAGAGCTCTTATGATTCTGGATTGAGGAGAAGATATATGTTTGGAGGGAAACCCACACATGTAAATTTAATTGTAATTCTCCCCCAAACAAACGGATTCACTATATAATTATGGCTTATCACTCTTCTGCTCAGTAGCACCTCCCACACCAATGTCCAAGGCACCCCAGGAAGGGGCAGTGGCTACTCAGCAGGACAGAGATTTTCAGCCTGGTCTTAACAGCATGTAAGTGACAAGGTGCCGGGGGGGGGGGGGGGGAAGGTATGGGATGCTGTTATATTTGTTAACTTAATGCTGGTTACACCAACACAATATTTTTTGTATATACTGGAACCACAAAAGGAGTATGAGTGCTGGGTTTTGGTTTGCATTCAGCTGAGTTTTCGCAGCCAGGTCAAGCAGTTCTGTGGTGCACAACCACTGAGGAAGCCCAGCTTGCCTTTAGCCTCACGCCAGCTGCCAGGGGAGCCAGGGGCCAGCTGCTGCCCAACAGAGAAGGGGCTCTGGCTCTGTGGGAGCCTTATTGCCGTGCTGTGCCTTCCTCCTGGTGAGCCACGCTCAGAGATGGGTGATCTCTGCTTCAGAAATCTCTCTGCCAGTGGTGAAGGGCTGTATTTTAAGGTGCTCTCAGTATTTAAAGGTGTTTTGTTTCATATAGGTCTGTCTTCTCTAAGGTTCAGGACACAGGCTACATTGCACTGCTGAAGGCAAACTTGGGCAGGTGACTGAGCAGGGTCTGGGTGCTGTGCATTGAACCTCTCAACCAGAAGAAAACCCAGGCAGGGCTTTCATGTTTGTGTTCTTTTCATGTTGCGTGTCAGTCATTTCTTTACCCCCAGTTCTTCATCTTTAACTTAGCACCATATGCTCAGGCTCCAGATGTACACAAGATCTTCAGTCTCTCAGCTCTCTGACATGAGAAGAAATGTGACTCAATCCCACAGCTTTCAATGTACAGGAAAAAGCAGCCTTTTCTCACTGCTGAGGGAAGTCTGGGGCAGATTCTCAGAAGAGTCCCAGCTGTGGCTTGCTGGCAAGCATCAAACCTGGGAAAGGAGCTCTGTGGACAGGTGACTGCCAGGGAGGGTAATAACACAAAGTGGAAGAAGGCAGAGGATGCTGCAGGGCAGGAGATGGGGGATGGCTGCTTGGGGTGACCATTGTGGGTGCTACAGGGATGGCTCTCCTTTCCCTGCCTGGGGATAGCTTCCTACTTTAGGTGCAGGTAAGAGGACAAGCAAAGTAGAAAGTTTTGTAAGGAATCTTATTCTGTTTAAGCAAGTGAGCCACAAACCAGTTTTGAGAACTGAAAGGCAATGCTGAGGAGCCAAAATTTAGGTGCAAAGTTCAAGAATGGAAGAGGGTTTGAATTTCAGCCAAGGCCATGGTCAGGGACAAAAAACATGTTGCCCAGAATGTTAAAATTTAGAGTAATTGCTATTATTTTAGGACCTGGAGAAGGATTGCAATGTATTTGGTACTTTAGATAGTACAACCACTTGAAAATTTAACGTTTTTGTTGAAGAGCAGAACTAGCCCAAAATTTGGACTTGCTGAGAGACTGAAGCTGCTCTGGATCACTACCAGTCCTCAGCTGCCTGTGGTGATGGGGAACAGAGAGTGGTTTATTTATATTGCTTTCCAATATATGTGTTTGTCTGACTTTCTGACCTTTGCAAAGGGATTAGTTTGCAGCTGTGTGCCAGGTCTTGTCAATGCAGTGTGTGTGTGGTACGTATGCTGTCCTTTAGGGACCAGCTTTCAACAGGCCCCAGCTTCAGTGCTGCCCTCCAGCCTGTGCTTGTGTTAGAGAAATATGCAACCACATGAAAGAGTGGAGTTAAAATCTCTGACAATTTGAAAAAAAATGTCAGCACCTGATGATTCATAAGAGCCTGCTGTTAGGTTTAAACTAGCAGCATGTTTAAAAGGACCACAGCTCAGCCATGAGTGTCACTGTCATGGCCCAAGGGGCTCTGCAACATCTTCCTCATCTACAAACCTCTTCCTCAAGTGACACTTGGCAGTGGGTGTCTGAGATGATCTGCAACGCAAAATCAGGCTGCTGTGGAGGAGCAACATGAGGCAGAGTTGGGGGACACTTGCACCCAAGCTCCTGCTTTGCTGGAGCCCTGGCCTGGCTGCAGACCTGCCCAGGTACCTGGCTCCCCATGCTGCTCCCCAGGTGCAGCCCCACAGCTGCTGGCAGCCTGCCCAAAAGGACCTGTCCATTTAATGACAATGCCTAAAATTTGGCTGTGACTTCATGTCCAGATGGTTGAAAAAGCTGAGTGACCCTTCTGATCTTGATAGATGGTGTTTGTAGATCTTTGGGTGAGACTTTTGGTTTCTGAATTCTAGTTACAGTAAGAAAAAGCAAAAAGCCCAACTCTGCAGATACCAACTCTTTAAAAAAATCAACTATTTTAGAAATACTTTGCAACTTACAATAGTCTGACATTATTTTAAAACTGAGGTGCCTCTTGATAATGTATCTCTGACCTTTCGGCATTTACAGATCTTACTGAAGCTCATGGGGGCCCTCTTCTCCTTCCAATCAGAGGTAGCAGCTGACTGCTCCTTTTATAGTGACAACTGAAAAAGCAAGGTCTTGTAGACCAGACTAATGATGGTGAGACCCTGGTGTGGATGTAACTTTTGTCACTGGCAGAGTCTGGTCATGGAATCAGCCACACTGAGCTCTAATTAATTTTTGAAGACATTTGGTGTTGGCATTGAAAAAAGTTTCCATCAGTGGGTGAGCTGGGCACAAACAGGATGAAGGATTTATCTGGTGATACTTCTGGATTTTTACAAGGGTCAAACTGCAGGAAGAATGCAGCAGAAAGTAAGAGACAGCAGCTTAAATGTGGGTGACAGAAAAATCAAACCATGGCTTTTGTGGCCAAGGGTGTTTTGGGGGCAGAAGGCTGCTGAGAGACAGTGCATGATGTATGTTCTTTGTTGAAAAATTCGATGTTAAATCTTGTCAGCTTTCCATATGGGAGAACTCTCACTGGTTGGTTTGCCGGAGTGAGGCTGAAAGTGGTGGTAGTGAATTCTGTCCTAAGAATCACCATGAACACATTTTTACATAATGGACCTGGTACTTGGTGAAGTTAGGAGACAGCAGAATATTTTTATTTGAAGGTAGAATATTTTTGCTTTTCTTTTTCTCCTGTCTGCAGTATTGGGCCAACACAGAGGCAGTTCCCACTCAGTTGGACTGAAATCTGTGAGTGATGACACTTGAAGCATTAGGCTGAGCTCTAAATGAATAATGTAAGAGAGAGCAGGCATTTGCATTCCAGCATGAGCATGGAAAGGGAGCATGTGCTCATTCTCATGCTGTCAGCATCCTTGCTGGGGAGGCTCTGGCTGTAGCATCAGCTTTAGTCCCTCCTTCTGTCTGTGTGTTGACAGAAAACACCGGTGAAATGGTGACTTTAGCTGGCACAGAATTTGTTTGACAGAGATATGTAAAGAAGAGATGATCCAGCTGAATTCCCCAAGCTGAATTTCTAGCACTGGAAGTCAAAAGAGAAGAAAGAACAGAAGGTTTTGCTGTGTAAATTCAGCAAATGTGGTTTAGAGTAATTTAGAGAAGTTTGTGACTCGAAACAAATCATGCTGTCTACTTTCAAGAGAAAGATTTAATTCTCAGGGTATCTTTTTGTTTTTACTACTAGACCCTGAAGAGAATCAGGTTTTAAAGGTGATACTTTTGCTAACAATTTTGTTGTCTTTATTACACTTAGAGCTTGTTGTTACACTAAAAAAGAAACAACAAAAAAACCCTAAAAGAATCACACCACACTTCAGATTTCAGTATTTTATGCTGCCAAGTGATCTATGGTTTCAAGGCAATTATGTCACAGGGCTCAGCTTTGCAGTGTGAGCTCAGTACATTAGAAGGAGAGAGCTGGAAACATGCAGAGATCTCTGATTTTACTGGAACTCTTATGTGCTGGGCACACCTAAGACAATTCAGTGCAGTGGAAAAAGAAGGACAAATATTTGCAAGAATTCAGTGCAGTTATTTTGATGACTTTGCAGTGTTTCAACAACTTTTTCAACTGCTATAGGAAATGAGAGCAAGTCTTGCTTTCGCTGGGTTGGAATTGCTTGCCTTTGGATAAGATTTGGTGTAGTAACAGAGAATAGGCACTTTCTGTAAAAGGTTCAAAGTGAAGGTATTAGGATCTTTTAAAAGAAATGGCATATTCCCTTTTTTTAATTTTTTTTTTGGTATGATTCTATGAAATACTGAGAAAAATTACCCAGGCAGTGTCAACTCAAGCGAAGGGGAAACGAACCATAGTAACTTAGCAAATAAACAGATCAAAGGCATCAGAGAAACACCACAATCTTCATTATTTTCCAGTAACACCAGGCAATTAGTAGATTAATACAGATACTAATGGTTGTTTGAACTCTCATTAACCTACAAGGGCAGTCATGTGTGGTCTCCTTTCCAGAGCTCAGATAGCATCTGGCATAATTATTTGCTGCATCTTTTTCAGTAACGAGTTGATTGGGGTGGCAGAGAAGCTTAATAAGCATCTGTATGGTTTCATCTGCAGGATACAGATATCCAAGTACACAGAGAGCTGATCTGAGAGTCCAGATGTCCAAGCACCCTGCTGTCCTTGGGGAGGGCAGATTGGTTCTTGTTGAGGGCAAGCCAGAAGTTAAAATATTGAGTTGCTAGCTAGAGATGCCAGAAGCTCTTCAGCGACTGCTGAGGGACCCTCACTCATTTCTGTATTTGACACCGCAGGACGGGGCATTACTTGAGGTGGGAGCAGTTGTTTCCCTCAGACAGTGTGAGCTCTTTACAGTGTGGCAAAAGGGAGCTCTGAAACAGAGCTGCTGAGAGCACCTCTGGGAAACTAGAGAGGGACACTGAGCACTGGCACTCCTGTGCCAAAATGAAACTTGAGTTTCATTTTAGTACATTGCACGAAAGATAAATTATATAAATTTTTAATATATGGCTCATAGGACCAGACAACCTGCAGCCTTTCTCTTTTCTCTCTGTTAGCTTTAACAGGAATGTCTCATGGGTTTACTTAAGTTGCATTTTGGCAGAGCCAGGAGAGCAGGCAGAGCAGTGTATGTGGAGTTTGTATTTCTCTACATGTTTAGCAAGAACACTAATTTGAAACCTAGCCAAGCCAGCCTGCCCATTTGTACTGTTGTGTAAATAACAGACAGGCAGGTTTCTTTCCAGTTTGCTCAGGGCAAGCACATTTCTGTCCCTCTTTGTGAAGACAGTGCCTTGGGAAGTCCTTGGGAAACCTTTTGGTGTGTGGCAGCCTAAGTCTCGCCATCCCCCTGGCTCCATAAAGGGGTTGTTCAAGCTACTTGCCACCGAGGCGCTGAGCAGGCTCCCAGGGCAGGTGACAGTCGCCTCAGGAGGTCTGTACACAGAGCTGGTGGGCTCTGTTTTCCCCTGCTGGACTTGCCAGTTCCTCAAAGGACACTGGCTCTGCATGGCTCTTCTCCTTGTGTTTGGGTGGAAGGATGGAGAGCATACCCAAGACTCGGAGAAAGCTATTAGTCTAAAGTGGAAAATGTTCTGAGTGTGAGGGGGAAAACCTGAGCCAAACCCCTTTGATGAGACAGACAGAAGTCTATACCTTCGAGTAGCCTCCATTTGTCTCTTGTTTGAATGTGTTTTAGGCAGGCTAAGCTGTGGTGTTGCAGAATAACCCTTGAGTGAAATACCACTGTGAGGTTTGGGGTGATGTCTCTCTGAAGATCAGTTTCAATCTTCCAGCCCATTTCAGCTTCATTTTGTGATCTGGAGGCTACCTTAGGCAGTGAGATGGCTGCTCTTCTCACTTTGAAGTTTCCTGAACACTTGAAATTACTTGATATGACAAACTACTAGAGTGAAATTTATTAGGCTTTCTTTGTGTTTGTTCATCCTCACATGGAAAGCTGTCTGGTTTATATTTTTAACTAATGTATGTAATCATAATGAAAAGATGTTGGACTGGCTCTACAGGGCTCGTGCCCATCTGTGCTCACTGTGGCCCCTTGTGAGAAGGCTGGAGACTAACAGGGCTTGGATCTAGGCTTGGACCCTCCCTCAGGTGCCTTCCAGCTCATAAATCATGCATCATAAAAGCAGTATTATGAAGGCTATAAAAAGTTCATATATTAGATCCTCTACTTGCTATTAAACCAGTTGAATTTCCTTTTTTTATGTTGTCATTGTTGAAAGTTTTTTAGAAGGGACTTCTTGGGCAACAGAACTTTTCAAAATGTCCAGCATTATTTTGATCGTACTTTTATAGCATTAGAAATGAGTTCTGTGCTCAAGCAGGCCTGGGAAATGAAGATGATATAACCCACCAGGCAAAGGTACAGGAAAAGAATTTGGGGAACAAATCCTGTGTGGTTTTGTCTGCTGGGAGTTTTTGTTTGTTTGTTTTTAATTGGGGGTTGGGTTTTGTTCCCTTTTGTCCAAACTACTTTTATGCTCTTCTGTCTTTCAATTGTGTGAGTCTATAAAATACAGCTTGGGGAATCATGCTGACGGTTGAACGAATGCTAACTGTAGGATGTTGGAGTAATCTGCCATTGATGCCTTCAATGAAATGCCTTCAAGAAAAATCAGCCCTCTTCTATGTTGTGGGGTTTGGCCCAGTTGGAGAAGTGTAATTGAATAAAAACAAAATTTTGCTTCGTGAATATTCTCACCTGTGGCCTGAAACGGCCTTGTCCAGAAAAAATAGGGTTAAATACAGCTCCTCTGTAAGGCCCGTGGTTAATTGTGCAATTGTGGTTTTGTTCAATTCACAGAAGAGGGCAGAACTGAAAAAGTAATTTTTAAAGGCACTGTTTTGGTGTTTCTGGTTAGCACTTGATTTTTTTTTTGTTGTTTTTTTCCACTAAGACAGTGCTTCTTTGACTTTTTAGTAAAACTGAGGTAGTGGGAGGAGACCTGAGTATGTGAGGGGTTCACATTCAGGTTCCCACCATTTTTCTGTGTATTAACATCAAGAGAGAAGAAACGGCTTCTGTTGCACTGAACCTGTGTATCAGCTCAGGAAGATTTTCGGGTTTTTAAAACATCAGGTGCTTTTCAGTTTTATTCATCATCAAAATTGCTGTGTATCTTCCCAAGCTGCATAAGGATTTTCATCGCTTTGTCCTGGTATAAAAATACAACCAACTGGAGATGCTCCAGAGTTAACAGTGAATTTCACACAGGAGCCTGTGTATAAAATCCTGATTTAGAAAGAAACGTATTCTTAGCTGCAGGTCAAAGACAGGACTTTAAGTGTATTATTTGAATGCAAGTTCACATTGAAAAGCAGTGAATTGAAAGTAACACCTTGCTCAAAAGACCTGTGCTTTTTTATGCTAAAAAATTGGACTACTGTAACAGCCTGTAAAATCAACACAGCTGGGCTCTCTTCCTTCTTTCTCTTCATTTCATTTTCATTTAATTTCATTTCATTTCTCAAATTACAAGCATGCTTAGAGAGGCTGCTCTCACTTACTTATATAACAGGCAAAATTTAGACAAATGGAGTTATATATAAAAACACTTTAGGCCAAAAAAGAAGTGGCCCTGGTGGCAATAAATGGGAAGAAAACAGACCAGTTCAACTTCCAGATCTTGTAGTCTGGGTTTGCAGCCATGTACGACAGGAGCAGACTGAGCCTTGAGACCAGTAGCTCACAGTGGGTCCCACCACTGCCCGTTATTGAGGCTGATTTTCATAGACTGACTTCTGTTTCCTTCATTGAGACAATGACATCAATTTCTTTCTGTAAGTGAAGTCTCTCCCTGCTTGAGTGTGCTGGGACTCTACCCCTGACTGAGCACTGACATGAAGGAATTTTGTCTCCCTGATCCTGGCAAATCGAACTCTTCCCCAACCCTTGCAGATGGGAGTCCCCACACACTTTCCATCTCTGCCTCCTGCGTACATGCTCTTATTCCCTTGAATATTAGAATATGACCTTTTCCAAGTGATAAATGAGTTAAAAGTCGAAGGTACTGCTTCATTAATAATCCTAGCCTTGTGTGATGGGTCACAATTGCTGCTGCTGAGTAATTTTTAGGCAGCTAGTGTAGGTAGAAGAGAATTATATACTGCTGTCAAACTGGGAAATTAAAATGTACTTTCAAATCATACACTTCACTTGTACAGTTTATTTGGTAAAACACGTTCTTTCTCATACGCATATTTTGTATGCAAAGTAATGTGAAAGGTGCAAAGAAGAAAGGTTAACCCATATTGAAAATCTGTAAGTTTCTAAATGATCGAGGCAGTAACAAATAATGTTTAGAAAATCTACTGTTTTGGAAAACTCTTCCTCTTGCTGCTTTACAGAAAGCAGCGAAGATGATGATAAAAATCTTTCTTTGCCTTAGCTGTGGTCATAGTTTTAGTACTAAGAGGTTTTAAAATGTTAATGTATTAGGCCCACTATAAGATATGTGCAGCTGCCTACTTGCACAGTCAATCATTTCTATGGAAATCGATGGACAGCAAATTGTATTTTCAAAACGGTACCCCTTTCTTTCTAATTTCCCACCGAGAGAAGGTAATTTCTTTTCACATTTTGAATAAAGGGAATACCTGCCCCAGAAACTTGACTACCAGCAGTCTTACACTATTTTCACAGCTGTTTTAGAATGGCAAAGAAAATTATTTCTTTCTGTGAATGTGTTTCTGGCTATGAGCACCAACCACTCCTAGATAAGGGTTCAAGAAATTGTTAGCTTAAATTGCAACAAAGAAACCTTTAGATTAGATTCACAGCCAAACTTTGAAATAGCATTAGGATGGTGACAATCCAGAAGTGCTGACCTGAAGGGTTCAGGCAAGCCCAGAGATGTTTTGAGACAGGTACAGTACAGGCTAGAAGGATTTCTCTAAGGAATGAGCTGGATAGAGCTGGTCCAGTCTTCCAGATGGGAGAAAGGAGAATATCAGCCACTCCCTAATCGTCTGTGATGCAGGGCTTGCTTTCTTAATTCCCCTGCTCCAAGAAAGAGCAAGAAGACATGCACAAGGATTTCATACATGTGTTATGTTATGTCTTTGATAGAAATACACTGATGTAGAAACACAGTTCAATACATTCAGTCTTTCTCTAAATCTCGTATTTGAATGGGTTCTTTTGATTTTCATGGGCAAAGCCTGTTTTAAAATTGCAGGAGAAAACCACAATGATTCCTCAGCAAAGGTAATCAGGGAAGTTTTTTGCTCAGGAATTGCTGGTACCCAAGGTACTCCCTTGGATTTCTCTTCTGGGCAGCATGTCCTCCATGAAGGAGCAAAAACTGCTGTCCCTCGTAGCAAGCAGTCTGTAATGCTTACAGGAGGGAGGATTCAGCGCTGTCCCAGGCCGGCCAAGCTGCCCAAAGCAGAGGAGCTCCAACAGTGACCTTCTGCAGAGTCAGACTTTTGGCTGGATACTGCCTTTTAACTGCCAAGATACCTTCTAAGTCAGAAAGGTTATGAATAGTTATTTCTGTATTTGCTCTTAGCAACACCTTTCTGTGTTGCATACAGGTAAAACCTTATAAAATGAAGGCCTTGTTGCCTTTGGAAAATCATGGCTCAGGCCTATTCTGCTAGAGAAGGACTGTGGGAAAGAGGCATAGCTGAATTAGAGGTAGAAAAACATGCTGCATGATTACTGTGTGTTCACCCAGTGGTGTGTGATGATTGGCTGAATTAAGCTTGTGCTTTAAAACTATGTAAACAGCTAAGAAACTATACAAGATGCTGAGTGGTATTAAAGATAAGCTTTTTGCCTTCTGAATGGAGTTGGTGTGTGTGATTCGTGAGTGTCGCATCTGTCTCAACTGTGACATTTCTGATCACGCATGTAAAAGGAAAACTGGTGCAGCTATGACAAAAGCTGATGTTAAATGGCCTTCCTGTGATCTGGTCAGTTTTCCTCTGGCAAGCCTTTCACATTTTGTAGATACCGTCAAGGTTAATGCTTCTTTTGGTGTGAGTCTGTCACTTTGCTAATGCTGGTTCCTTAATCTAACTTTTTTCCCCCTCCTCTTTAAAGGGAAGAAAAATATGGAACAGGTTTGCATTCACTGGAAAAACATTGTCCTTCTCCTTATGGCACCATCCCTGCCATGTCAGTGTCCTAGCAAGGGGCATTCTCCCACTGCTGGCAGTCCCATTGCATAGCACAAGGCTTAAACACAGGACACGATGCAATAACCCTTTTCAGGTGTGTTTTCTTACGGAATTCCTTTGCAGCAAAATAGTAGAAGATGGCATCGAGGCAGCAGTTCAGGTTGGCAAATGTCATTGACACCTGGAGGAAGAGGCTGATGGTCTGTTTCAGACTGCAGTCCACGATCACGTGCTGCCTCACCAGGCACTGGAGGCAGATCCCAAGGTGGACGGGTGTGAAGCACACCAAAAACACCACAAGGTTGATGACGATTACTCGTAAGGAGCCACTTTCTTCTACCTTCTTTTTGACTTGACTTTCGTGATTCAGAAGAATCCAGATGGTTTGAGCAGAGCAGAAAACCATCACTGCGAGTGGGATCAGAAATCCAAATATTTCCACAGAAACAATTAATGGGACACTCCACGTCTCGTCTGACATGTTGTGAAAGCATGTAATAAGATCCTTCTTGTGAAACACATATATAGGGGTGCTGCAGATCCAAGCTACTGCCCAGATGAAGCAGCAAATCAAGACAGCACACCTGGGGGACTGGTTAGCTCGACCTTCAAAGGGGTGCTTTATGCACCTGTACCTGTCGACAGTGATGCAGACAATGATGAAGATGCTGGTGTAGGTGTTGACATAATAAGGAGCCTGTATGAAGGAGCACAGCAGCCCAGGCACCGTGGTGGCAGAGGAGTACAGCTTCAGCGGCAGCGAGAGCAGCAGCAGGACATCTGCGAGCGCCAGGCTGATCATGTACACGGAGGTTTTGGTCTGCTTCCTCCAAAAGCAGCAGAACACAAACAGGGCCACGGTGTTGAGAACCAGCCCGAGGATGAAGGTGGGGATGGAGATCCCCAGCTGCATGGTCCTTGCCAAGCTGTCGATGGCTGTAAAATTGCAATTCTCGCTGTTGTTGGTCATTTCTCCACTGAAATGACAAAGACAGCGTGTTGGAAATGTATAAGGGTCACAGTTAATGACGTGATAAAGCCAAACCAAGATACTTTCAAACACAGTTCTAGAATTCTTTGGTTTTGAGCTGGACACTTGGTCAGCCTTTGTCTATTACGGAAAGTGAAACCTTTCAAGCACAGAGCTTTCTATTCCCACTTTGAGTGCTTTGATATGTTACAAGAAAGTCTGATTCTCAGGGGAAAGTAGTCAGCATCCACTGATTACCATCCCATATAAGAGAATCCCATTCAGATATTAAAGAGACTGACTCCTTCAAAAACATATTTTCAAAAACTCTAAAGACTACTGGCTATCTCTAATAATTTGTACAACTGTTGGAATTTCCCTAACACTTATGCTTAGTTTTGTTGCTACACAGAAATGAATGAAATTATTATTCCATATTAAGGCATGTTGATCTGATAGCTGGAATTTTACTCTTATACCTGAATCCCCATGCAACAGTAGCTTTTTGCTGATGTGCTTTTACAGCACCCACATTTATATGATATTTTCATTTCATACAGTGCTTATATCCAATGCAGTATTTTAAAAGGTCAACTTAAGAAGACTGATCTTTTATCTAGGTGCAAAATGAGTAAGTGTGTTTTTTCACTTATGTTTATCTTTCAGCATTCTTTAAATTTGGGGTTTGCACTTTAAATTTTAACTGATTATCTTAGATAATCCAGCAAAGATTAGCAAATGGAAGCCATGACATCTTCATAATGCAATTCTTAAAAAAAAATTAATTTGTCTTGAATAATTGTTATCACTGTTCTTAAAAATATATGTATGCTTTAACAAACTATGCCTTAAAAGTGCTTTTTTATAACCTCTTTAAATCAAAATCACAGAAAGTCCTAATAAAGTAGAAGAAATTGGTAGTTAAAGTTCCCAGTCCAGTTCAGCCAACCAAGTAGCTCAAAAGAAATTTTAGGAGTAAGTGAAGATGTTTTAAGAAGATTTTGATCAAGAGGAGAATCTTTGCTTTGGAAGACGTAAAGTACAGCTCTTAAGCACTGCCAAATGGAGCCAAATTTTGCTAAAGAAGCCAAAAACCAATTAGTGAAAGGTTTTTTTCTCTTTGTGTGGCTAAAATAAAATATTTAAAATAATAGAAAAACAGAGAACAAATAGATCTGCTAAAAATTAACTGAGGAGATAGATAGCCTTGCGTTTTGCTGACTCTTACACCACTAATTTGATGGGAATGCTGACATTGTGCTGGAGGTCAGAGGTAGGATGACTTGTGGGAATCAGTGAGTAATAATGGAAATAACTGTATCTGAACACAGAATGCACTCAGAGCTTAACATGCTCATATTAGTGAAACAGTTATTTTCCCGCTCAGACTACAGAAAGAATAGGCACATAAAGCTGAAGGTCCAGCCCAGTAATTGTTATGAAGTATGGATATTATTAGTGTGGCTGGAAAAAGGTTCAGTCTAGTCTGTCTGTTGAAGGAAAGAGTGTCAAATTTGATTAAAGCAATTCTGTAACTGTTGAGTCTAAGCTTCACACAGATTTTTAAAGAAAACTGCTAAATAAGTCTTCGATAGCTCTTACCAGACACTTATCTTTGATGAAGTATCTGCTTTTTCATATAAGGGAAAGGCTGAGGATTTCAGACACTTGCATTTTAGCAAAGTGTACTAGAAACAACTGAATAGCACTAGAAAAAACAGGATTTAGAACAAGGGCTGTTCAGTAAGTGGGGAAATGATCGCCTGGAAGCTGATGAGGACTACAGACAGACTGGATGGGGGTTACTAAGGGGATGCACAAATTCACCCAGACTGTCCTTGGCTGTGTTTCCCCCAGTGACCCCACTGTAAGAGTGAGGGTGACCTCTGGGGAGGTGCTGTCGGTCAGGGGCTGGGTACCACTGCTACCTGCAGAGAACTGGACAGAGCCACATGAGCTGGGCTGTCACAGTGTTGTGAACTTAGGAAACAGCAAAAGAAAAGCTGGATGTTATCAGTGGATTTATCTGTCAGAAATGAGAACAAAGAGAAAACCTTGGTTTGGTCATCAAGATGAGGTTAAATCAATCCATTTGAGCCAGCAATATGTGGCAGCTACTTAGAAAATCATGTGTTTGTGGTATGTGAGAGAATCACACAGAACAGGGAGCTGAGTTGGTGCCATGTGTACAAAGGATCATTGTAGGCAGATGCTGCTGTCACCGGAGGGCAGGACAGGGAAGGGGACATGGGAACACGAGCTTTGGTGTGAGCATGGGCACCCATGCAAGGGCACCAATCTACCTGGGGAAAAAATCAGGCAACATGAAACATTTTGGGGTAGTGACAACACTTGTCAATCCAGCACTTTGCAAATGTATCAGAAAATTGTGCATGATGACTCTTTAAAGCCTCAGGTTTGGTGCTACTTTTATCATATCTCTAGCTCACTGAATGCATTTTCTTTAGAATTCATTGGTACCAAATTGCATGTAACATTACTCCACAAAATTATAAATTTCAAGAAAAGACAACCTTTAAATTGATAATTGTCTGATTGTCAAAAACATGATGGTTTTTATCATTTTAGTCTCTCAAATTTAAAATTTACATCTTGAGTAATCCATGGGAATTGTTTGCAACTGTTCTAGACTAAGTAATGTTTGCTCAGAGTTAAATGAAGAATCATTTTCATTGACAAATAACCTTGTAGTCATTTCATAAGCATCATCTTTACTGCATTGTCCAAATTATTAGTAAAAATACTGATAATACTCATCCTGAAAGATACTGAACTGTACCAGAGACATCTTTCCTATATAGTAGACACTGATTGGTATCTCGGGGGGTACTCACTAATCATATAGAAGTTTTTTTTTAGATGATTCATACTGATCATATTTCCTTTGCTTATGAGAATTTCTTTAGTGCGTGAAACCTGTTTCGCCCTCCTACACCCCGTCTCCCATTGCTGGCAGTGTCACTGAGGAAGTCAAATTACTTCTATTTCAGTCATTCTCAGATTAATCTGTGCAGATTTTACCTACCACTGAGTTGAGTTCTGCGTGCTTGCAAACAGATTCTTTGGTGGGTGATTCCAATGTTTCTTTCAAATACTAAAGCTGGGATTAGGGATCTAGTTTTCCCAACTCCTTCCTTTCCACCTTCTTAAGAGAGGTACCGCGTTTGCTCTTTTCCAGTCTTCTGAGGAAAATTTCTCTGTCCTCAAAAAGTTTTTTGAAGGAATCTCCTGTGGCTTTAGGATTGTTTCAGACAACTCCTAGAAACCAAAAGATAATATAAGAATCTGTGATTTACAGTACTCAAGAGAGTGTGTCTTAGCTGGTCCAGCCTCTGTGTCATCGCTGCTTCATTTGTTTCCAGTTTCTCCTGCTGAGGATTTTCCGCTTCCTATTAACTCGTTAAACATTAATTGGGTTTACCCATAGCAGGAGCTTGTGGTTTAGTGAGCAGCAAAGGTGTTCTGACCTAGGAAATGAACAGCAAGGTTTTACAGTAATAGCTCCGCTGTTTTTTTGCAGTTTTTTTGCAGTACAGCAGAATAGTTTCCTCTTTGCAGCTTGGATCTGAGTTCATCTGGCTCTAGTTGGGGTTCACACAAATCTGTATGAGAGCACAGATGAGGGATGTTACATTAAGGGTATTCTTATCCATGAACGCTTCATTAGCAAAAACATGGTTTTTTTATATCTATTTCCTAGAACATTATTCATGGTAGATATAAGTTATTCTCTCGTGGATGTACTTGAGAAGAGTAAGACGGCTTAGTGCAATGATGAGCAGCAGGTCCCACAGCTGCCATATATTTCATCTGTAGCTGGATAATTTCTTACCATTTTTTTCTAAGTATTTTGATTACAACAGAATAGATTTATATTTATCACTAAAGCAGAAATCTTTCTTTCTGCTCTAAGCTAAGCAACACTACATGTTTGATCTTATTGTTTGAGCTTTATAAGTAATAATCATCTAACCAGACTAAAAATAGTGTCTACAATCAATGTTGCTATTAAATTGTCAGAAAAATAAAAGTCAATAACTAAAATAGGAATTACTTTACCTGAGCCCCAGCAAGCAGATCAGCAGCATTGCTTCAGTCCAGGTTGTTCTACAGAGCTTGAGAATGTTGTCTTACAGACCATGCCTTACAAGTGTTGTAAGCGGCATAACCAACCACATCCTTCTTTTCTTCTCTTTTTTTCTCTTTTTTTTTTTTCCCTGTCTCAAGATATACTCTGTACTTACTTATATAGGCAAGTGAAGGTGGAAAAAGTGTAAAGATTTGAATCCTCCACTGTTTTCAGTCAGTAGTCAAAATAGGGTGGGGAGCAATTCGTCTCTGAAGTCAGGGGGTTCGGCGTGGCCTTTACCTGCTGTGATGCAGATGAGAGCTTTTGTGAGCTTGTGGTGGCTACCTCCAAATTTCCAATTATTCCTTGATCTGGGGAGGAGCTGGAAAGTGGGAAGTTGTAGGAAAGATTGTAATAAAAATAGGATTTCTTCCCCCAGTTTCTGCTCCATTTGCATACTGGAGATCAGTAGTCAAGTGCTCAGTGGCTTTTGAGAGATACAGCTACTTACACACACGCAGCTGTTAAACTATTTAAGGGGTATGTGCCAGTTTTAGCCAGTTCAGGTGTATGATTCATATCTTCAAGTTGGCAAACAAATTATTATCTCTGGGAGGACTGAGGTGTATCAAGAAGCAACCTAGTGCCTTACATGTAAATTACACAGTAACCAAAATACACTTTTCTTGAGATGAGCTTCCAAGGCTTTCTGGAACCTCTCTGGCTGAAGTGTGAAACTCACTTGCTAGTGCTGACAGCCCCTCTCCTTACCTGTGGACACACTGCAACCCTTTTGTAGAAAAATACAGGAAGAAATACAGCTCTAAGTGACAGTTTTCAAGCTGCAACCTGGCTTTGGAGGTAATTTTGTCTTTCTATAGAAAAAGTAGCATCAGCTTCGTACCACAGGACTAGGAGAAGAAAAAAATCTGCAATTTTCTTCCTGTCTCATCTAAAAATGGGGTTTGGAAAAAAAAAAAAAAGCAGAACCCTAAACAAAGTTTAGGTAAACCTCCTCAGAAAATGGTGAGGCAGAGGAAATGAAAGCAATATGATTCATAGCATTTGGGAAACACATTCTGGAATTGGGAGGTTTCAAGGGCTTTTCAACTTCTGTCTTTTCAGAACTGTGGTCTAGCTCCAGCTCAGCAACAGACTGAAATAAATCTGGAGTCAGAGAAAGAAACCTAAGAGTGCAATTACATATTAGCAGAAAAGAAACACCCTACAATTCCGAGTGACTTTTGAACAAGTTATTCTGTGTCATGTTGCACCTGAAATGGTTGAAATGGGTTTGCTTCTTTAATCTTCTTGCCACAGGCATGCTCCAGACTTAGCTTAAAAATGAATTTTAATACTTTGTGCTGCCTTCACTCCCAGCACTAGATTCATTCCTTGTGGCTCTATGAATTTCCCACTCAGTATCACTTGATGCATCAGACCTAGACAAAAAAATCAGCATTTCTGCACACATCAACCGCATGTTTGCTAAGCTGGCAATTTTTTTGTGATACATGTGGGTTCATTGCTCGTAGGTGAGCATGTAATTTGTTGGTGTGCACATAAATCTTCCTTTTTCAGGTTGGTCTTTTTGGCCTAAATGAGGACAACTTCCATCTAGAGGATATTTAATGAGAGCAAGTTGTGAATGACTCAGTCCCAGGCTGGCAGATACATTATCGGCTGAGAAATTTGGGCTTGTTTCTCCCCGTTCTTGGTGATTGCTTTTGAAGTTTCTCAGGTGCTATACATGAATATGCTCAGCAGGAATTACTTCAGTGAATCCTTTGTGCTTCAGTGCCTTATCACCCAGCACTGCTGCTTGATAAATGCTGTATTTTGGGCATTCAGGTGGCTGCATGGCTCTGAAGTTTTCAATGGGAAGGAGAAGGCCTTCAGGTTTTTAAGTAACCACTAAAATGTTCTGAGTGTATCTTTTTTGTGCTACCTAGAGACAAGAATCTTAACAACTTTATCTGTTTCCCAGTATTGTGTTCATTTAGCAAATAAATAGTGGCTGGAGGAGCCATAATCCAACCGAAAGGAAGTGTATGACCAAAAAATTCATAATGTTTATGGCAAAGATGAGTAGGGTTTTCTGGTTGGTTGATTGGTTGGTTGGTTGATTGGTTGGTTGGTTGATTTTTTAATGTTTGCTGAACTTTCTCTAGTTTTTATCCTCTTGGTGCCATAAGTGCTGCTCTTGCTAAGTCAGGCACCAGCATTTGCTGTTTTCAAGGAATCAAAATCTCTTTCAGAGGAAACATGTTCATACAGTGCAAAACCACATTCATTTGCATTATACCAGCATGAATTCTTCTGCTCTTTTTAAGTGGAAAATATATCATAGCAGCTTTGAGGTCCAACTTTCACAAATGTCTAAATTACGTGTTTGCTTGTACTCAATGGCCAGAATGGAATGAGTTGGGCCTCAGACCTAGAATTAGGATGCTCAAATGTAAATTAATCAAAATTCAAAGGAAGGGTTCAGTGTATTTCCGGGCCATTCTGAATGAATGTGTTATTTGTTCTCCCAGACAGCTCTAAAATATCATCTCAGATAACAAGACTTAATCATCCAGAGTAAAATGAGTCAGGAAAAGACATTGCTCAACAGACAACTAGGAGGTGAATAACAAACTGTCCTTGTGAAGAGTGCTGGGTGCAGTGGGGAATTAGAAAGCTGATGAACTTAGGGGGAATTAGAAACCTGAGTCTAAGTCTTTTATGCTGTGCTGTGAATGGTTTCTGATATTTTGGTGTGTTTTTCAAGGTTTCAAAGACTGCATGGCCATAGTGAGTTAAGCTAACAAGTCTTATTCTAAGCAGGCTACCACAGCTTGCTACCCCAAAAGGAATTTGCTGCCTTCTTTTAAGAGGGGAGATCCTGGAGACTTTATCTAACTCCAGCGGAGCAGCAGAAAAGCCCTGGAAAGGAGAACTATGCCAAGAGCTCATGATGTTCTCACCTACCTGAAGATGTACTATGATGCTCTTTCTGTCTAAAGAACAAGTAAATAAAAGAACAAGCTTAGTTTTCATTGGTGGCTTAAAAATAGTTGTTTGTACTTGGGTTGGAGTACAGTGTTTTGTTTATCTGGAAACCTTCCACTTCAGACTAGTGCTCTTTGGGTTGCTCAGTACCTCTTCCTCATCTTCATAAGCAGTCAAAGCCTGACAAACAGTGAGCTATCTTAACTGTGCAGCTGGGAGCTTTGAATAGCTAAGGTGTTGTGTTTATTCTCACGAAGCCAGTTTTTTGAGTTCAGGAGACTGCAAAACTTAAAACCAGAAAACCTGGGAACTGCTGTATTTTATCGGGAACAGCTGCACTCAGCATCCTCAAGGTGAGGCAAAGACTTAAAGGCAGCCCAGATGGAGCAAATATAGTATAGTATAGTTTTTTTGGAGCTGGCCAGCTATGAGGGTAGACTTATTTTTACAATTGAGAAACCTTACAAAGGCTTGTCAGGGTTGTGTGATGAGAGGAAAGGAACTGGGCTGTCTGGTGAACAGCCAGTCTCACTCTTATGTAGCTGAGTGAGCAAAATCAGGGGAGTAACACTTTGAAGTGCAGAATATCTTCAGCTGTGTCTGACTCAGAAGTTCACCATCTGAACACCAAGCATGCAGGATGCCATCTCCTTAGTGACTTCAGATACCCACAGTCTACAGCTGATGTTCTAATTTTCCACAGTTCAGTTTGGTCTTCCACAGCCAAAAAGGCCAGTTAGACATGGACAGTGCCAGTGAGGACATGTTCTTCATGGCCAGTCCATTCCTCCTCTAGGCAGGGTCAGAATAGCTTGTGTGCGGCCAAAAGCAGTTCTGGTTGTGGGCTTAGCAATAGGCTATAAATTTTTCTTGGGTTTTTGTAGGAAGGAGCAGCCAGTCAAGCTGCAAGTTCAGCTTTAGTGAAACTGTGTAAGAATAGACACAGAGCTTCCTGCACCCATGAGCTTTGCAGTCTGCCCTCCAAGGTTCACAGCACACCGATCTGTGCCAGCTGGCAGATCAGGGGGCTCTGTGGTTGTTCAGCAGAGCTGGGCTGGTGCTGGTGCAGATACCATGCTCACTGAGCCGTGGCACTGCCAGGGGAAATGGTAGGTGTGCACAAAGCCAAGGCTTCAAATGAAACCGCCAGTTAATTTCACAATCAACCAGTAGAAGGAACTAATGGTTAGGAGTGGTGTGGATATAAACCCAGCACCTGTGCAGAAGACCACACAGCTCCTAGCAGGCCTCCTGAGCACTCAGGCTTCTGCGGGAGCAGTTAAACAGGCTATTTATCTGCTCTGCCTCACCACTCCAGTGCCAGTGTGTGGTTATTGCACACTATTCTTTTTCCTGACACAGGCAGTGATCAGATCAGTCATGTAATGCTCACCCATCTTCACCATATAAACTCTGATAAGTGATGTTATCTAGATTTTCTCCCATAGAAAACATTTTCTTCTCAGCCTTTGCAGTGCAGTAGGTAATGAAACACAAAACAAAAATTATTTCCTTTGCATTTTCATTCCACCATGTATTACCTGAGCACTGTAGACTGGACCATCAGTACAAGTTACCAGCCATCACTGCAGGCTGGCACAGAGGGATGCCAGTGCAGGAAAGGAGCAGCAGCTGCAGGGCACTCTTGCGCCTTGCACAGTCATTCCTATACTTCCCACAGACAGCCCGGCACCAGGGGTAGGAGCTGCCTCCTCTGCAGGGTTTATGCTCTCTTGATGCTACTACTCTGAAAGACTCAGTTCTGTTGAATGGCTTGGTCTGAAAAGGAGCTGACTTGTGTGTAATGTAACGACATTTTTTTTCCTTTTCCTTTAGCTTGTCCTCATCTACCCCTCCTCAGTGTAGGGACTGGCTTTTCTGAAAAGAAAGCCCTACTCACTCAAGCCTATGACTGCAATGGATAAGCGTCAAATGAAGATCACGGATTGGCTTAAAAGGAACATTTTCCAGACCTGAGATGTGCCCTGTTTCATTAATGCATGTCATCTTTGCACTCGGAGCCTTTCCAATTTTGGCTCATGTGCTGCCAAGCACATTTAGTTGTTTTAGGAGTAGTGCACCAATAAGGCGCATCTCAAAGCATGTCTCAAGGATTGCAGAGAAGTTCTGGCCCCTCGCAGCGTAACCAAAATGGTTTCTGTCCCAGGGATAAGGCTGTTGGAGCTGCCAGCTGAGGATTGTTTCTCACACTGATTTTGTCTCACCTGGGCGATGGCAGTTACCGCACCCATGGCTCTCCTGTTTGCCTGGCTTGCTTTTCCCTGTGGTTTCTGCAGACAATGGCATTCCTCCACCACAGCCCAAGTGTACTGCTAGGGTGTGCATGTCGATGTCTCCAGCCTGTGTCCCCTAACACTGAGATGTGAGGGTGTGAGAACTGCTGTCAACATCGCTGCTGTCGTAAGTGTCCAGACAGGTCCCACCAAAGTCCCAATTTGAACCACAGAGTGACTTATCATGGAGATGCAGTGAGTGTGGCTGAGAAATAGGGAAAAATGGTTCAAGAAAATGCTGGGAGGGATCCCCGCATCTACTTCAGCGTCACAGTTTTGAGTGTTGCTGGCGGAGGAACTGCTGCTCGACAGTGCCATCTTTGGGTAGTTCATGCCTATGTTGGGCAGGAGGCATCAGTGTGGAACTGGACTTTTCCTTTGTGGGGTGCTCTCTCCCCCATGTGTATATCTGAAAAAACGTGCGTGTATGCATTTCTGTGCACATCACTATCATAATGACTTATTAACAGTTGTTACATTGCACATGTGGGTTACAGCATGAGCTTCATTTTCTTCTCATCTCTCCTAATCTGTCCTGGCTGAACACTTTTTATTTCAGTAAGATAGCCAGCCTTTGAGACCTTTGAGAGAGAGAACTTTGTTTTGTGCTGCTGAAGAAAATGTCCTTTTGTGAAGACGTGACTTTGTCTGTTCTCCTTTGGAAAGGGCAACTGAGCAAATTTCCTTATTTTTTCCACTGCAGAAGTGGTCTTTGCATTGAAGAGAATTGGCCATCCTTAAATCTGGCATCTGAAAAGAACAGTGATGGGGGTAAGTTCAATCAGTTATAGCTTGTTTCTCCTATGCATGTAGGCTATCTGCCCTTGCTATCAGCATATGATTAATATTTAAAATATAACCAATTTGTCTTGGTCTCAGGGTCTTGGATGCTGCAGAAGGTGGGGATGCTGCAATGTGCTGCCAGCCCAGCTTACTCCCCAGGGAGAAAAGCACTCTGGCTTGTTTCTCTGAGAGTGGAACTCATCCTCCTTTGTGCTCAGAGAGGTTGTGGTGTTTGAGCCTAATGGTGGTGAGATACTTAATTCCTTCTGATGTGTAATGTTAGTCTAGCTGAGTCAATATGGCTGGCTTTGTTCTGGCAGCCTGGCATGACCCAGTGTCTTCACACACAAGTTTGACTGAGTGACTTTGGAAATAAAAACCGCACTTCATTTGCATATAATCATACCACTTACACTGATAATCTTCTAGCTTTGCACTTCAAGTGTGAGTGCTAGACATTTATTTGAAATGCTGGAAAGTTCTCTTCCATTTAGCAAAGGTGTATTCCTATAAATAGCTTGTAGAGAAAAGCCACATAACATAAACAGGCTCAAAAAAGCAATTTGCAGGAAAGTGAAAAACCTCAAAGAGATGAAAACCTTTCAAATGAACTACAGCTAGAGTGGTGGAAACTATCACATAATCAGTGCAAACTATTTTTGGTTTGGTTTTTTTTTTTTTTTAAACAAAGAGAAAAGCTAAGATTTAAAAAAAAGCCTTAAGGGACAGAAGTTTTGCTTACTGAAATATCAGCCTGAGATGACAACTTCTGAATTTCAATGGACACTGTCTCCAAAAGATCCAGCAATTATTTGAAGCTCAGAGTGGTCCAGCCTGCCTGCAGACATAGGTAATGTGTGTGTGTGTGTGTGTGTGTGTGTGTCTGTCTGTGGCAGCCAGGATGCTCTGCACTTTAAAAATGCACTTTTATCACTTTGCATCCAGCTGGGGGTGTACTGATCTGTGCCAGGGGAGGAAGCTGGACACCAGCATGGCTGTCCTCCAGGACGACTCTTGGCATATGTCACGTAGGGGTCTGTTGTGCTGGAGTGTCATGGGCATGGGGGCCTTGGAGGAGCCAGATAGAGGCCCTGAATGTGTGCTGGCTAGCCAGCTCTCTCCAAGATGCATTGCCTTCATTTCTTGTGCTAAAAATCAGGATTGTCCTAAGAGACTGAATGCCTCCCCTGTTTGGGGTAGGATGAAGGTGTGTGAGCAGCCTCTGCTAAAAAACCCATTGTGCTGTTATATTAGGCTGCTCTGAATAAACCCCATTTCTGCCTGTGTTGGGTGGGAAGAGTGATTGCTGAGACCAGGGTGGTTGTATAGGGATTGTATCGAGGTGGCCAAGAAATTTGTGAAGGTAGGTTATCGTGTGGGAATTAAATGGTAGGATTGCCTTGAAGTCTTGTGCTTTTGGACTCCTGCCTGACCCCAGGAAACACCTACACACATGCACAAGTGTGACCCGTTTTGTTCCTGCAAACAGGGGCTTTGGCTGAGATGCTGGACTTAGATTTCCTGGGCCAGAGGAAAATCATTCCACTGAGCCTAAACGTCCACTCAGAGAGCATACAGGTAAACAATGACAACTGGCCAGATGAGAATTGGATATTTCTCCAATTCCACCCTGAATCTGCAGTATTCCTCAATCAGCAAGCCTTTACCACCCCAGATCACAGAGAGAGGGTCATCTCCCAGCGTGAAAGAGCCAGGGTTCCCTGCAGGTGTGTAGTGGGTTGACCCTGGATGAATTCTAGGAACCCACCAAAGCCTCTCCCTCACTCCCCTCTGCAGCTGGACAGGGGAGAGAAAAAACAACAAAGGGTTGATGGGTTGAGGTGAGGACTGGGAGAGAGAGATCACTCACCAGATACCCTCAGGGGCAAAACAGGCTCAAATTAGTGATATTAACTGACTTTATTACTAACAAAACAGAGCAGGATAATGAGAAGTAAAATTAAACCTTAAAACCACCATTGCTCCACCCCTCCCTCCTTCCCAGATCTAATTCCTGCCCCCAGTGGTGCAAGGAGACAGGGAATGGGGGTTATGGTCAGTTCATCACCTGTGGCTTCTCCCACTGCTCAGGGAGAGGAGTCCCTCTCCTGCTGCACCATGGGGTCCCTCCCACAGGAGACAGCTCTCCATGAACTTCTCCAACGTGAGTCCATCTCATGAGCAACAGTTCCCTAGAAACTGCTGCAACATGAGTCCATCCCATGGGCAACAGTCCTCCCAAAACTGCTGCAGTGTGGGTCACTCTTCCACAGGCTCAGCCCTCCAAGGACAGGCTGCTCCAGCCTGGGAGCCGGGCCCCTCTTGCCACAGGCCTCCCACGGGGTCACAGCCTCCTCCAGGCATCCCCTGCTCCAGCATGGGCTCCTACACAGGCTGCAGGTGGATCTCTGCATCCCTGAGGATCCCCATGGGCTGCAG
>NW_024581136.1:925429-1119715 GCF_017639235.1 Corvus kubaryi | reverse complement strand
GGTGGATCTCTGCATCCCTGAGGATCCCCATGGGCTGCAGGTGGATTTCTGCATCACCGTGGATCTCTGCATCCCTGAGGATCTCCATGGGCTATGGGTGGATCTCTGTATCCCCATGGACCTCCATGAGCTGTGGGTGGATCTCTGCATCCCCGTGGACCTCCATGGGCTGCAGGGGCACAGCTGCCTCACCATGGGCTGCACCTCGGGCTGCAGAGGAAACCCAGCTCTGGTGCTTGGAGCAGCTCCTGCCCCCTTCTCCCCTGTCCTTGGTGTCTGCAGAGCTGTTCCTCTCATGTGTTCTCACCCCACTCTTCTCTGGCCACAATTACAACTGTACAATAACTTTTTTCTTTCTTCTCAAATCTGCTATCCCAGAGGTGTTACCACCATTTCTAACTGACCGGGCCTTGGCCAGAGGCACATCTGTCTTTGGAGCTGCCAGGGATTGGCTCTGCCGAACATGGAGGAAACTTCCAGCAGCTGCCCACAGAGGCCACCCCTGTAGCCCCCACCCTGCCACCAAAGCTTGGCCATGCAAACCCAATACTTCAGCTGGTGAGAGACTCATAACCTCCCAGCTCAGGCCTTTGTCTCTCCTCCAGAATGGGTGTGGGAGTGTTCCCAGGGCAGTCCCACTGCTCCCACAGGATGCAGCTGCGGTCTGCAGACTGCTGGGATGGAGCTCCAGAGCCCTGCTCAGGGCATTGCTGGAGAGGGCTCAGGGCCTCCTCTGGTGCTAGACAGCAGAGGGCAGCTGTAGCCTGGGGAATGCGTTCATCAGTCCCGTGTTAAACACAAAGGCACGATGTGGTCGCTTCAGCCCTGACAGAGCTATCCTGTTCTGCATGAGGTGTCGTGTCCCTCTCACCTTGCGCGGGGGTGGGTCAAAGCACCAGCTTTTGCAGCCAGCGGGAGGGGGCTCTGCCTTCATGCTGCCTCTTGTAGATCTCTAACAATGTACAGTCAAGAAATTGGTGGGAAAATAAAAGAGCTTTTGCATAGAAAGCTGTAGTATTTCCAGATAGTTGTGTAGGCTGTCCACTAACAGGGGCTAGAGGAATTCATTATGGTATAAAGAAAATGGCTGTAGTTTATGACTGTATGAACAGACTCTTTTAGAATTATATTTCCCTATATTATTATTAATGTAATGAAAAGTGCTCCTCTGTGTGTGGCCACCTAACTTAAGACTTACCTCTACATACAGTATGATTAGTTATTTCATGAATGAGAGAGACTACAAGATAGTGGAAGCAAAATGAGTATTTCAAATGGTGTTGACAAGTTGTGTAAATGATTTGGAAAAAAAGGAATTCAAAAAGGCAGAAAGACATGCAAAATTTTACACATATTTAGAAATAGTTGTGAGCACAAATGTGAGATATGGGTGAGCTTGATATGCTGCAGATCTGAAAAAGGGGATCTGCAGCTTAGAACAGATTGTATATGGAGCGTGACTGGAAATGAAATAGAAGATTATGCTGTTGTAGGAAAAATGTCAATGTGATTGTGGGATATCAATTGTTTGAGCTTGTAGAAGAAATATATTCAGTCTTGGGTGCCTCTCAAGAAAGAAAGAAAGAAAGAGGAAGAAAGAAAGAAAGACCCAGCTCAATCCAAGAGAGAGCCAAGGAAATGGGTAAGCAGAGCAAGTTACATCTGAAGCACAGAAGTAGTTGAGGGTATTTAGAGCACAGATATTGGGGTGGGGAGGGCACAAATAGGTCTTCAAATACATAAATGGCAGCTATGAAGGGGAAGGCAATAAATAGTCTGCTATATCCACTGCAGACGGAAAAAGAAATAATGGCTTTACACTCCACTTGGAAATACTCTGCCTGGAAATTCAAATAAACCCTTCTAATGCTGAAGATAGATGAAACTAGAAATACCCCTTCCTGTGAGTTGTTATACAAAGCAGGTTAGACAAAATTCTGCCAGCTATAACATGGGAATGTTGAGCTAGCCTTTAGTTAGATGGTCTCTTCCAGCCTTTTCCACAAGTCTGTGCTCTCTGTCAGTCTGTGCAGAAGACTGAAGTGATTATAAACCATCTTGGATAATGTGACAGCTCCGTGTGTTACTGCTGAGGGGGGCAGAGAAGTGTGCTTGCACACTTGGAGTACAAATCAATGTAATCCCAGAGTGGTACAAACTCCTCCCTTGCCATGAGTCCTCCTCATTCTCTACAAGTGGACCGTTGCCCTTTACCAGGTGGTAGAACCCTAAATTGCTTTATTCCACACCCACTTTAGCACAGGCTTGTTCCCTGATCTCACCAGTGGCTACAGGTGACTGAAGTCAAGAACTTCCCCATACATCACTGCACTCTAAAAAGAAATCCAGCAAGAGAGAGCAACAAAAAATGGGGAAAAGAAAAAAGAGATGTGAAAAGAATTAATGTCATTTTCTTCAGATACTTCTTTGCCAAATATCATCTGGAGGCCAGAGTAAGCTGTGCTGAAGCAGTCCTTTCTGGGTTATTGGCTTATCACCAGGGGTGAAAAAATGTCTATGAGAATTGTTCTTTTTTTAGATTAGCCCTCTGAAGCAGAATGGAAATTCAACATTTCTTGGTTATGGTTAGACCCTGCTTCCCATCCCTTCTCCCATGATAGTGAGCAGAGTGAGAGCACGAGCACAAAGACATTTCAGAGGAGCTGAATACATTTCAAATGCATCAAAACTGACGCTACTGCAGTTTGCTTCACAGTCATGTTTCCTTCCCACCTCCGTTTCATTTATTCCCAACTTGGGTTTCCCTCTTCCCCCAAATCCCTTTTGGCTTTGAGGTGAGCTGAAGTCTCCCAGGCTACCTGTACAAACAACTGTGGGAGGAAAGAAAGTAGCTAAAGGAGGATAAGGAAAAACATTTAGGAAATAAGTTTTTAGGTTATTTTTCTCTTCCAAATGTGTTAGACATACTGTAAATGAGTAATTTTAAATGTCTTTGTAGACATCCAAGCAAAGGTGTAAGTTCCCAGGGACTCTCCTTTGAGCAGACCAGCAGAAATCTGCCTCAAATACCTTTTCCTTCTAAGGTGCCCTTCTTCCCTTCCTCTCCCAGGCATGCTGGAGTTAGTTTCAGACAGAGGTGAGGTTCCCCTTTAGTGGTTTGACACTTTGTTCAACCCGGCAGTGTAACAGCATAACTTGGGCCTTTTGGAGAGCAATCTTCAGCTTTGGCAGCTCTGGCTGTGTGCAGATGTTTTCCATTCAGAGCAGTAGGCAGCTCAGGATTTACCTGGTGGGCACTGGCTGCACTTTGGCCCCTTTTGCTCTGCCTGGTGTGATGCTGCACCATGCTCTAGCAGGTGCAGGGACGTGCTGACTATGCTGCAGAAGCCAGATGTGGATAGAGTGGTTCATTTAACGTGTTTCTGTGTGCTCATGGAAAGCAGAAATGTCCCTGGTGGGCCATTTTACATAAAGAAACATTCTCTGGTTTGGGAGGTTCCTGAACTACAGGCTGCAGTAGCCTGGGAAAGTATCCAGTGGTTTTCCAGCCTGGCACAGCAAGGATGGTGTTCCAGCTTTGCAGTGTAGGTCCAGGGCCCTGCAAACGCAGAGTTGCCTGGGCTCAGGTGCTGTAGACAGCCAGCACTGCAGCAGGGGGACAGGGACAGCATGGGCTCTGCTGGATTTCTGCTTCCTATCAGCCTGAGCACAACTGGAAAAAACCCTTGTGGGGAGGTGACCTGTAGGGTGAGAGGCTGATTTCTATGCAAGGCTCTTCCTCATGAGAAGGCAGTGAGTTCATGCACTTGCAGTCTTTCTCTGGCTGCCCGCAACCAGGAGCTCTATGCTGAGAGGGGGGCCCAGGAGCTCACAGAAGTTGCTAATATGGTGTGGCAGAGTTGAATCTGAACCAAAGGAAGAAGTTCTGGCTACCAGTGAGAGAAGATGATTGAGTTCAAAAGACCCACAGTGAAATTTCTTCAGACACTTGAAAAGGCAGCTTAGCACAGAGATTAATCACTATATTAAAAAAAAAAAAAAAAAAAAAAAGCCTACTTTTAGTCTGAAAGTCCCATGTGGAGAATATTAGTAAATCTTCGAGTTCATGCAGAGCATCTTAGAATTGGGAGTTCAAGAAAAAGCAGTTTATTTAAAAAAAAAATCTATAGTCAACTACCCATGCTCTCTGCTCAGAAATATTAGTCATGGGGAATTCCTAATTTCTCTGGTTTTACAAGCTTAATGCATCGGGAAATAATTGTGTTTTATTTTCCCTGACTGCATGCTGCAGACACTGCCATGTCTGCTGTGTTTCTCCTAGATGTGTGCATGCTTTCTGTTCCTCCTGTCACACCATACTTTTTGTCACCAGCAAGGGGGAAAAGGCAGAAAAAGGAGTTATTTTCTCTTTATTCTGACTGATGCATTATTTAATTTTCCACTGGAGACTGAGGTTTGTGTCCACAATATTTCTCTTCAAACCAGGATTTTAGAAGTTATAAAGGATCACTCATGGAGACTTGTTCTTTAACCATTGCCTTAAAATGAAACCTCAGATATTTTTTCTTTTTTTTGTGACAACTTTCTGGTTGATTGAACTTCCCTAAGTTACTGAAATCTATGGTTTTTTGCTCTTATATGGGTCATTTATTGAGGCAGATGTGCTGGAAACAAACCATTTAGTGGCTTAGTCTTTGCTGATCAGAGGCAGGCTAGAGAAGCAAAAGGTCAGAGGAAGAAGGTTGAAAGGTGGTTCCTCCTGCATTTTGCAGGTTGGTGGTTGGTAATTCGTCAGTGGAAGTTGGTGATAAAATAGGTTAGTGAGGGATGCTGTGCAGAAGCAGGGACTTTGCCCTGCTGGGTGTTTCACTCCCCCATGGACTGGTTGGAGGGACAGACCTTGAATAATCACTGCTCCATGTGAGGAAGAGGATTGCTGGTTGGGGTCTATTAGCCACTCGCCTTCCTCTCTCGGCTGCTTTTTTTCTCTTCGGCTGAGGGCTGTTTTGTCAAGCTGTGACAGTGAAGGGACTTTGCTGAGCCCCAGAACACTCTGAATTGCCAGTGCCCGCTTGAGCAGAGGGTGATTAATGGTCTTGTGAAACCACACTGACCCTGCACTGAGAGAGGTTAGACTGGTCTGTGTTGTCACTGGGAAGGTGGGTGAGGTTGCACCAGAATAAGCGGTAAATGCTTTAGAGAAAACCAGTGGATCGTCATCAAACCAAGGCCCCAACCACCTATATCAGCATTGCTTAGAAACATCTTTAATAACACAAGGGTGAACACAGGCCTGAGGAAGAGCTCTGGCACTTCCTGCCCTTACTTGTTAATTCACCCTGTAGAGAAGAGAAAGCATGTTTTTACCTTGCATGCCAAAATGCTGCTGTTTGCCAGGCCTGCTGCTTATCCTTCACGATGTCCCTGCCTCGCAGCAGTGCCACAATCTGCAGCATCAGGAGAGCATCTGGTGGATGGGCAGCAAAACCTGCTGCAGGAAGAAAGGGGCTTGCACAGCTCAAGTTCACTGGTGAAAAGAAATGTCCTCGTGTTGTGGTTTCAACTTCTGCTTTGGCAGGTTCAGGCTGTCAGCATGCTCACACCTCCATGGTGACAGCTGGGGCTGTAGGTGCACAGAGCAGCCTGGAAAGATCCTGACTTTGGTGGTCCTGTTTGTAATAAATATATTCTGACCATTTCATCTTGGCCTTAGGTTAGGAATGGTTATTCTTAAAAAAGGAAAGGGAGTGTGAGACAGTGCCAAAGAGACAGATAAAAGTTGTGTGCTTCTTGCAGAAAAGTATTTTTTAAGCTTTTGTTTGTTTGCTTGCTTTTAGTGGTTTTTTGGCTTTCTATCAGATAAATTTTGCTGTAGTTGATAACACACCAAAAATGCCTTGGGCAGGGATGACTGATCCATGCTGGGGCAGGATGCTTAGCACTGGTCAGGATAACTCAGTAGCAGCAACCAGTTGTGACCACCAAAATCTGCCTCTGAGTGCTGCAAAAGCTGAGCTGCTTCTGGGATCATTTAAAGAGAATGATGATGACAATAAAAGGGGAAAAAAATCCCCCAGACCTGGAAAGGGTGAGTCCAAATGGTTGATGGAAATAGCCATAGTTTTCTAAGGAACCTCTTGTTTCCCTGTTTAGTGGCTCTATCTCTGCATACCCAAGAATTTGTCATGAGTCACCTTTTCCATAGCCAGTAGGTAGATTAGTTTTCTTACTGTTGAGATTTTTTTGGTTTTGTTTTGTGTTGTTTTGGGTTTTGTTTGTTAGGTGAGCTTTTTGGGTTTTTTTTCTTTTCTTTCTCTTTCTTTCTCTTGCATTTATGGAAATTCTTGTGGTGCACATGCTTCCTCACTGGGAACTGCAGGCTGGGTTGGAAATATCACAGGGCTACGGAATTAAACTGGCCCTGCAGATGTGGGAACTTCCCTTCCTCCTCCACGGTAGCCTGTCCTCTTTCATTGCCTCATCCTGCTCATGTCCAGCTTTTCCCAGGGGAGGGGGAAGCCACTGTGTCTGCAGCTGGTGACAGAGGAGGAAGGGTGGTTTTGCTGAGCAACTGGATCCTGTGTGATGGTTTGTTGGTAAGTCCAGCTTCTGGCATGTTGTGGTGACATTGGGTGACCCTGGCAAGCACCGGATTTTGATGAAACAGAACAACCTGAGGAAGGAAAGCCTCTGAAAGATAAAACTGCTGCACAGTTCACTCTCTAGAACGTGTCATTACTGAAACAGCAATTTCTAACACTTGGTTTTCCTCTGGACCATGTTCCCCATTTCTCTCCTCTGAGAGCAATATAAGGCAAAAAGACAGTTTCCAGTTGCAGCAGGATCCTGAGACTGGCTGGGCGTGAAAAGTGGCACTGGGTTGGGTGATCCCCATGACAGAGTCTGGAGGAGGAATGGGAGGTAAATGCACACCTGGAGCCAAGGGAGAGCATTTATTGCATCATGGATGGGCCTGAAAGAATACCAGAGCTTTCCTATGCATCCTTCCAGGGAGAAGAGGTTTGTGGGATGGGTCCAGTGCAGATTCAGGAATGAACCATGCAGGGGGAGAGGCCAGGCCAGTGCCTGTGCTGGGGCCAGGCCGTGCAGACCAGTACCATTAGAGCCAAAAGCAAGGAGCAAAGTGTGTGTGCTGCACGGGGGAGCTGCGTGTCTCCTGTGACCCCAGCGGAAACCTTTGCACTGTCAGGGCCTTTGCCAGCACTGGGGGGCAAGTCTGAATGGCACAAAAATCAGCTTTTGTGATTTCTTTCTTCTGTCTATGCCATTTGATGTGCTGTGCCTTTGTGCAGCTGGAAACCGAAGAACCTTGGCCAAACCCAGACGTGACTCACACTCTTTAACCTCTGCCTAACACAGCCCCATGCGAAAGCAGAAGGTCCCTCCTTGCATCACTTTTACCAGGAAAATAAAACTCTTAAAATGTTAAACAGGGAAATGTTTCAAGGGAAGGTAAAGTGAGAAGTGAGCATATGTGTTTATGAGGAAGAGGAAAGTGTTGAAATACACTAGTGAAAATAAGTCAGCCTGGCATTCACTGGCAAAAAAAAGCCCATGTGAATTGATTAAAAAAAAACCCCAAAGCAACCAGAAATGGGTTGGATTTCATAACTGGCTCCAGTATTTTCACTTGAAATCTGCTTCACAATGATCATGTAGATAAATTGTCATCAGAAGCACAGTCCAAACCTGGGCTGAGTCTTTAAATGCAAACTCTGGGAAACCTTTACCTTTTCGAAACGGAGTGCTTTTTCTGCTGTGCCTGCATCTTTGTGGGAGGCCTTTTCTCTCTCTCTCTCTCTTTTTTTTTTAATCTTTATTTTTTTTGAAAACCAGCAGGGAATGCTGACAGGTTAGGATCCCTGTCCCAGGCAAGCAGGTGGTGGGATCCACTTCCTTTTCACTGGGGGAGGGCAGTGGGTGTCCAGGTGGTTTTTCCCTGGGCAGCCCAGCAGGAGCTGAGCATCTGAAAGCAGGGGAGCTCATTGCAGGGCTTCCATTTCCTACATTGTGCTTTGCCTAGCAAGGGAGTTGGTAAAGCCTGTGCCTCTACTGAAACCTTCCTGCTGCGAGTGAAATAGATCTGAGGCCCCTGATGTGAGAACATAAGAATCTTAAAAAACAAACAAAAATCCCCACCAAAACCCAAATGTGTGTATCTGGAGCAGTTTGGTTGTATTTGAGCTGGGACCACTGCAGACCATCCATCCCCCAGGAGTCAGGAGGTGAGATCATCCCTTGCTGCTCTCAGCCTACTGAAAATATCATCTGCTCTTCCCAAAGGAGCAAAACTCACCATTTGAGTCCAACCAACTGGCAAAAGAAAGAATTCCAGCCATGTTATTAATTCCAGTCACTTACCTTTTATTATTGCCCAGTTTATTTCACCTTTAACGTTTCAAAGTTCTGTTTCTTTAAAAACAAAACAGAAGCCACACCCACTCCCTCTCTAAAATCACTGAAGCGCTGTGAATATAACCATGCGACTGGAGATGAAACCCTGGAACTGCAGTGGCAGAGAGCAAAGATCCAGTGGTGGTAAAGAGCCCTGCCTGGTGGGTGTGCTCCTCCCGGGCACAGAGCCTGCTCTGGCCCCTGGGCCAGGCAGCGGGGACAGGGAGCAGCCCCAAGGGCACTCCAGCCTGGCACGGTTAGTGCCCAGAACGTGACAGGAAGCAGCCTCGGAGCGGTAAAATGAAGGACTTAATTCTCCATGATTGCTTAGTTGTCAGTGGGGGAGGAGAAAGGTATTGGAGTACCAGCTGCATTCTTCCATTCAGCAGAATAATTAGCAAGGAAAGGAAGAGAGCAGCAGTAAAAGATGTTACTGTTAAATTAAAGTTTAAACAAGAATCCCTTCCTTCCTTCCTCAAGATCGCTCCTGGCTTTCTGCCTGCTCTGGCTGCTGAGCAAATGCCCGTTGCTGCCTTTCTGCCACAGAACCAGATCAGATCAGGCAGCTCCTTTCCTTCTGCCACCAAGGGCTCTTCTCAGGAAAAATTGTTAATAACCTTTGTGACAGGCAGAAGTGTAAATGTAAGCAAGTCACTAAATAAGCGATGCAGAGGAGCTGTGTGACCTGTGAGGGGTGTGCATGATGGTGTGGTGGAGACATGGTGTAGAGTCTCTGCTGTGGCGCTGAGAAAAGCTGGTCCTTTGGTCCCCAGTCAGTGCAATGTGACTTTTGGTGCTCCTGGAGCCTGTTTTTATATGGCAACATAGAGCAAGGGTTTAACAAGGGACTGTGGGCTGTGGTACCCACCAAGAGCAAGAGGCTTACAGAATTGCACTTGCAATTTTGAGGCTGATGGAAGTCAGGCTTGAAATATCTGTGCCAAATTTATACTGAACCAAAGCAGACTGGAGAGCCAAGGGCCAGAAAGGTAGAATTAGAGAGTGTTCACCTTGGTAGAAAAATGTTAGCAGGCAGAAATGGAATTCTGAAGTCAGTAAAGCAAAGCTGCTGGCAGACTGCTGCCAGGGTTTCTGATGGACAGGACTGCAGATGTGCAGCCTTTTAGCATGTTAAGGAATGAGGAGTGCATGGTGTCAGCCATGGTTCCCAGCTGGTGCATGCACTGCCACACGGGACAGCTCATCCCCTTAGATGCGGTGATGTCTCTGAGCCTTCATCCAGAAACTGAGAGATTGCTTCTACTTCAAGCTAACGATAATGAGCCACCCCAATTTTCACTTCCCCAGCAGTGTCCTCTTTTTCTGTCTTCGATAAAAATGATTTTGAAGTATGTCACAGCTTTTTGGTAGCAGCTTTCACACTTTCCCCCCACACTTGACATTCAGTTGAACTCTCATTTTTCAGTCAGCCACCCTGGTTGGCAGCAGGGTTCGTTTAAATTGTGGCAACAAAAGAAACTGGAAAACCCCAAGCAAAAAATCTGGTGTAAGATGTTAGCGGTCCTCTGCCAGCAACAACATGAAAGTCAGAGAGAGGTTTAGATGTGTACCTGCACTCTGTGTGTGTCCTGCCTGTGCAGCCACCTCCACTGCTGCAGCTGCTCTACTCGTGCTTCCACCTGGTTTTGTAACATGTCCATTTGGTGTTTTTGACAGGTATGACACTCGCTGCTTCCAGCTTTGTCATCAATTCATAGAATCATAGAATTAATATAATGTAGGAGATGCCCGTGCAAGATGTTTGTGCTGCCTGTGTCCTGCCTCTGCTGGGGGGCAGCATGGCCTGATGAGGGCAGGATGAAATCATGCAGGTTGGGAGATGCCTGCTCAGCCAGTCTGAGAGGTGGAGGTTCCAGCCCTTCTCACACCTGTGCCCTCATCACCTGGCAAGCACAATGCTGGTGTTGTCCAGACTTGGCTCCAGAGAAATCTGGGAAATCTGAAAAACAGAGTGCATCTTATACTATGAAGGTTAAATTGCACATACTTGAAAGCTGGAGGATGTGGAGAGAGGTTTTTGCAGCAAGATAAAAGCAAGCCAGGCAAGGCCTGCACCGTCTGGATAGTTATGATCTGCCTTCCAGGCAGTGGTGGAACAATCAGTATCTTGTTGGCAAGTGCTTGGATTCCCCTTGTCTCCCAGAGCTTTCTGAGCCCACCAGAAACATCTCTATATCACTGCTGCCTCCTCATTGCACCCTTACCTCTTCTCTGTACGGGTGGGAGAGCTTGGCCAGGTGGGTCATGAATTTAGAGGACACTCTTTCTACTAAATCAGCCCAAAAGCTCTGGATGGGAAAAGCAAAAGACAATGAATAAACAGAATAGAATAAACCAGTTTTGTAGCTGGGGAGGTTGAGGGGGTTTCTTGGTCCTATTTCAGCAAGCACTCTTGAATCCCGGACTGCCCTGCCTGAGTGGGGGAGAACAGAAATTTCAGTCCTACATCAAAGGGATAGTTTTTCTAAGAGTGAAACATGCTGTGCTACCTCTTTGCCCTCAGTATACCAGCTGCTCCCGGGCAGCCATCAGGAATGGCGGTGTTGGTCCTGCTGGGGATGCTGCAGAGGTTGGCTGTGGCAGTGACACCATCCCTGCACTCCCTGCCCAGCACCATGTTGCATGTGCACAACCCAACTGTCTCCTGCACAGCCCCTCCAAGGCTCCCCCCCTCTAAACCTTGGTAAGCACCTGAGGGCTCACAGATGTGTGAGGTTTCTGTGGGGAGGAAGCTTGGCTGCCTCAGGCCAGGCATTCATGGTGTGTGTCTTTGGGCCAATGGCTGTCAGAGGAAGAGGCGTTACTAGAAGTTAGGTGGGTTAGCAGAATGTGCTCGGAAATGCTTTGTTTATAGGCTGTTTTGTATCTCCCCCACCCTTTTTATTAGCGGTTAGTGGAGTAGAAGTGTTTTTTTCTTGCCCATCTAAAACAGCGGTTTTGTTTGTGCAGAGCTTTCACCTCTGAGGAGCACACATCCATGCTGGTGAGACTGGAGGTATGGAAAAAACACGCTGGCAATCAGGTTATCTCTCAAATCACTGTGCTCTCACCATATAAATCCTATACTGGGGAGGTAATCTCAAATATCTGTTGAGCTTTACTGGGGAACAATCCATCAAATCACAAAGGTGCATATGTTACACAGTGATACAGGAGAGCCATCAGCACACAGGGCTGGGGAAGTAGGGTGTGAGCCCTGCTGAGCAGGGCCAGGGCCCTGCCACCCCTTGAGCTGAGTCAGCAGCAGATAATCCATCTCTGCATGCACAGCACCCTTCATTGCTGCATTGATCTTTTCAAAGAAAATGAAAGTGCAGAAAAGGGGAGATAAACCAACCTCCTTAAAAGGTCTTTGCAGCCAGAGCCTCCCCTCCTTTCCCTCCCTCTTGCATAGTAAGCAAAGGAGACATTCTGCTTTCAGATTTTGGTGATTACAGTGCAGATATCCCCATTTCTACCTGAATCTCTGGCAAGTGTGCTGAGAAGCCTGCATCCCCTCAGGAAACTGTCAGGGCTTTGCTTACTATCCTGTCCTGCAAAACAGCCTCTGCCCTGGTGGATGGAGGGCTCTGCTCAACCACGGTCTGCAGCAGGGGCTCTCCTTGAGGGGCTTCCTCCTTTTGGAATTGCCTTGAATAGCAGAAGACACAAAGGCAGGGCTTGGTGTAGGAACTGTAAGGATGTTTTTGTGGCAGCACCGTTGAGCCTAGCACATACAGGTGGATGGCAGCCCAGGCTGGGGTCAGGAGGTGTGAGTGGAGGTGTGAGTGGAGGTGTGAGTGGAGGTCTGTGCGTGGTATATTCCAGCCCAGGGCATGTGGTCTGAGTCTATGTAGTGGTTTTAACTGCTTAGGTGTTTGTGGTAAGTGCATCACAGGGTGGGATGCGCGGCTCTGCCATAGAGAATCCCAGTCTCAGTTAGAGCTCACACCCTCTGCCCCTGGCTTGGACAACAGGGAGCCATCCCTCCTGAACAGACAGAAGAGCAGGTCCTCTGACACCCAACCTCCCACCTTTTCCATTTAACTCATTAAGAAACTGACTTCCATGCTAGTGACACAACTTTATTTATGTTGATTTCTTTGGAACAGCTTTGCTGCCACTTTCTTTAGACAGTGCTTTACATTATAAACTTGAATGAAGTCCTAATACAGAGTCCTTATTCTCACTGCCCTGCACCAACTCTCCTATTTAATTTTAATGCCATTTGACGTAAACATTTTTGATATAAGTTTTTCCCCAGTACAAGCAATTGCAATTTATTCTGACCTTGTATTGTAATGACCATTTTGTAACTGTTACATTGCTGTAAAGTTCTCTAAAGCAAGCTACATATGCCTTTGCTATGGGATTGTGCATTATTAGCAACTAAAAGTCAGTATGTTTGTGACTTATAGAAACGCCATCCTTTCTTTTTCTGCATGGTTTCACCCTGATTTTTTTAAAATTTTTGATATTTGAAATAGCCTGTTTCTTTGTGACAACTGCACAAACAGTGATCCGAGATGGGGATGAGGGACAAAACCCAATCCTTTACCATTGCCAGGAATTTTTGGCAGGGGAAATCAAACATTTTACACAAATTTGCATAAGGCAGAGAATTGTCAGCAACAATCTCGATCATTAGATTAGGATCTGGAATGCTGTGGTTGTCTGAATCAGAGCTGAATCATGCATCTGAATGTTTCCCATTAGTAGTATGTCCCTTCAACCCACTCTAATAAAAAGCAAGTGTGAAACCCTGCTAGTGAGTCCCAGTTGAACACAGCAAATATAAATTGTGTGCTGTATGTGTTTTGCATCAATGTGTTACATGTGGGAGCTGAATTTCAGCTTCTTCACTGGCTTCAGATTCGGACTTTGCTAGCTTGGAAGATGCTTCCTTAAATTCCTTGTTGACAAAGTAGTAACAAATGGCATCCAGGCAGCAGTTGGTGTTTGCGAGGATGGAGGCGAAGTGAACAAAGTTGCTAATGCTCTGTATTGCCGAGCAGTCGGAGCTGATGGAGTCCATTATGAAGCGGAGGAGATGCCCGAGGTAAAGAGGCAAAAAGCACACAATGAACACAGCCATGTTTGCAGACATGACGTAGACAGCCTTCCTGGTTAGCTTTTCATTGTGACAGTTTTCATTCCTCTTTCTCATGAGTTCTGCAATGGTTCGTACGGAGCAGTAACTTAAGATGACCAGCGGTATGAAAAACCCCGTAATAATGGTACACAGCGTGATCACCGAGGGCGTCACAGAAGATTTCTCAAAGCAAAAGTCATCTTGGCTTCGGTCCTCTAAGCTTTTAATGAGGGAAGTCTCACAGATGATGACTATCCAAAGAAATCCAGAGGCAAAAGCTGCCTTCAGAGGTGACCTCAGTGCCTTGGATCTCAAAGGATACTTGATTGCAAGATACCTATCAGCAGCTATGAAGGTGATGATACCGATGCTCATAAAGCGGTTCATGAAATAGCCACCTTCCAGAACCAGGCACCATGCATCTACCTTCAGGTGCTGGAACTGGGACAAAGTTTTAAATGGCAAAGTGAAGAGCAGCAAGCAGTCAGCCACAGCCAAGTTGACCATGTATACTCTGGTTTCTGTCCATTTGCTGAGTTTGCAACAGAACACCCACAGCACCAACACATTCAGCACAATGCCCAAAACCAAAACTGGGATGTAAACACACAGCTGGACAAGCGGAAATACTTCGTAGGCTGTGATATTGCAGCTGCTGTGGTTCATTTTGGGCGTATCAAAAGGTACAATTCCTGCAAAAGCAAATAAAGCCTTTTTCAAGGGAGGTTCTGGACTGAATCAGTGATTAATTCTAATTGAGAGAGTTCAGGGCTTTACCAGCCATGAAAACCTGACAATTGAGATGGCTGTGCATGGCTGGGTGTAGGGTACCTGGTGGGAAGAAGAGGAACAGGGACACAAGCTTGATCAGTTGTGAAGGAGAGAAAAACGTGGATTCTCCCTGGGTCCCGTGCGGGGAAGACTACTCCTGGAGGATGGCAGGGAAAAGAGTTTGGGCCCCTATTTTGGCTCAGAATTGGATCAGGCAGCAGCAGATATCCTGCAGCAAGGAGTTATGTGAGCCATTGCAAACATTTAATAATGGAAAGGGGATGCCTAAACCCAGCTCTCATCCCTTCCCTTATAGCAGGGCTCAGTGCAAGCCAGCCGGAGTCCTCACAGCTTAAAATGTTCCAGGAGATGTGTAGCAGAAGGACAGCTGTCCTCTCCTTCAGTCCTGAGATGTCTCTGCATCACTTCTCATTAGTGATACGAGCAATTATTTGTATACCTCTTATTAGTATATCTCTCACTAGTTTCATCTGCCATCGAATCCTGTACTCAGAGGTCTGCAGTGAGAATCGGAGAACCCTCACTGCCTTTCAAGGATTGTCAAAGCTGGTCTTTATCCCAGAAGTATTACATCAAACTGCCACAATTCCAAGACAAAAGAAACTCACTGATGCCATGGCAGGAATGTGATCAGCAGCCATGTGAAAGAAATAAGCTGTGTTTGGTCTAGTGGGTGGTTTCCTCACCTTGGATCTAAGGGCAATATTGCTGTTTGCCCTCCAGCTTTGGAGGAGTTAGTGCAGAAGCACTTTCCAGGTGCAACAGTTCATGGACAGAAAAGACCCAGGATGACATGTCTTTGGGTTTCCCCTGCAAGGGAAGTGTGGCTCCATGGGTGAAGGTTCCTGGGTCTCAAAAGCATCCCCAGCGAGCAAACCATTAAGGCAGTGCTGCAGCATTTATGTGCATCTGTGGCTCGTGGTTAGCCTTGAAAATCATGCAGCAGAAGAATCACGCCAGGAGACCTCTGAAGAGGTGAGGGAATGTGGTACAGCAGATAGCTGCAGAAGCTCTGTCCTCTGGACATGAGAAATGCATTACGAGCCCATAAGATATAAGGGAAGATCATAAACAGGGAGACCTAGCAAAGGCTGAGACAGCCCTTAAGCATCCAAAAACATGTCAGATGTGGTCAGTATCAAAATGATACTTTGAAAATACATTGGCTCCAGCCCTCTCTTTCTCCATCACTGTTCTGGTGTCCCACCATGGCTGGGGAAAGGTGATGCCTTGCAGAATTCAAATAACCTTGTCAGTAAATAGCCAGGAGAATTACCTGTTCTCTTGCTGTCCTTGGAGAGAGTGAGTTCCTCCAGCCCAGGCGTGGAGCGCTGTGCAGGCACGATGAGCAGTGCTCCTTGCACATGACCAGGAAGGTGTCCTGTGATAACCAATTTCTGGTGGCTGTGAGAGCAGCAACAGTGCCTGAGGAAGCACCCGTACCCCTCCTGAACATTTCCCCAGGGTAGAGCTTCCTCTGTCAGCACTGGTGTGGCTTGTACCACCTCCTGTTGACTGAGGAGCCTGCGAAAGTCCTGCAGTGAGGTGAAAGGCTTGTCTGCTGTGCATCCCTGCAACAGTTCCTCCAGTGATGGAATGACTTCAGGTTTTTCCTTTGCTTTACTTTCCATTGCCTGATGTCTCAGTGGGCAATGCCTGTTGACCCTCCTTGCCCAACAGACTGTGCTTGGAGGGGACCCATCGCCCTGGAAAGGTCCTGAGGTCTTCTCTCTGCCTTCCAGAGTGCCAGCCCTGTTGGGATTGGAACAGGAGTGGCTTCTGTTGCCACACTGGCTGAGCCCTGGGACAGAACAGCCCTAACAGGCCCCCAGTCCTGCAGCTGTTGGAGAGGTGAGGGCAGTGGTTTGCAGGCAGTTTTGTGATTGTTAACTAGTGTTTCACTCTGAATCACGGTAGTTCTCTTGTCTTCCATAGTTCTTCTCAGCCAGCAATTCTGAGAAAACGTGGCACCATGACCCTGTGACCTGCTGGCTTTGTGACTGTTCTGTGTCTGCAGGCACCTGCTGCCCAGGGGCTGCTCTTGGGCTCCCCGTGGCAGCATACTTACCAGAAAAGCTGACAAGTTGATCAATGAGCTTAAAGGTCCTGATATTAGTGCCTTGAATTGCTGTCTTAGGCAAATGTATTTCCCCTTTCCACTTTTCGGGTCATCTCAGACAAGCTTCTGGAGTATTTCTGCACTGTCTGTCTGCACATCACAAGCCAGCCCTTGAGAATAATTCCGTGCCAGTGTACAGCCAGTGTAGAGCTTACCTTGCAAACCCCCTTTCTTTGGGGTGGCTTCTTGGTGAATGCTTACAAGTAGTTACTGACATATTAATGTGCCCAGCTCATTGATCCCCAACCAACAACATTCTTATGTCATGGTCCTTGTTGGTACTTTAGTTTTCAAAGTCATCCAGCTTCTGGGTTGTGATAGCTTCATCACTGTATAGAAAACTTTGCATCATCCTCAAGTGTTGTTCACACACTCCTCTTGTCTATGCCCAGGCAATCACTAGTGGTATAAACCATGAGCAGTCAAAATCAAGCTTGGAGGGGCTCAGCTCATAACACCTCTCCAGTGTGATGGTTCCCATCCAGAGCTTGGTGCTGTGGTTGCCAGAAGAGGGTCTCATCAGCCCAGTGAGGTCTCAAGAGAGGGACAAGCCATGTCACCAGGCACAAAGCAGCTGGCTGTGAGCAGCAGGTTCATCAGGATGTGTCAAAGCAAACTCAACACCAGCTACCAGTAGGCAAAGCTAGGATGAAGTGCTGTCCGTGGAGAACTTACATGTCTCCTGCTGAGGCTTTTGGGTCTCTGCCTGATTCCTGGCCACCGCTGCATCACGGTCCCCATCATTCTCTCCACCTCGTCTTCCCATCAGCCACCCTCATCTGCAGCTGCTCACGGTCCCCTCCTTCCATGCAGTCACAGGTTTCATCACCCCTGCCATGGACCAATGATGCTCACTTGGTATTTCCCCTGTCTCTGCAGTTTTCAGCCTGTCTCAATGCCTGTGAGTGCTGTCACCGTGTGGCGCAGTGGAGATGACACTTGTGCTGCGTTCTCACTTCCCTGCTGGCAGCTCTTGGGCAGGGTATTGCGGGGCCCAAGAGCACTGCAGAGCACTGGTGCCTGTACAGGCTGCAGCGCTGCCTGCAACAAGCTCCAAAGGACCTTGCGCTGACACCAGAATCCACCCCATTGTGCCTGGAAAAGTGCTTTTCTTAATGAAAGTAGCCAGTGGGGCAAAATATTTCTGTAAGGTAAAGAACCACTGGTACAGCCTGCTGACAGACAGATTGATGGGCTCCTGCCTCCTTTCCCTGCCAGGGAAAATCTCCATGCTCCCTGCATCCCAGAGACTGTGTCCTGTATACCTGCAGCTGCTGGTATATCACAGTGGGGCAGAGCCTCTGGCAAGATGGGAGGGGTACTGGGACCACCTCCACACATGGGAGAGGGACACAGGACTCTGGGCCACCCTGCAGCACCTGGGCTCTGCAGTGCCTCTGCCCCGTGTGTGGTTTGTTTCCTGGTTTTCTCACGGCAAGATGGGATGGCGCAACATCTTGACCAAAAGAGAACTGCGGGGCTCAGAGCAAAACGTCAGTGTTATTTTTAGCATGGATAGCCTGTGAAATGGCAGTGTGAGGCTAAGCACACCAATCTCACACAGTGCCCAGCCCTGCCTGTTGGGGCCGTTTCCCCTTTCCCCTTCCTCAGCACCGCACGGAACTGCCTGTGGCAGAAAACACTGTCAGGGCTCTCTGTGCTGCAGCCCTCCCCACACTCCTGCAGCAGCAGGGACCAGCTGTGTATCTGTGCACACACACTGGGCAGGGCATGGAAAAGCCCGTGCTTCCCAGCTGCCTGACGCTGCTTCAGTGCTTGTGGCGTTCCCTGGAGGCTGCCGGGCAGTGCTACCACTGGAACAGCTGTGCTGCGCCAAGGAAACAAAGCCAGAGATACCTCCAACACCTGAACGCAGCACCCAGCCCACAGCTCCCCAGTATGTGTTCTTCAGTCCCCTGGAGCTCAAACCTCTGGTAAGACCTCAGGTTTCAGGCCTGCCCAAATGCCACCAAAGAGCAAAATACTGTCTTATGCCAGCCCCTGCCTTCCATGCATAGGAGGGCCAAAAATGCTATATCCGATGGCTACTCACTCACATAAAAGCAAGATTCTGAATTACTTTGTAGCCTTTTCCTTGTGTTTTTGTTTGGTTTTTTTTTCTCTCAAGCCTGAAGTGGAAACCATTATTAGCATTTTTTTCTTTTAAGGGACAGGAAAGTTGTATCTTGCAGAAATGTTGGTAAAATGCAGTGATTCAGCCTTGCTGCTTGGGGCAGCTGATGGACTTTGGCAGCTGTGGCTGGTCCCCACTATCATTTCCCAGACTCTTGCGCTAGGAAATGGAGAAGATTTGGGGATAAGCATGTCGCCATCCTCCTGGACTGCTACTGGATGGTGGCCATTAGTTTGTTGTGGCCCAGCATCTGATAACTCATCTGTTCCATTTACTGGGAGCTCTCAGGGAGCTGAGGATTTGTTCAGACTGAAGAAGGATGCCAGAAACCCATCCTAAACTTGACATATAAACCAGATAATAATTTTTGTTCAAGGTAGAACATACATCTTCAGATAATCAGAAAGTTCCTTGCCCATCTTTGGGTTTCACTGTTAAGTACCCTGCTGTAAGGCAGATCTTATATCTTGGAAAAAAGTCTTTTTTCCCAATCTCTAGTATAGGTTTCGCATTAGTAGAGGACTTTGGTGTATAACGGTAATAAATGAATATTTATTTATAGATATATTACTGTGACACACCTTTATTTTCACTTGCAAATGTATGGATTTTTTTGTTTTCATACATTCAGTGAAAACAGCAGAAAATATTATGTAACGATGACAGGGATTGAGAAGTCAACTAATTTCCCCTTTACAATGAGAAAAAGGAACAATTACACTAAACCACGAGACCTTTATGTGAGGCCACATGTATAAAAGCATTGCTGTTCTGTATTTCAGAGTGGATGACCTATTTGGAGCCCCTTGGAAATTGAACAAGTTCTCCTTGTCAACTGGGAGAAAACATGAGCATTACTGGATCTGCAAAAAAAAGCACATTGTTTGCTTTCTAGATTAACAGTAGCTTAACAGCTTGATATGAATCTTCATCTCTTTTTTCAAAATAATAAAAAATTTCATAGTAATCTTTTTGGAACATGCATTCATTATAAGCAACGAGATGCAAGGTCCCAGAAGGGAATCCCAGATCCAAAAATGTTTTTGAACGCCCTTTGTGCTGTTTCTGAAGTGGAAGTCCTTTTCCTTGCTGAACACCACTTGCCTGGATAGTAAGTGGTGTCTGTCAAGAAGCCTCTTGCTCTCTGGGGGTAGTTAATTGCAACACATTTGTTGATGGCTACAAGGATGACAAGATTCACACATCTCCCTAAGGAATAGATGGTTGTTAAGATCAGGCACTATTTGTCTCCCATATCTTTTCCTGTCTTTGAAAAGAGAATTTAGAAGGCAGAACAAGGGCTAAACAGTGTGCAATGATTAAATTGGTCACATACACAGGCCACTTGCTCTGTTTGCAGTGAAATACCAGTAATGCCAGAGCATTAAAAAATACACCAGTAAAGAAAATTGGGACATAAATTATCAGCTGAATGACCTAAGTAGTTTCATCTGGTTTTACGGCACAGTGGCTCACTGCAGCTTCCACCGCATCGTCTGCCAAAGAACTGACATAAAGCAGGTGGATCTAATGCTTGGATACGGGATACTTTCTGTGCTGGGAATAGTCCTTTGTGTGTTTATTTGACCAAAGTCTAGTCAGTGGTTTCAGACTGTGATCTGAACAAGTGTCACTACATGGTGACAGACTTGTAGGGGACCTTTATGTCAGTTGTCACCAAGGAAGTTAATTGCCTCTAAGTTTAAATGAGCTGAATATGAGCTTGCAGTCCCAGGAGGAAATTTTTTAGAGGTTTGCAAGTCAGAAGACTCTGAAAGTGAAGGACCATGAAGCCAACCAAGACAAGCTGTCACCAGGAGGCGCCTGGAGCTGCGATGCAACGATACAAGACAGTAGTCAGAGCTGGAGTCAAGTCACTGAGGACAGCAGGACAAAATTCAAGTTAACATCAGACCCTTTGGAGGGTCTGCACATATGCCTATTCCTACAATAATTGCAAATACTGTAGGTGGTTCCTATTCCCTGTGCCTGAAAACTTCATGGCACTTAACACCTGCCATGCACTACACTTTGTTTATGCCATCACTTGATCTGTGGGTGGCTGTGACTCTTCGCTTTGGTTCATCTTGGACCTCATAAATATACACTTGGGGAACATACAAGAAAACTCTGGAAATTCCTTGGCTGCAAAATAATAGCAAAATGCATCCAAACAGCAGTTACAATTTGCTAAGCATGCAGAGATCTTAATATAGGTTGTAACTCCCGAGAGCAGAGAAGAAGCTCCAGCAACTTGCAATGCAAACCTCAAGAGCAGTGTGATGTAGAGAGGTGAGAAACAGGCAGTGAACACACACAAATTCACAGAAACAATGTGCACAGCCTTCTGGAGTAATTTTGTTTCATGAGGGTTCATGGCCATCTTCTTTTTTAGACATCTGATGACTTGTACTGAGCAAAAAATCACAATCCCTAAAGGAATAAAATACCCACAGATACTGGAGAATAATGAGAAATACATAGGTTGACTAGATTTTCTACGAAAGCAGCAACCTTCCCGGTCACTGTGAAGTCGTGGATACAAATTGGAAACAATTATCAGTGTTATCCAAAGAAAGCCACAGATGGAAGCTGATTTCAGTGGGGATCGAAGAATCTTTGCTTTTAGAGGGAACTTGATTGCAATGTATCGATCAATCGCAATCAGGGTGATGATAAGGATGCTCATAGGCATGTTTGTAAAATAGATGTTTTGTATGGCAAAACACAGCCGGTCTACGGGATGTTTGTACTTGGTAAAATACAGCAGGAAAGGCAGCGTGAAGAGCAGGAAACTGTCTGCGATGATGAGGTTGATCATGTACACCTTGGTCTCGCTCCACCTCTTGAGTTTGCAGCAGAAGACCCAGAAGGCAATTGTGTTCAGTGGGATCCCCAAAGTGAGCACTGGGATGTAGACAACCAACTGAAATAGCACAATGCCACGCTCCACTTCAGTGCAGTTGCTCATGTTGGGCCGTCTCTGCAAGGAGAGAGTGCAGGCATGAGACTGAGCTTGGCGACTGGGCTGGGTCCTGAGGCAGGGCCCCCCTCTCATGGCCCTGCAGCTCCTCGTGTCCCTGCATTGCTTATGTAGGCAGCCTCGGGAGGGGTTCAGTGGCTCATCAGCACCATCAGTCCCTCAGCCATCCAAGTCACACTGTCACTCACTGCCAGCTAAGACAAAAACACAGAGACAGCCCTCTCTTGTAGCTGTTGTAGGGTTAAGCCTGCCTCACCCTCCCTCCAGTCCTGGTAGGAACAGTTTGGGTCACAGCAAGGCAGAATGGTAATTTTTGTGGTCCCTTACCTTCACCTCCACTGTGGTTGTCAGAGCCACTGGCTTTAGGGCAGCCCACACCAGAGCTGGGCAGTGTTCCTCATTTGCCCTCTACAGCCCTTGCTTTGCTGCTGAAGCCACCCCATGGGTTTGCTCTGGGTCTTGCCAGGCCTGAGAACATCCTCAGGGCTTGAGCCCTTCCACCTGTGGGGTAGCTCAGGTGGCTTTGCTCCCAGGGGCAGTGGGAATGCTGCTGCAGGCTGCCCCCGAGCACAAATCCACTCCTCTGCTGGGGAGGAACAGCTCAGCAGGGGTACCACTGGCCCTAGCAGTGAAAGAAGGGAAAGTGAGCACATGTGTCTGATCTCAGCCTTCAAAGGTAGGAAGACAAAATTTTGCCATGTCAGGAAACATGAATCTGAGAACTTAGACTATCTCCTGCTCTTCCGTTAAATATTTCAGGGCATTCGCCACCAGCAAGGAGAATGAATCAGACTGTCTCTGCAGCTCAAAAAGGAAGTGTTTACAATGAGCCAGGCATGGAAAATGCCCAGATTCCTACAATCTGTCACAAATACATTGCCTTATAAGTCAGCAGCTTCTAAACATGTATATGTAATTTGTAGAGAAAATACATGATTGCATGAAGTAAGTGAACTGTTTTTAGTGTCCAAGATTGGGAGACAGATCTGGCAATCCCAGAGCGAAGCACAACACCTGCCCTAACACCAGAACTGGTACAGGAACACTGAACCACAGGTGTACAGTCATTTTTAGGGTGGAATTTATGGAGAAACTAACATACAGCTGGTGCCCTAGTGCTCTTGGGCTTTCAGCCTCATAGGTTTTGGCCACTCTGTGGTTTCAGCCTACCCTGAAGCTGTTCCCCGGCAGCCTGCTGTGGTCACCTTGCAGTGAAAAAGCCACTCTGCCTGCATACCCCTGGCCTGAGGAACAGCTAAGCCCACTGGGCCAGACATCCCAACCCCACTGAGTCCCCCATTTAAGGACAGAGCTGCTGGCACCTCCCAAGGCTGCGTGCTTGGGGCCAGGTGTCCCCACACTTGAGGAGACAGCATGGTAAGAAGCACTAATGGGAAACCGCAGCAAGGGGCAAGGACTCCCCTGAATGGAATGTAGCTGCAGAACAATGAGGCAGAACAGCTGTGAAAGCAGGAGGAAACCAAGGCACCCGCTGCTGACTGACCCACCCTTATGTTGGCTAGCAGGAGCCTTGGCAGGAGGTGAGAAAGCACACCCTGAAGGGCCGAGCTGAGCACACTGCCACGTACCGGTGTGGGGCAATTAAAAGCCTTTACCTGCTCCCTGTGAGGCCGACAGGTGGGTTGGGTCCTCAGAAAGGCTACAGGGTACACGCAGTGTCTCGGCAGGGAAGGAGATCCGTGGCGGCCGCAGGTGTCGGTGCGGGGCACAGCTGTCCCGGGGCCGGCTGCCACAGCCCGGCAGCGCTGCAACCCAGCAATGAACTCGTGCGCTCCACAAGCGCTTCATTTATCATCTGCTTTTCTGGCAGATTCAGAGTCTCTGGTGCCCTCTGTTGTCCCGCTTCCAGCAGCTCAATGCTTCACCGCCAGTTTTTCCACCCAGAGTGCACTCCCCCTCCTCGCCTCACACAAGCCGGCAATTAAAACTTAATATTTTCAGTCGTGGGAAAACAATTTCTGAAATAAAACCCATAATGGTTGCAAATTGCCCTTCTGGCAGCAGAAGGTTCCCCAGGGAGCCCGGCAGGCTGTGCAGCCTCTGGTGCGGTTGCAGAGGGTGCCCCGGGCGGGGACAGTGACCTTTCCGAGGGGGCAATCGGTGCTTGTGCACCCCGTGACAGTGAGCCCAGAGATCCAGCTTGCTGCTCTTCGGTGTCTTTACAAGCAAGGTGACAGATATTTTGGGCTGGCTCCCCCTCTGCACAGCAGCCAGGAGCGTAACACTGCTCATCAGCATCGCTGGGAAGCCAGGGCTGGTAATGACCGTCACTGCCCACCAGGCATGGGCAAGACACACTAGTGTGGCAGTGAGGTGCTGGGACCTTTAGGAACACGGTTAGGAGCATGCCCCAGTGGTATTTCACAGACAGTTTGATGGTTTCGTGCTGTCCACTGGCTACAGCAGTTGCAGTCCCATCTCTGTGAGCCAGCTGACAGGAGCCAAGCTGACTCCCTCAGGATTTGTCCCATTAGTTCTTGTCTTTGGAGCTGTTGTGGTTTGACACTGGCCAAATGCCAGGCACCTACGACAGCTGCTCACTCGCCCTCCCCTGCCACAGCTGGGCAGAGGAGAGGAAAATTTAATGAAAGGTTCCTGAGCCTGAGATAAGGACCAGGAGAAAACACTGCAAGGGCAAAACAGGCTCATCTTACAGATACAAAGTGAGTTTATTACTAACAAAATCAGAGGAGGATAATAAGAAGTAAAATAAGCCCTTAAAAACACCTTTTCTTCCCCCCAACACCTCCCTTCTTCCCACCAACAGTGCAGGGGAGAGGGCATGGGTGTTTTGGTCAGTTTGTCACCTGAGGTTTTCTTCCAGTGCTCAGGGAGAGGAGTCCTTCCCTGTGAGCCCATGGGGTCCCTCCCACGGCAGACAGTTCTCCCTGAACTTCTCCAGCGTGGCTCCAATCTCAGGAGCAGCAGTCCTCCCAAAACTGCTGTGGTGTGGGTCACACTTCCACGGAGTGCAGTACTCCAAGGACAGGCTGCTCCAGCCTGGGAGCAGGGTCCCCTCTCTCCACCGGGTCTCCTACTGGATCACAGCCTCCTCCAGGCATCCACCCCCTCCAGCACGGGCACCTCCCCCAGGCTCTGATCTCTGCATCCCTGAAGATCTCCATGTGCTGCAGGTGGATCTCTGTATCCCCCCTGGATCCCCATGGGCTGCGGGTGGATCTCTGCATCCCTGAGGATCTCCATGGGCTGCAGGGGCACAGCTGCTCCACCATGGTCTCACCAGAGCCTGCAGAGGAATCTCAGCTCCGGCACCTGGAGCACCTTCTCCCTCTCCTTCCCCACTGACCTTGGTGTCTCCCTGTTGTTTCCCTCACATGCTCTCACCTCCTCCTCTTCTCTGGCTAGAAAAACACTGTGTCCCACTTTGCTTTGATTTTCCTCTTAGATATGCTATCACAGAGGTGCTACCATCACCTCTCATTTGCCCAGCCTTGGCCAGCAGCATGTCCATCTTCAGAGCCATCAGGAATTGGCTCTGCCGGACATGGTGGAAGCTTCTAGCAGCCTCTCACAGAAGCCACCTCTGTGGCCCCCTGCTACCAAAAACCAGGCCCTGCAAAACCAACACAGGAGCTCATGGTCTCAGAGATGACAACAGCAGATTGAGTACTAGCTGTGGGCTCACAGAGTACTAGCTGAGGGCAGAGGTAGGTCACAGGGGAAAATGTGTTTGTGGGCAGGAAGGACTCTCCCACACTGTCTGGTGGCATGCTCTCAGAATTGCTGGGGCAGAGCTCAGTGCCATTTTTGAGATTTTTCAGTATTCAGAAAGAAAAAAAGCCCAGTTCTAGGGAGTATTTATCCACTTCCACTCTCCTCTGACTTTTTTAGGTTGCTGGCTCATGGAAAAATACACTTCCCTAAAGGAAATGATAGGGGTGTCAGTATGGGCAGGCTTTGGAAACCCAGCCCCAGCTGGGTTCAGCTGGGGGATGATATTCTGAGCCTGGGCTGTGGTGAACCTGGGGGCTGGCCTGATGCCACAACACAAAACCAGGGAAGAGCAGTGCAAGGGTGGCAAATGCCGAGGCAGCAGTAAAAGAGCCTTCCTGTGGGTGGGAGGGACAGGGACGGCTGCCCTGAGGAGGTGTCTCTGTGCCAGGGCTCAGCAGTGCAGCTGGAGGGGAGCTGGCAGGAGGACCCAGCTCTGAAATCTGGACTTTGTGCCTTTATGGCATTGGACAAGTGTTGCTTTCATCCCAAAAGTGTTCCTTCACACCTATCTGACCTGTTGAGTTGAAGGGCAAGGAGGTCAGGACAGCATAGGCTGTTTTGTAGGGACGTGTACTTAGTACTATGCCAGAACCACCTGAACACCCACCCAACCCAGCCTGCCAAAGGAATAGGATAAATATAAACCAAAGTATTTTAATAATGCAAACAGCCTGAAATACTTAATGAGGTAAAATATGGTATATGCATTTTCACATGTTGGCGAGAAGGATCAATAGATTTTAGCTGCAGAATGAACTAAAACAAGAGGCTCACCTGTCTTCCTGTAAGAGTAACAAGTAGGTGCTGGAGGGTGGAATGGAGGCATGTTAACAGCTAGTGATCACTTTTACACATCTCTGTGACCTATTTGTTTAACAGAAACATAGAGTAGAAATTGTAGTTAGTAATGCTAAACCTAACAAAGAGCTTGCTAGAGAAAAAGAGCAATAGTTATCCCAGCAGCCCTGAAGCTGAAGTATTTCCTCTTGCAGATGTGGGGAGGTGTGGGTTAGGGGGATTTTGTTCCCCTTTTTCCTTTAGCAAGTCTGTATCTGCAAGGGGTGGGTTGCATCTGTTTTTTGAGTGCTGGGTTTGGGCAGTAGAAAGGCTTCATGGAACTCCCTGGTGACAAAGTAGTAGCAGACACTATCGAGGCAGCAGTTGGACGTGGCAACGCACCTCATCACGGAGGAGAAGTTGTTCACGACACGGAGCAGGAAACAGGTAGCTCCAACGCTCTCCATGATGAACCTGGCAAGTACCCCAAGGTAGACTGGCAGGAAACATATTAGAAATACAATCAGATTTGCATAAATAATGTGTACGGCTTTCTGGATTGATTTCTCCTCCGGTGAATTCTTGTTCAGATGTTTCTTGAGGTTCCTGATGACTTCTGTGGAGCAAAAGGTCAAGATTGCTAATGGGAGAGTAAAAACGAAGAAAATGGCCAGGAGGCTGAGAGCAGCAGGCATGGGGGTGTGGGTCTGGAAGCAGAGAGCTTCGTGTCTCTGCCAGAGCTGGACGGTGGCACTGATTATCACCAAGACCCACAGAAGCCCACAGAGGAGGGCAGCCTTTGATGGGGACCTGAAGGTCCTGGCTTTCAAGGGGTGCTTTATGGCAATGTATCGATCAATGGAGATAAATGAAATGATGTAGATGCTCACTAACATGTTGATAAAATACATCGTCTCTACAAACCGGCAGAGCTCCCCTCGGGCTGACTTACTCCAGAGCAGATAAATCATGGAAGGCGAGGTGCAGATGACAGAGAAATCTGCAATGACTAAATTGATTACATACACCCTGGTTTCTGTCCACTTCTTCATCTTGCAGAAAAACACCCAGAAGGCAAGGATATTAAATAGTGCTCCAAAAAAGAAAATGAGGCTATAAAGAGCAAATTCAGTGAGGCGAACATGGTGATGCAGTTCTAGATTTGTGGTGCTGCAGTTGTTGGACACGTTCATTGTCCTGAGTTACAGATGTTGTAAGATGTTCTGAGACCTGAAATGGAAAAAGACATGGTAAGACCTCTTAGTAGCTGTAAGAAAAGCACATATAAGTACATATGTCCTTTGTTAAAAATGTGAATTTGAGCTTTACAGAGCTGTCTTTCTCAGTCAGCCTGTGCCATCCTTTGGCATCCTTTGTCAAGCTCTGTTCATGTTCACTCAGTTTATGAGTATCTCAGGGTACACTTCCAATAGGACATGGCAGACAGTCTTTATTAAACAGGGAAATCTTGAAGTGTGTGAGGGCAGGAGGCAACATGGCACTTAAAAGAGCCCCCATAGGTAGTGTGCACATCCTGTGACAATGGGAACACTAATTCCTTAAGCCAGGCTGTGCAGATGAAGTAAAATTACCCTTAGCTTGGTGTTAAGCTTGGCAGGGATTGCACCAACCAAAACTAAAGCCCAGCACAACCTATGAGCAAAAGCTCTTCTGTCAGTTCTGCTGGCTTTGGATTCAGATTGGGGGTGAAGGGCTGGGAGTGCACAGCAGATGTCAATTGATAGGCATCCTCATGCTCTGGCTCTAATTGGGAAGGTTTCTGAGCCTTTGGACCACCTTGTGAACCTGGAGCTCCTTCTCCAAGCTGAGGAAAACAGCTGAATCTGTGTTCCTGCTTTCCCAAAAGCATGCTAGGAATCGTGAGGGAGAGTGAGGTATGCTGCTCTCCACCTCACCAAGAGGGGAATGGGAGATGGAAGGATTAACTTGATTTTAAGCCCATTTGTTCCAGGAGAGAGTATGAGTCTGCAGATGCAAAGCAGAAAGACACATGTAAAAGAGGGAACACCACTGCAGAACAAGGAGCTCGCTGTTAAGGGCTGTGTTGGATGGCTCCTGCTTCAGGCAGGCATCCAGCCACCCTCAGAAATCCATGGTATAGGTAGTAGCTATTGAGCCTCTGTCACACTGGCTGCAAGATGTTTCGCAAGAGTATTAGTTGTGTGAAGAGTGTGAGCTCATGGGCTGATAAAAATCATCTTTTGTCAGACCCCATCCTGTGCAAAGTGGCTTCATGTGACATGCCCATGGAACAATTCTCTGAACTGGTGATTCTGAGTATCTGTCACTGGATTTCTGCTTGCATCTAGACACACTTCGGAAAAAAAAAAACAACCTTTCAATGTAAAATAAGTTTTTTACCACTCTAACAGGAGAGTGAAGTGGGAAGGGACACCATGTCTGCCTGGTTAAGCAGTTACTTGCCTCCACCAGCAATGCAGACCTTGTGGCCAGTTGGTGAGGGCACTGCCTGCAAATCAGAATTCAGTTCTGAAGTGACTGAAAAATACACAAATAACTCACTTGGTGGGGGGATATGTAAGTGGCTTGGGCAATAGCAGACACTAAGGTGACTGCTGCACAGATCTCTCTCCCAGCTCTTGTATGCTGAGGTCTGGGTTTCCCAGCAGAGGCTTGCTGCTCACTGCCTGTACCCTGGGAGGAAGGCGACACTCTTCCCCTGTGGAAAACCTCTCTCAACTATGGTAAGTAGCAGCAGGGAACTGCCACTGGTTATGGTCACGAACTGCACGAGGCAGAAGTCTGACAGCTGCACTGGTGCCCAGGTTTCTTTCAGCTGCTCTGGGATGCAATGCCAGCAGCAATGCTGGTCTGCAGTGCCAGCAGCAGCCTCTGCAGAGGAACAACACAGGCAAACCACACTGCTGGGCTCTGCAGCATGAGAGGGCTCTGGCCAGTGCTGCCTTTGGAGCTGCAGACCTGGCAACCTGGCCCAATGCAGCTCCCAGCAGCAGGGCTCACAAGTGCTCCAGGCCACAAGGCAGTCCAGAGGCTGGGAGAAGGATGGAGGAAACAAGCAGAGGGTTTAAAGCAGGCCAAAAGCACTGATAGGGGATATTCAACAACAAAAAATCTTTAAAGAGATGCAGCTTGACAAGCTAGCATATCCTGTGGCTGCTGGAAATGCTTAACTGGGGTAGATGAAATGCCTGCAGCATCAGAGGGGCTAGGCAGCAACTTACAGCTGTGACAAAAGGATGGAGACAGCTGTGAAACTTGCTGCTGGAAGACCAGGAATAGACTGGGGCTCAACGGACAAGGTCACCAGTACTGTGCAGAGTGTCCTGCTTGCCCCACCATAGGCTGGGGAGAGCTGGTCAGCAGCTGTCCCCCAGCATAGAAGCTGGTGACCATGTGGGGAGGAAGGCTAGGGCTGGTTTCCTCCAGCAGCTCAAGAAGCAGGAGGCTTCTGCCAGTCCCCAAACAGAGAGGCTGGAGGAAGAGATGGAAGGCAGAGGCTGAAGGTGCAGTGGATGTTGCAGCAGCACTGTGGTGGTTGCATCCCGTGCTTTTCCAGTGGGAAAGCAGCTGTGCTGAAGAGAGAGTCCTACACATAAAATCCTCTTCTTTCCTTCTGGGGGGAGCTCAAAACTGAGCAGGCACCAAGGGCTGAAGGGTGAACATGGTGGGTGAAATGGCTAAGGACAGCATGGGAGCCATGGTGGGCGAGGGAAGGAACCTGGAACTGAGCAGAGGGAGAGCAAGAAGGAAAATGGGGGTGAAGTTGGGTACAGCACAACACCTTCTGCATCAACTGCCCTCAGACTTGCCACCTCCATGGCAACAGCCCTGATTGTCACCAACATTCCTATAAATGGAATGGGCAGCTCTCAGCAAATATTTAATGAAGATGCAGCACAGGTATGAGAATAGACCTGGACAGGGCAGTACTTCCCAGAGGTGTTAATGTACCCACAGCACTGCTGGCAGGCCCTGGGCAGGTGCATGGCCAGAAAGAATGAGCAGGCAAACTGCCCCCGTGGCAGAGGAGACCCAGGGGAGGGCCCTGCCATGGTACTGAAGTGAGGAGCTTTTCCTCTCTGTTTCCAAATAGCATAAAGAAATCTGCAAACTGCCTGCCCCAACTTTGCTGCTGTTGTTCACACCTCTCTCAAATGCAGGGATCTAAGGCACAGCACTTTTTTCTCTTCTTTTTTGAAACTTGTGTTCTTTCAGGTTCATCTATCACTGCCTCCCTTGAAAACTTTAATGTGGTCACCTTAACCATGATCTGCTTTGATAGATGCTGGAAGGGGATCTCTTAGGCAAAAAAAAAATCTCTTAGAATCATTAATTTCCCATGTTGGGATGAATTAACTTCCAGTTCTCAGCTGTTGTGATATTCCAGATAAAGTACCCAGCGAATACCTTGGCTTAAGAACAGAAACTGAAAGGGTCAGAGATCACAACCCACCCCATGGACTCCTGCATCGCAGGGACCTCACTGCCCTGCAGAAATCACACTCAAAGCCTCCTCTGCCTCCCCCCAAGCACAGCAGGACCCTGATTAGCAGTTCACAGCCAGCAAGAGAGGAGGGAACAAAGTGATCTTACCTGCAGATTTAATGTGACAAAGTCAGCAGCAGGTGCCACCCAAGGCAGGGCACGCAGGGTCTGTGCAGCCACACAGCCTGGGCAAGATGAGCGGGGCCAGTCGGTGGGGCTGGAGGACGGGCACAGGCTGCCTGTGCAAGGCAGGTGCCTGGCACCAACAACTCCCTGGTACTTGAGGGTTTCCATAGCACCTCCTCCTCCTGCGTAAGAGCAGATTTCACATCAGTTAGGCTTTGAATGCCAATCTCCTGGCCAAATCAACGGTGGCAATACTTCATGTGAGCTCTAGCGCCTCGGCACTTTCTAAAAGGATGTGTTCCACGGCTAACTGTGATGCTCAGCAACGGGGGATTTGAAATGCTGTGCTGAAGTCTAAGCTAAGTAAAGCCAGGAAGGTGCAATATCTGGTCTGGATCGCCCCATGCAGCTAGAGGTATTCCTGAGTGTTGAGTTGTGCTTGCACAGCTCTGGGCATGGAGGTGGGCACATGGAGCAGCTTGGCAAGTCATGTAGGCTCTCTCTAGGCTGCAGAAAGCCTCCCCAACCCTCCTCAAGTGCTGCACTCAAATGGTCCCTTGGGTTGAGTTTGGTGCCTGGGGCATGGATGGAGCAGGAGAGGGTCATGCTGGGGCCAGCATTAGGACTCTGGCCTGGACTCCTCTTTGAGCACAGGTACAGCCAAACCATCGGAGAGCTTCAGCTGGCAACTAAACCAAGGCCTTGGCATCTCACACGGGTGGCAAAGAGCTTCACTTGTTAAAGTCTGCATTGGCAGAAGTGGAGGGGGCAGACAGAATTGTAAGCCCCAGAGGGCTCAGTGATGGGCTGTTTAATTGGTGTCAGTAATCAGCGTGCTCTAAAGCTAGTGGGGACTGCCTCGCTGCACACTCAGCCTCCGTACCTGGGCAGCTGTTGCACTGCTTTGTTGCAGTGATGCACGTGGTGGTTGGCTGCTCTTCAATTAGCACGATGGGTGCTCTCCTGGCTATGGGAGCTGTGAGAGAAGAGAAGCTGGCTCGAGCTCAGGCTCTCAGGCACTGGTGTGGTGAGTGAAGGATGGCAGGATGCCAGCATGGCCTGCGTGTCCCAGGCTCAGGAGGCACCAGGTGGCACCAAGCAAAGGAAGCACTGCAGCACAGCTGTCAAATGAGGCTGTGCAGGGGAGAGGACCAGGAACAGGATCCTGGAGATAAGACCCACTCGCTCTGCTCCACCACAAGGCTTATGCAGCTTGCAGCCATCCTGTACCCACAGAGATGTGCGTGCTGATCACAGCCCTCAGGAGGCAAACAGGCATCCAAAGTCCTGGGTGTGCCTGTCACAGGAGGAAAAATCAGTGTGTAAGGCAGGAGCCACGTCAAATATCTCTGAACCACATGCTGATAAGACCCTCAGATAGCATCTGGCATTTGTAAGGTGCTGTGGAGGAAGAGGGCAGGGAAGCATGGTGACATGAAATGCTGCAGTGGCTCTTCGGGTCACAGTGTCAAAGAGGGACAGGAGAGTCATTGCAGGTGTTCAGGGGCAGGAAAGACCTGTGTGAAGAGAGCCACAAAGCAAAGGTGGTCAGAGCTGTTTGCCTGTGATGGCTGCAGCTGCATTTGCCAGAGAGGCTGTGAGTTATTTTTGAGTTAGAGCCCACGGTGATGGCCTTGTTCACGATCACTGAGGCTTGAAGGAACCTCTTGAGGTTTCCACCAACCCTTTGCTCAGAGCCATTGTCTGAGGCCATGTCCAGTTTGTTTTTGAATAGTTTGAAGGATATCTCCACACATTCCCTGGGCAACCTGTTCTAGTGCTTGATCATTCTGAGACTGAACTTTTTTTATGTCTAAACAGACTTACCTGTATTTCAGTTTGTGCCTTTTGCCTCTTGCCCTCTCAGCAGTGTCAGGGAGAAGGCAGGAGGCAAAAGGAACAAGCTGAAATATAGGAAAGTCTGTTTAAACATAAAAAAAAGTTTACTCTCTGCCATTAGGTGTTTATACACATGGATCAGATCCTTGAGAGACTTCTCTTCTCCAGGCTGAATAGTCTCAGCTCTTTCAATTTCTCCTCATACAGGAGATATTCCAGTCCCTTACTCATCTTTGTGGCTCTTCCCTACACCTGCCCCAATAAGTCCATGTCTTTCTTGTACTGGGGGCCAGGACTGGACCCAGTGAAAGTGATAGACTGAGATAGTCTCACCAGGGCTAGGCAGAGAGGCAGAGTACACCTCCCTTGAGCTGCTGGCGGTGCTCATTCTCAAGCAGCCCCAGATGCCTCTGCTTCCATGGCACACTGCTGGCTCACAATCAGTTTCATTTCCTCCTGGAGCCCAGGTTCTTCTCTGCCAATCTGCTTTTGCAGCTGGTCAGCCCCAGGCTGTACAGATGTATGGAGTCATTCCTCCTCAGCTGCAGGAATCGTAGGGACTGACTGTCTTGCAGTTCTCTGGATGCTCTTTCCTGCCTTTCCTGAAGGGTGGGTGACATTTGAGGAAGACAGCAGTGCCGAAGGGAAGAGCACACCATGAGTGTCAGCTCACATGCAGACCTGGCTGTAAAAGGTGAGGAGATGAGCAGCAGTGGAAAATTGCTTTGTGCCACCATGATCTGCAGGGGCTGCAGTTGGTGGTGGGGACTAAAAAGTGCCAGTGCCAGAAGATGGAACTCAACCTGTGGAGGAGAGAGGAGGGAAGGAACAGTGCTCCATGGCAGGGAGGGGGAGGGGCAGGTTAGAACAGCTGATTTGGAGGTGGTGACCTAGGAAAGAGCCCCAAAGAGGGGTGTGAACCAGGAGATTGAGGTGGCTGGGGGAGAAGACCATGGATGTGGGACAGGGATGGATACAGGCTGGCCGTACTGTCCAGACTGATGAGCTCCACCACTGGAAGGGGCCAGGGGACACAAAGACATGGCAGTAGAGGACCTCTCTGGGATGGTGGCAGTCAAGCAGCACTGGGGGAAGGTCAGTCTGTGACAGTGGCACCAGCCTGCAGCAGTGTGTAGCCTGGACAGAAGGATTCATTCCCCCATGGAAGACAGGAGCAGGCTGCTCGTGCTGGATCTTCCTGAGCACCTGGCATTTTTCACCTGTCTTCTACCAAATCTCAGTGCTGGAAGATGCTAAACTGATCCAGATTATATCTGTTTGTGTTTTGCTAAAATACGGTACACTAAGTAGGACTAAACAAAGTGGGTTTGGTTGTGGTGTGAAACAGGGGCAACGCCTTCATGGGATGCTGCAAACCTTTACAAGCCAGCCTGGGCAACCTTTGAAGGTACCACCTTTTCCATGACAGCAAGGCAAAAGCACTCTTAAACTTGGTTTGGGTTCCCCTTCCCCTATTCCCCTTCCCCTGCCTCAATCATGAACATCTCCTTCCTACATAATCAGTTTGAAAGGTCACTTTGTTATGCAATCCTCTGGGTTTGGAAGGACTTCGCCTTCATTAATATTCCAGATTCAAAGCTTAATTTATTTACAGTTTACGTTCATATGTCCAAGAAGGAGGAAAACAGAGATGGGCTAAGGATGGCAGTGTTTGTAGAGCCAGCCATGCTTTATTCAGGGTGGGCTACAGCAGTACCCCACTCGTACAATGCTGTACAAATACATCCCACAGGTGCCCCTGCTTGGAGTGAATTTTATGTATGACCAGCACATACTGGACCAAATCCTTGGTGCTCTTCAGGCTGCCCTCCAGCCTATCCAGCCTCGTTACATTGATGCTATAGACTCACATCACTGATTTCCTGAGATGAAAAACTCCTTTTGCTCTCTCTCTCTCCCTCTCTAAGAATCATTTTGTTTCTGGGTGCCCTGTGCTTGAGTGGAGGTAACTAAAGTTTCAAGAGCTCCATGAGATTTTTTTTCATCACTTTCCCTCAACCACAAGACACTCAAAAAAAAAAAAAAAAAAAAAAGGGTTTGCTAATGGGAAGCAACAGAGGAGAGTGGAAGTAGGTCTGGTAATTGTAACCCATGCTCTGACCTTGTCTAATCTCAGGAAAGCAAATCAATTTATCCTTGGCTTTCACCAGAAGTCTGTAATTTGCCTGTAGTTATCCTCCCCATTTCTGCATTTGGTCAGAGGCACTTTCAGCCTGGGAGGAGCATCACTCCAGCAGTGTAGTACGTACGAGTGTTAGAGGCTTTTGCTTATACCTTTGGGCTTTGCCTCTAGGACTGCTTTGTTCTTAGTCTTCTAAGCATTACTAGCATAGATTAGGCTGAAATGTGTATATACTGGTTTCCTGAAATAAAAGTGTTCCTAAAACTCACTGGACTCATCACCCTTCTTCCTCCTGCTCATTTTTCCACTTGTCTTCTAAACCCCATTGCATTTTGTTTTTCGTAAGTGTGGATAAGAACGAGCAGCTTAGCTCAGAGGTTTTTCCCCTTCAGAAGTGTCTCCATTGCCCCATGTGGGGGGCATTTTCTACAGGACACACCCCCAGCCCTTGCCTCTGCATCCAGCCCTGCAAAGGGGGGGCCTGGCACCACTGCTGCTGTCCCCTTGTCCCCAGAGCAGGGGGTGGCTGCCAGCACACCCCCAGCCTTCCTGGGTGCTGAGGTGGCTGGTGGCTCCAGCACAGCACTGCTCACGGGGTGAGCAGACCTGGAGCACCACAGGCACACACCATGGCATAGGGAAAGAGCCCAGAGCTAATGATGCAGGGCCATTTTCTCATCTTCAGCCACCCCTCAGGGTCCCACGGCCTCAAGTGTTCCTGCCTTTATGAACATACCCTGCCACCCAGACCAAATACATTATTAAAGTGGGAAAACTTCCGCTGCAGGAGGCAGGAAAATCATCAGAGGGTCTGCAGAGGTACGAGGAGGAAGAGTGCTCCATAAACATCCACTTTTCAGAAAGAAAACTATCCCATCATTTAAGAACTAGAAATAACCTGGCAAAGGAGAGGTGATAAATTCGATTCAAATGTGTGTCACTTCATTTGGAAAGGTGATGATGAATCTGTACCAAAAAGATGTTGTTACACCAGACTTACTTCCATTTCCTGAAACTGAAAGCAAATTTAGAAATACATTTTAATAATAACTTCAAAAAATAGAAATTTAGGAATAGCTCGTTCACCCTTTGATTCAGTATTTCCAGAAGGCAAACGAGCTAACTGACTAGAAAGGGAGGTTTTGCAGAGAATAATCATGCCAAGGAATTACATTTTGATTTCTTCTTCATTACTGCAACCCACCCTTTTACTGAAACGCACCCTTTTTTTTCTGCTGGAGAGATGGGCCACACAAAGAAAGGCCACAGAGCAGCACGAACAAGCAAAATTCAGTGTGGCAGGCTGGTGAGAGATACGGTGATGATGGCTGATAAAGCATCTGTGTCACAGCATAGCACGTGGCACTGCTTGCACACAGCCACTGCTGCCTGGCAGGGCTTGGGCTGGGCTCCTCAGCAGCCAAGGGGAGGTGGAAACCTGGAACAGAGTGTTTAGTGGAGGGTCCCTGAAGGACTTGGGCACAAGCTTTACCTCTCCTGCATGAACACTACACCACATGAGCACTGCAAGCACCTGTCCCAGTTCCGGTGAAGATCGATGTCTCACCAAGGATTAAGTGGCTGAATACTTGTTCCCTACCAGAGATACACAAGATCTGTCAATAGCTCCAAAGCACTGGGGACAGAGGCCAATCAGCTAATGATGACAAATGGGTTTTGCTTTCCTGTGCTTGCTACTGAGCATCAACATCATGACATTGTGCTATCGGAATAGCAGCACTTAAAGCAAATGACCCCACCTTGATCCTGCTGGATCTGGTCTGTGCAGTTATTGAAAATGTAATATGTCAGTGATGGGATTGCTTGGTAACCATTGCAGGGCTGCCTTGTAGAGTAAAACAGTAAGTTGGTCATGTTTGCTTTGCTTTTCAGGCCAGGGAAGCATATAAGCATATCTATAAATGTTAACCTTTCCCCTTTGCAGGGCTGTGCTGACACACTGTGCTCAGAGTATAAAACACAAGAGCAAGGAACGTGAACTTGGCTGAAAAACACATCTGTGAGATGTGCATTTTTCTCACTTGCACAGACACGAAGCAGGGAATATGTGGTTTGGTAAGGTCAGCTCCAGCCTCAGACACTGGAATTTAATTTTGAGCTTGGACATCTTGGCTTTCAGCATCTCACAGTTAAAATACATGTAAAGCTGTGCACCCCCAGAGAGCCACTGATTTACACGGAGGCATTTTCATTCCTCCTTAATCAGTCTGTTATCCAACCACTCATCAGTGGTAAGAAATTGACATAGCACAACACTTACAACCCCCTGGCCTCGTGCCATAGACAGCCTTTTGCCCAGAACCTTGACAACATTGACAGCTCTGCCAGCAAACACAGGCTTTCCATGGGCCTCCCACTTCCAGACCTCCCTGTTGTCTAGAAAATAAAAACCAAAACTGGGTGGGAAAATTGGCCAAAAAAGACCCCATGTGGTGGCGGTGGCTGCTCCCCTTCCCAGCACTGAGCAAGCAGGGGCTGTGCAGGACAGTGAGCTCAGGGCATCAGAGAGCACATGAGGAGGGAAAAACAAGAACCCCATAAAGTTGTGCTGGACCCCATTTAACTGCAAAGTTCATTTGGTGGCTGGGTCTGTGTCTGCTTTGCTCCATTACTTTTCTCCTGTTTGACAGCCTTTCATCACAGCTTCTGACTCAGAAAAGCAGCAAATTTTCCCCCAGCTCCTTTGCGCAAATATCTGACCACAGTGCATATTCCAGATGTCACTGATACGGCCCTGAGCCTGCACATAAACAACCGTGCACCTCTTCGTGCCTGTTTAGGGCAGGGCTTCCCTTGGTGCTAGACAGTGACATCTAGACCTGCCCAAGTTTTGTGGCTGCAATAGTGACAGTAGCCCATTTACCCTTATTTGGGTCCCTGCCCTTTACCTCTCCCTAGCTTTAATGGCTGAAATACTTTCAATGCTTTAAAATACTCATTTATTGCAGTAGTGGTTCTTCTGGAGAAGAGAAGACCTCCTGTGGGAGGTTGGTCCTTAAGAAGCAACACAGGTATCTCCTGACCTGCTTATCTAGCAGAACACTGAAGCACAGTGACATGATCAACTTGTCCAGTTGCTTCCAGAGCCCTGAGGTGGGTTGAAGGGCTGTGCCCCTGTCCCAGCACACCAGTGCTACCCATCTGAGAGAGGACATTTTGGGGTTACTTGCTGGGAGTCTCCATCTGCTGTCCCTGTCACTGCTGCTGCACACAGAGCAGGCCCTGAGAAATCCCCACCTGAAACATGAGGCTTCTGAGCAAATCTGCTGCTGGTGCTGCCTGAAATGCACTGTCCAAACTCACCCTCTAATGCAATGCCTTACAGAGAGCAGGCTGTGACCCCTTGGGTCACGCTGAGCAGGAACTTCTGGGGACACGTATGCTGCTCTAAGTTGCTGATGCAACTTCAGGCTATTGCTTCATCCCAACAGCCCCTAAAATATGCATTATTTCTTCCACTGCATCAGTATCTTTTTGGCATTTCGATTGAGATGTCAGTCACTCTACTCACCACGGCCTTGAGCACAGTATGGTGTATCCCACTCTCATCTGGTAGTTCTCCTTTCCTCCCTGAAGTAAAGATCAAGGAAAAATCAGCCTCTTCCGCTGGTATTACCAGAAGGTATAAGACACAAATGAGATGTGATGTTTATTTTTTGCCTCCTAGACGCCTCGGTTTAAAAACTTGCAGGCACAGGAAGTAACCCTCTGTGACTTACTTTCTTTAAATTTTAAAGCAATTTCCCAGTTTGCTACAAGGTGACAGTCTCTCGGTTTATTGAAGTTCTGGGGTGCCTAAACACAGTTCCTATTAATGTGCCCATAATCCTTCATCCCACAGGAAGGAGGACATTGATCCTGGATGGCTGTGAGCACACACCTGCCCACCTCAGCCCGGTGAACCTGTGTGTGTTCAGGGAGATCACCACCAGCCACACAGAGGGAATTTCCTTCCTGTCCCCTGTGTTGAGGGGCTGGAGCAGTGCATAAACTGGGGTGAGGATAAAAGGGGGCTCTGGGCACAGCAGGATGGGGAGCTGGGCCAGGCACCTCCAGCACCCACCCTGCCCCAAAGCCTTCCTCATACCCACACCTCTGTGAGCTGCTGCCCCACAGCTGCATTCTGGTCCCTCTCACACTAACATAAACCCAGAGCGACAATTTATCAGCCAGACAGACATAGATCCTCAAATAGAAATACCCAGGACCAGTAAATCCAAGCAAAACCATGTCCTCTCAGGGAAAGAAGCAGGGAGCAAGGAAGAAATTATTTGCTCATCTTGCTTATGTGAAACCAATCATGGTTCCTCCTTTCTCTTCCATTAAGTTACACTAATTTCACTGTAAACCTTTTGTCACAGGAAATCTCTGCTTGATTTGCTTTCCTGATTGCAGATCACTGTGTTACTTTTCCTCTAAACAGTGATCAATCTCTATTTTGCTTGCAGCCAATTTGCAGTAGCTCTGACAGGACTTAATACTATTTTTCTTATCACCCTGCTGGATGCTGTTAACACCTGAGGTAAGCAGAAGGTTATCGTCAGGGGAAAATGGTGTCTGAACTAGGTGTCTAAAGGTCATTTTTTAACTTTGTATCATCATTTCCAGATAAGACAGTCTGTAAGCGCAAGAACTTGTACCCACTCAAAAATTCAGATTAGCCCCACATTGTGTGGGCAGATCCTCATGACAGTGATATTTCCTTTTGACATTTGAGCACTTGCAGCTCTCACGACCTCAAGCCCCTCTCTAGGGAAAGATTCCTCCCATCCCTGGAAGGGACACAGGACCCTGTTCCAGGGCAGGAGCACCTGAAGTCCTAAACCTGATCCAGGCTGCTTTTAGGTGCTACACCTACATAGTAAAAGTAATTCCTGCCTGAAACAACTTGGGGTTTAAAATTGCCAGTTCTGAAGACACTGGCATCACCATGGTAAGCCAAAACACAGCGCAAGCAGCCCTCCCTGTGAGCAGTGCTGGAATATCTGCTGGGCAGTGTTCCTGCTGAAGCTCAGCTCTGGTACCTTCAGTTAAAGTGCCTGCTGACACCAGTGTTAAATTTGGCTGGGGAAACTGATGCTCAAATTATTTTTAACTTTGAGAGAGCCAAAGAGAGGAAACAGGCTCATTTGTGGTGTTAAGGTCTGTCTGGCAGACAGCCCCTCAATACCACAAGAATCAGGTATGGATAACACCAAGCTGTAGTATAATTCAGGCTTCTATTTCAACCATTTGAGCTGGTTATTTCTGAGAGCAGCAAGTGTGACATCTCAAATTCAGGCTGCTCTGGTGGCATCAGGACCCACAGTGCAGCAGGGACCTGGGATGTCATTTACACAGACCTGCTGGAGGACGTTTTAAATACTTGCAGCTGGACAAAACAAAGTTAAACAGCAGGTCCAGAATTATTCTTGGGGTGTGGCTGTGCATAGCTGAGTGCCCCAGGACACCCTGGTTGTTCATCACCTACCCCATAACCTTTGCTGTGGCACTTGTGCACCCTTCAAAGGGGACAGGGGCAGCTGACACCAGGTTCACCCAGGTTTTGCAGCCAGGAGAGCAAAGAGGTGAGTGGGTAGTCTGGGAACCTACTAAATGGCCTTGTGTAACTGGCAGCAGGGAGGTATTTTAGGGAGTCACTCCACAGACAGTGCCTCCCGAGCTCCAAGCACTGTCCTGCCAGGAGCCAGCGCTGTGCTGCTCTCAGGGCACCAGGGCACCCATGGCTGTGGCAGCAGGGCACATGAATGTGCACCAGCAGCATCTGATGGCTCAGAGATTCCCCCTGTATTTGTCCTTGCCCAGTTCTGGAAAAAAAAAAAAATTCTGGAAATGTCTGTAACATGCAGAGCACAGGGACCTCTCTGCTATTAGCACATCCCAGGAGCTTTAATAGGCCTTGAAAAAAGAGATTGAGGAGAAGTCATTAAGCTTTTTCTTTGTTTCCACAGCTTATTATCTACCTTCTTCTTTGACAGCCTCTTTTGTGGTTCAGCATAGGGCAAACAGTGCAACAAACTGCTGTAAATGCCAGAACCTCCCTGCACTTTGCTGCTGGGGCTGCCTCAAATGCAGGCTTGCTGCACGGGCTGGGGGCTGCCAGCTTCTGAGAGGGGAGCAGTGACACCTCCTGCATCCCAAAGCACATCCAGCTGGCACTGCCGAGAGGGAGCGGTGGCTAAACAGCAACTGGAGTCCTGCTGGGGCACTGGGGGAGGGGACAGAGAGGGGGATGTTCGACGGCCTCGTGCGAGGAAGGCTGGCGGTACAGCAGAAATTGTTTTGGAACTGAACCATGATTTTTCCACTCCTGTACTGAACAACCAGGCACATAAGAAGAAAAACAAGAAAAAAACCCCAACAAAAACCCCAGGAGAAAATAAGATTTAACTGTTTTAACCCTTGAGACAACAACATTTCTGAACAGATGTGTCAGTGACCAATTTCCTAGGATACATTCCTCACAGCAGGGCATCCTAAGGATCCCTTTCATATCACAGCTCTTCTGTAGCCTTTGAGCTCTGCTTCAGGAGCTTTACCTGCCATGCTCCCACCTGCCTGAGCCACAGGGAGTGGGAAGAGGCCAGTGACTCCAACTAGCCAAAGCCCTTCCCTTATTGCCCTGGAGATTTTTGCACAGGGAACACCCTGTTTCTGTACCAGGTTGTCTTTCAGACAGACATTACTGACTTTAACATCTCAAGCAACAAATTTATTTTGCTTTTTCTTTGTCTTTTTGGTGTCTATTTGCCCCCAGTGCTAAATTAAATTCTCTTTTAAGGTTTGATGTCCATCATGTTTAATTTCCAGGTTCCCTGAGACACACATTACTCCCCACACTCCTTCCCTGGCATGGAGGAGCACTCAGATCTCCTGGCTCAATAAGGACCACAGTGCTGTGTTCACCTGTTCCACCACACCCCATCTTTTGGGGAAGCTGAAAGGCTGGAGAGGAGCACAGACTACAGGTCTGCACTAATAAACAGCACAAGAACAACATTTTGCAGAGAGATCTGAAACCCTGTGTCAGCGGAGTGATCCAGGCTGGTAGAGCCAGTACATCTCTGAGACACTTAGGGGCTTACAGCCCTACAACCACGTGATGATTTATAAAGATCTTTTTTAATAAAAGAATCTTTAAGAAATAAAAAATACAGCCCCAAAACTTAAAACAAGCATAAGAAGGACTATGTAGAAAATCCTGTTCCAAGCCTGCCATTTATAGCAAAGAGTAGCAATTGCTCCCATGGGATTTAATCACACAATCATTAAACTCATTAGCTGATAGATTTTATTTTGGCAACTAAAGATAAGATACCAGCAGAGACTACAACAGAAAAAAAAAAAAAAGATAATATCAAACCACCCTTCACACATCTCAAATGTTCAATTACAAGCAGTTAGAAGAGTGGCTTTTGGAGGACTTAGGCTGATCTGCCAGCACAATCATATCTTCATTACCCTCTCTGGCCAACCCCAAAGAGCGGAGGGCAAGAAATCCTGTGCAGTAATTGGCATTATGGAGTCCAGGAATCCAGGACAAGGTAAATTACTGGTAAGGAGGCTTTATTGTGCATGTTCCTGGCAGACAGGCATGTGCAGCTCTGGCAGTGGTCATCCTGGTAGGTGTTACCATTCCTGACCCAGCACAGCGGGGCTGAGCACTGCAGGTGGTGGCCAGAACCTGCACCTGCTTGGTTGGCCCCTACCAGGGTTTTGCAAGTAAGGATGGACAAGGCCAGAGAGCACCCCAACCTTCCCAACACACATCCCAAAGAACCAGGGAGCTGCCTCCAAATCCACACAGATCATGCAGTGCAATGCCAGGGAAACACCCAGAAAGCAGTCGGAGTTCTGAGCCTTTGGGGAAATTACACTGATTTCTGAGAGCAGCAAGAGGAGCTGGCAGTGGGAAGCAGAGCTGTCACATCCTTTGTGACAGATAACCCAAGTTTAAGTCAAAACCAACCAGAGTTTTGCTTCTACAGAATTTTCCAGTCCTTTTCCTGCAATAGTCAATCCTCTGTGATTAATTACACCCTGATTTACTGAGATCAGAACAGATGGGACCAGAGAGAGCCATGTACAGAATAATAATCATTATTCACATAAGGCTCTTTCTTCATGTAAACTGTAACTTTTCAAATGCTGGCAAAGGGAGTTCTTTGCATTAACACAATTTCTCTGGCTGTAATTAGTCCTGTAGGAGGATTATTACTTCTCTTATCATTAGTAAGAGAGAAAAGATAATTTGCTACAACGCTCTTGACTTCAGTGCCATTGGTGGCTGTGGCTGCTGTTCAGGGCCATTGGGAATCACTGCAAGGGTCTCACTCGCCCCTTCAAGCCAACACCACAAGCCACGAGATCCTCCCTGCAGGACTTGCTGTGTGGTGTTGTGTTAAATAGCTAAAACAGCAGTGCAGGAGGTTACTCTGGGTTTGCTCCAGCCAGCCCCTCCACCCCCCCATGCTGCACACACTCCAGCACAAAGCCCCGTGCAGCCACCTACACCCCACCAGTGCATCCCCCTGACAGCTCTCCACACGCTGGGTGAAATTTATTAAACGTCTCCACAGTCTATTAAACGACACAAAAATTCCAGCCAGCGCCCCACGCAGCACAGGCCGGATTTCCACATCAGGACAAGGGATTTACAGGACAGCACAGCCCAGAGAGTGGTGCAAACCAGGAGGAATTATCTGCGTCTCTGTCCTGCCCCTTTCCAGCCATTATCAAAATATTTGTGTAGGAGATGTGTTTGGATACTGGATAGCTGGACGCTGATACTCGATAACCAGCAGAGAGGCACAGCAGCAAAGCTGCCGGCACCGAGTCCAGCTGCGGATGCCGCATTTTAGCGCTGCAGTGCCGCCACTCCTGCGGCCACCGACAGAAACGCCACCTCCGTGGGTGGCCGGCATCGTGCCCTCGGACCCGCCACAAAGCCCCGGGGCTTGCCCGTTCTGCTGGCACGCCAAGCCCTGCCCTTGGCTCCCCGGGCTGTGGCCACACGCCAGGACAGCCGGCGCTGGGCAGCGCACGGCCCCGGCACGTGGGTGCTGCCCACACCACGGCAAACACGGGCAACACCCAGCCTGGCAAGGAATTTACCCAGCCCCGTGGGTGAGCTGGGGCGCCAAAAGAAAGCCCTTGGACAAGACAGTTATCTGGCACAGCCCGGCACAGGGCTGCTCTGGGAAAGCCAAGGCGACACGAGGGACAGGCCACCCTCTGCCCGGCTGGTCCCAGACACGGCCTGAGGCCACGTCTCATGGGCATCGTGTGCCCGGGGCTTGTTTTCAGGCTCTCAGCCAATCCTCTTCCCCAGTGGCGCAATTCCCACCTTACTCCGGGGGGCCCTGTGCCATCTTGTGGCCGGTGCTAAAACTGAGGGAAACGTAACCAAATCTCTTCAGATTTCACATTTGGTTTTAGGTAAATCCTATCCTTTTTTCAGAGGGTAAACCAGTTTCACCAGCAGCTGTGAAATTCCAGCCAAGTTCCCACATGATCAAGCAGACAGAGGTGCTGCAGTGTAGCACCTTTCCCCCAAACGAGGTGCCAAGTCCCTTTACCACAACAAATAATAAGTGGTGTGATTTTCCAGGTGACATGAAACATCAGAGCAATTTTACATTACCAAAACGGCTATTTGACACATTTTCAGAAAATGGTCTGAAACATCCCACAGCATTCTCCTGGAAAAACTGGCAGCCCACAGCTTGGACAGGCACACTCTTCACTGCATTAGGAGTTGCCTAGATGGATGCACCTCAAATCCTGTGTCCAGTTCTGGGCCCCTCACTCCATGAAAGACATTGAGGGGCATGTCCAAAGGAGGGCAACAAAGTTGGTGAAGGGTCTGCTTTCCGTCCTTATTTTGTATCTAAATGCACAGGCCCAGGTGACTGACCTCTTGTGCTACCTGCCCAGTTACATTCTTGGTCTTCAGAAATGCTGATAAATAGTATCATCAGCTGGACCCTGTCCATCCCTAACCCACCATACAATTAGCAATCCAGAGGAAAGGCAAAAAGCAGCCAGGCTTCCCAAAGTGCAGGGGTTTGGTTTTAAAAAAATTAACTTGGTCATTACAAGCAGAAATACTCTGAACTGCCTCCTCCCCATCATAAACAACTGATAAAAAGAGAAAAAAAAGAGAGGAGGATATCAGACTTCACGTCCTCCTTTTCAGTACTAATTGCTCATAGCAACCAGGCTTCAGGAAATTAGACAAATTCACTTTTTATCTGCAAATATAGAGAAAAATTCCCTTGTGAATAGAACAGTGGGGGTGGTTTTTGCTTCTAGGACAGCGCATCAAAACAATAAAATGCCTGACAGTGCTCTCCTTACTGAGGGATGGGATATGACCAGAACTTGGCTGGGTTGCAGAAGTGCCCAATAGATTTTAAGGAACTTTAACTGATAAGAAACGCTTTACTATCTAGCTGGTTGGCAGCTCAAGCTTCACCTTTCTTGCACTCTAGGAAAGTCTGGGTCAGCCCGTGCTCTTCACAGCGTAACTCTGAAAGCTCTACCGGCCGAGCTGAGACTCACACATCACTCAGTGCTTTAGTTCCGTGTGTCCAGGCGGTGCCTGCACCCAGCCAACGCTGTGGCTCTGGCCTGGATTTACCGATACCCTCAGCTTTGCCGCTGTGCCCCCTTGCCCCACAGCGAGCCCTGGGGTCTCCAGGGGCGCCGCAGGACGCTGTGTCCCGCACACCGGGCTCGGGGTGCCGGGCTCGGGGTGCCGGGCTCGGGGTGCCGCTCACCTGTGCTCAGCTCAGCCGGAGCCAGCCCCGGGCGGGGGGAGCGGAGCAGCGGCGGGGGCCGGGGGCGGAGCGCGGCAGGCGCGGACCCTTGCGCCTCTTTCCCCGCGGTGTCGGCGCGGAGGCAGCGCGGGGATGCCGGCGCCCGGCGCCGCTGCCGCCTGCGGGGACGGCCGGGACGAGGCGGGCCGGTGCCTGAGCCCCGCGGGGCGGCTGGCGGCCGCCGTGTGCCTGGGCGCCGTGGGCAGCCTGGGCTTCTGCAGCAACCTGCTGGTGCTGCTGCTCTTCTGGCGCTTCCGGGCGCTGCGCTCCCCCATCAACCTGCTGCTGCTCAACATCGCGCTCAGCGACCTGCTGGGCTGCGCCCTGGGCACTCCGCTCGGGCTGACCGCGGGGGCCGCCGCCGCACCGGGGCCCGCCTGCGCCTGGCACGGCTTCGCCACCGCCCTCTGCGGTGAGTGGGACCCGACCGGGCCGGGGGGCGGCCGGGAACCGGGGGGGGCTGCGGGGGCTGCACCCGCGGAGCGGAAGGCACGGCTGTGCCCGCCGGGAGGGGACGGGCCAGCCCCGGCAGCTCCGGGGAGGACAGGGGAGGAGACGGGCCAGCCCCTGCAGCGGGGGCAGAGCCCCGCACCGCGGACAGGTGCGGTGGGTGCGGGCCCGGGTGCGCGCAGGCGGGAGAGCGGCGGGTGCGGTGAAGCTCGGGCTGTGCGTGGGGAGCGGGACACCCGGCACGCCAGGAGCACAGGGCTGGGGTTAAACTCTCCCAGCTTCAGTGGTTGTTTTTCTGGGAAAAGCCCATAAGCCCCCAGGCAGCGTTAAGTGTGAGTCCTCATTCAGGCTCCAAAGTGTGTTTCCAGCAGCTACGGAAGAGCTGTACAAACTTTAAAGGATGAAAACGGAGCGTAGAATCATAGCCTCGTTCAGGTTAGAAAAGACCTTTAAACGCATCGAGTTCAATTACTAACCTAGCACTGTCAGGCCCACCACTAAACCCTGTCCCTGAGTGCCACATCTCAGCGTGGGCAGCTCTGAGTCTCCACAGCTGCGATTTCTTGGAAAGCTGGTGGCTTCCAGCCCTGATCCCAGATCCCGCTGCAGGAGTGGGAAGCACTGGGCTGGACAGACCAGCAGAAAAGAGCAGCCCTGTGTGCCTCTACCTTTACCCAGCCCCATCTTCACCTGCCAGCCAGGCACACAGAGGGAGAGCCCCGGTGCAGTGGTGGTGGTGAGGGGGCTGTGGGTACAGCAGGTGCAATATAAATCATGTTATACATAACAATATCTCATGGTTTAAAGCTTCCCAGTGCTGACAATCTCTCCCAGCCTGCTGTACCACTGCAGACACTGGCACACATCAGAGGGGTTCTCCCCCAGCCAGCACTCATGGAGCAGAGGCTTTACCAGCAGAGCATCCCTCTGCCCATCAAGACAGACCTGAACAACGCAAGGACCACAGCTCAGCCTGGCATCCAGAGCCACTTTAGGAGGCACTCACACTGCTTATGCATACTCTAAAGATGTATTTGCAGCAGCTGCAGTTCAGATGTTTGCTGCCATCTCTTTCCCTCCTGAAGTTATACAGGGTAACAAGCCAGCTGTGTGCATGTAAAACCTTTACTTGGCAAGGAAAGTTTACCAGGAGTATGTCAGCATCCAGCAACATTCCCTTGTACAGGCCAGCATCGCCTGTATATCGGGAGGTGTGTGTGGAGGGAAATTGCAAACTCTTTTATCAGCTTTAGAAATTAACGCCCCTCCAGCATTTCTGCATGCAAAAGAAGCCTTTGATTTGCTGCTGGTGGTTTTATTGCCCCATTTGTGTCTGCTGGGAGTACCCCAATTGCAGGAGACCAGTAACTGGCTCTGCAAAGGCTCATGAGCTGCTTGCCCCCCTGAGGGGGGCACACCAGGGCACTTGCTGGCACAGGGGGCTTCAGGACAGGGGTTTAATCTACAGCTCTTCATTATGCAGAACATGAAATCCTTATGAAGACCCTGTGGGACTGCACTTCCCCAAGAAGGGTTCAGAAAGCTGCACTTTGGAGCTGGCAGAGGAGCACCAGATCAGCTCCACACTTAGGGCAAATCTAGATAATTTTCTCTAATTTTACATGTGCAGCAAGAACAAAATCTGATGGAGAAGCCAGGATTTTGCTGCAGGTCACACACACACACGTATCAATTCAGACAGATGTGCTTAATTATTGATCAGCATTTATAACTGACTGGCTTTGGCTGGACACATGTTTAAACACCCCCAGCTTTTGGTGAGTGGGGTCAGGCACCTCCAGTCCCAGTCCCAGTCCCAGTCCCAGTCCCACCGAGTTTCCAAAGCCAATGCCATCAGGCTCATCCAGAGCTTGAAATATTTTGGGAGAACATACAGCAAAGCCTTCATTCATTCATTTTTGCTGATACATGTGTCTGGTTTGATACAGGCATCATCTCGCTCGTCTCCCTGGCTGTGCTTTCGTACGAGCGTTACTGCACTATGACGAGAACAACAGAGGCTGACACCACAAACTACAGGAAAACATGGGCAGGCATCATCCTGTCCTGGACATATTCCTTGCTCTGGACTGTTCCCCCGCTTTTTGGCTGGAGCAGCTATGGGCCAGAAGGACCAGGAATAACCTGCTCTGTGAACTGGCATTCCAAGGATGCCAACAACGCATCCTACATCGTCTGTCTTTTCGTCTTTTGCCTCGTAATCCCTTTTGCCATCATTGTCTATTCATATGGGAAGCTGCTCTGTGCTGTGAGACAGGTAAGTTGATTCCTCAGCTGCCTTTTGTCTGTGGCCCCAAACCAGGCAGAAGCCAGTGATCACCATTTTCCACCTTTAGAACTCCTCTGCTGTCACATGTGCTGCTAGCCCTGGAAACTGCCTCTCCTGTGACTGTCCTGGTGACAGGCTCCAGTCTACCAGGGCTTTACAAGTCACACCCAGGTGTGTACAGCTGGAGGTCCCTATGACAGCATCACAGACAAGGGAAGTTTGCTAGATACTTCAAATTATCCCTAATTAAAACTAGGAAAGATTGATGAGATTGGTCCTAGGATTTAAATCTGCAGGAATGCTATGGAGAGGTGAGCATTATCAGCAGGTCCAGCAGCTGCATGGTCAGTGGAGGGTGTGGGAGCTGTGATTTCTGAAGATCAGCGGAACATTTGGTACCAAACACTGTCAGGGCAGCACCATCAGGCAGCTGGAAATGCCAATGCAGAGGTTTGTCCTCCTTTGTGGAGAACATCTGCCTTTAGCCACGAATCCCGGGGTGTGATGGACCAGCACTGCCTGCTCATGGCACAGTGATGCTGGGAGAGACCCATGAGCATGGCAGCCCCTCTTTGGGGACCAGTCTGTGGACAGGCTAGGACTTTCTCTCAGCACAAAAGGGTCATTCACCCCCTAAACACCTCCACATTGGGTCCCTGCACCCTAGGAGCCCACCCCAGGCTGGGCCTCAGCTCCATCAGTGTTACCAGACCTCACTTGGGCTCACCTCATGCAGTGAGCACCTGAAAGATAAGAGAGAATTAGATAAAGGTCACTCTATGAGCCACATTTGCAGATGTAAACATTTAATTTAAGCTTGTTACCATCAGGGACTTTAGGCAGAAGTAAATTAAATCAGTGGAGATGTTTAAATTAATCCTCATACCCCCCAGCCCATTGTCTTGTTACAAATACCTTTTGTTCCCCCTGAAAGCCAGCTCAGTCCTCTCTGGTCACCCTTTGCTGGGAACAGCTGCTTCTCCTGCACCACCATGGACCAGTCTCCTGAGTGCAGGCAAGGGCTGACTTTCATAGGACTTCAATGTTTTTCCATCTTTAAGAGCTAAAAATACTGTTTTAGAGGTGCTGCTCGTTGCAAGGTATTCACAGCAGCTGGGACTGGAGCAGGTCCTGCCTGCAAGAGAGGCTGTTCCTCTCCAAAGCTCTTCTAGGGGCAAGAAACAAGAAAACCTGCTTTCCTGTCAAAGGCTGTGCTGTCTGGTGTGTCAGAGTGATCCCCAGAGCTTGGACAAGCTCTCCTGGCTCTGCCCTCCCCAGTGCCAGCAGAGCCTTTATTTCTGCTGGAGCTGCACCTGTGCAGGAGCACTGGAGGGTGTAAGTTTTTACATTAAATACTCTTCCCACTTATGCAGCCATCACATAAAAAGTTACATTTGGGCTCAGGAGCGCTGTCTGTCTTCAGGACAGCTGTGGCCACTAAGCAGGGTGAGTTACACCAGCAGTTCAGGCAGCAGCAGAGCTCAGCAGCTTTAGCAGAGCCCTCTGTGAATGCAGCGAGCAATGGGATCCCTTCAGTGATGTGAGCTGCTCCACCAGGGACCAGAGTGGCATGGAAAAGGGACAGGGTGGTGGCAGGGGCTGTTACCCTCCCTGTCAGATGGGTGACAACTCTAAAGGTCAGGAGCTGCCTTTCCTGGGCTCTCTGGTCCCGCAGGAATCCCAAGACATGAGAAAATAATATGAAAATTATTCTTTTGTCTGGATCTGGACTATCCTTTCAAGAAGGGGGATTTTCCATGAAGAGGGAAAGTCAAAACTGGATGGTACTGTGGATGCACCTGGGCTCATTTGGGAAGACAAGAGGGAGGGGAGGTGCAGGGGCAGAAGCCCCAGAGCCTCTCTCCTGCCTCCTGCCCTGGCCCAGGCAGCGTCCCCATTCCCATCCCCAGGGCCATGCTCATTCCTGACCCAGGCTGCTCCCAGATGGTTGTGCTGCTGCCCAGGATCTCCCAGGGCAGCAAATTCCCTGTGTGTGTAAGAGAGAGAGAGAAAAAAAAAGGAACAAAATAAGCTTCACATGCCAGCTGAATATTTAAAGAATTGAACAACAGACATTTGTGGTTTTAGTGGACCCCAAATTATAGGCAACACTCTGTAAGCCTTTAATAGTGCTTTCAGCTCCTGCCATGAAAAGTTGCCTTTAACTGAGATTATCTGCACCACTTACGGGAGTAAAACTGTACTGGGAGATCAGGGTGTTTGGTTTCAGCCAGGCATGAAAAATTGTATCCTTTCGCTTGACATTTGTATTTTCATGCTCTGATTTCTGACCTGATTGTCATCACAGGAGATATGCAGGGATGCTCAAACTCTGGGAAATTGGTCTCGGCTCCCATTCCCACTGTATTGCTTCAAGGTCACAGTTTCAATAAACTTGAAGACAATTGTCACCACTACAAGCGGGTCTGTTTTTCCTCCCATGTCTTGTTTTAGGCAGGGGATGGTCAGAAGGAAGGGTTTGCTCTGAGCCATTTAAAATGAATACCACAGGAGCTGGGATGTATTACAGTACACTGTCGACAATAAATCGGAATTCTGAAAACAACCATTAGAAAATGAGGGCTATCAAGGTTCCCAAACACATTGAGCTTTAGTCTTAATTATCTCATTTCTGAGGAGTCTTTCTGCTTTGATACAGGTCTCATACCTCCCCTGTGAAGGACTGCAGAGGGCCCAGGCAGAAGCAAAGGCTGCTGCTTTCCTGGGGAAGCAAGAGCACGATGCAGTTGCGCACTGGCAGCCAGCTGGGTGAGGGGGTTCATCTCTGCTTCCTGGGGTTCCTGCACAAGGGCTTCACCACAGTGCCCCAGGGGATGGCAGGAGGTGGCTGTGACCCCCATGTCCAGTCCCATTCTTGAAAGGGACCTGCTAGCAGAAATCTGCCAGCTGGGGTTTGCTGCAGAGAGCAGGGATGCTTTAGGATGGCCTTGGTTTTGTTAGCAGAGCCTCGAGACCGTGTTACTGCTCCTACAGCTGAGTATGCAGCTCCAGAGGAGTACACAGGATCTCATCCATGCTCCATGCCACAGCAGAGAAGCTGTAATCCCTCAGCTCAGATCACCTTGGGAGAATGACAGAATTTATGAAGGTTTAGAAATGACAGAAGTGAAGCAGAGCCTGCAAGGCAGCCAGCAACCAGGCTGAGCAAGCTGTGAGAAGCAGAAAAGCATATCTGCCTCTTCCTCTGCAGAGCCTGGTGCCCTCAGAGGGCCTGGCAGCCAGGGTCAGAGGTTGTTGGGTTGTTCAGTGCTCAGGGGGAAGCACACAGTGCTGCTTGCAGCAGGGCAAACCCTGTGGGACGTGAAGCTGGGCAGTGCAGGGAGGCTGGATTCATCCTCATCCAAAGCCCCCTGGCTGGTTTGAAAAGCTTGGTCGTGTCTATAACTTCTGCAAAAGCACTCCAGCCAGCAGAAACAGTGCACGTGGACTCTCAAAGACAACTTTGGCAATGCAAAGTTAAGGGGCTACCAAGAAACAGTAGTTCAGAATTTCTTCTAGTACAAGTACTTGGTAGCCAGCATTGGGTTCACCCCGAGCTCGTGGATGTCCTGAAGAATGAAGGGCTCTCCCTGGCCATTCCTGTGTTTCAGCAGTTTGCACAGCCCCAGGTGTGGTGTGTACAGATGCCCAGTATGGACCTGCCTGGGTAAACCACCTGGTCAAACATGAGTTGCATCCCAGCTTCCAGCTGGAAATAGCCAGCTCACTGAAAGCACCACACAAGCAAAATCCATGAATCCTGCAGGAGACAACCATTCTGCTACCAGGTTTTGGAACAGCTGTAGTCAGCACATTCAACCTTAAAAATGCTCGCTGGAAACAGATAAATCATTTTGTGAGCACAGGGATTAGAAGGTCATTAATTAGAGTCATTGACAAGCTTGGCTGAGTCCTCTCCCATGACTTGTCAAAACGCAAATATAATCGATTCCAGCTTTTGTGTCACTACATTACAGTGTGGTTGGGGTTTTTTCCCTTTAATTCTCAGACAAGCTACTCTTCTATTATCTCTTTGACAAATGAATCCGAGGGCCTGCCTTCAAATTATTGACCAGTGTTCATCCTAATAGATCAGGGCAAGGCTCAATATTCTGCTTTTCTGCACAGACTCCTGCCCTGGGTTGAGTCACATCAGGGTAAATCTACCTCAAGCAGTAATCACAGGCAAGGCAGGAAAAGCCAACACCTTGGCATGGTTTCCACCAGCCCTCTGCCCCCTTGGTCCCCCAAGTGTTATGGAAAAGAAAAAAGTGCAGCAAGTAGGCATTTGGTGTGTTATATGTTAATTTCATTATGTCAATTAGCAAGTCCAACAGTTTCTAATGCTGGGGTAATAGCTTCATACAGCATGGGCAGGAGAAACTGGGGAAGAACAGCACTTTTCCAGCAATTCCCTTCCAGCGGCAGGAAGGGGAAAGGGTGATTACACTGCCCCTTCAGCATTAATCTGGCCAGTATGAATAGCAACAATAAACTGGGACTGAACTGGGCATGTGAGACAGACACATTCCCAAAGGCAGGAACCATGACAGGTTAAGCACTGGAACATCTCAGACCCCAGGGAAGAGAAAATCAGTCTTGAGACAGCTGAGCCCAGAAGAGCTGCAGAAACCATGCAGGTCAGTGATCAAAGAGGGCAATCACCTTTAGAAACGGGATCGATCCACCCACGCGCAGAATAACCAAAGAATTGGCTTTCTTTGCTTCAATTGACTTCAGTCCCAGTGAAAATGCGGCGGGGGGTGTTTCTGTATTTCCCCACTCGGACGGTAGCAGGAGCTCTGCCCATTCGAGATGCTCGGATTCGCGTTCAGTTGGTCTCTGCTGCAGGTTCCCCTTCTCAGAGCTGCGGGAAGGGCTCTTTCGTCCCTCGGCAGCAGCAGCAGCAGCAGCTGTGGGCAGTGGAGGATCTGATACCTACGTGAATACAAAGCACGTGTGAGAGGAAGGCCAGAGCCTAGGTGCTGGCTCTGGAGCCACGGACAACATTTTCCCCTTCGGGATACTGTGATTCCCTGGAGGATTTGCTTAAAGAGGGGCACTGCCTGTTCTCAGCTTCTACAGAGAGCTGGAGGGGAGATACCTCGTGCTGTGCCACGGCATGATTTGTCCAACAGCAGTCGTGACCTGGTGAATACATTAAGGATTTTTCTAATTTTTTGAAAACAAAGCAGCTGTAACATTTTTTTTTTCTCCTGAAGCGCAAATATTTTTCCACAGGAGCTTCCAAACCTCAGATGTGTCCAAGCCCGTGCAGTGAGGGAAGCAGAGCCTTGCAGAGCACTCTCCCTTAGGACAGCAGGGAGCAGCCGTGCCCCGCGGGCTGAGTTCCCCTGCCCTCCTGCCCAGAGAACGCATTCCCTCCTCCACTGGCTCCTCCTGGTACTCCGCTGTGTATCACAGGTAACACTTGAGAAGACCTCCACTCTCAGTAAGAAGAACATACTCTCACCACAGTCATTACTGATTAAAGAATCAATGCAAGATGCAGAAGGAGGGGAACCAAAGCTGTGTGAACATCAGTGGTGCTGAGATGTTTTAATAACCATTCTCACTGACAGATGGGCTGTGCAGATTCCTAGCTCTGAAGGACATCCCTGCACAGTAAGCCCCCAAGCCTGGAAGCACCCTGGCTGTGTTACAGGGAACTCAGTGACTGAGAAGGATGAGGCCACACTTCCAACCCAGCAACCTCCCAGCCTGCACTTGGTACTCCAACCTTTGCAAACAACAACCAGGATGAATTATTTTAATATTCTGGTATTTGAGATTAAAAATTTACCCCCTTTAGTGATTAAAATACCTCTCCTTACAGCCCTCTATGCTCATAACAGCAAGAGAGGAACTGAATTTAGATATAAATCTTGATCTTAAATCATGTGGTTCACCCTTGAGAGGACAGAGGTGGATGTGAGAGGATGCTGCGAGCACTTCAAAGGATGTCTAAGCCATAGAGCTCCTCCCTTGCACACCACAAGGCCCTCACTGTGACTCCTTTAGCACCTTCCAAGCCCTCTCAGAAATGAGGTACTACAGCAGAGGTGAAAGACATCAGCACAGCAGCTGGAATTGGATTTCTTCTCTCTCTCCTCTCACATCCCTATAAGCTTTGGCAGAGGTCTGTGTTAATACTGGAAACAGCAGCTTCCAGAGAGCCATCAGTAGTGGATGGTCCCTGCATGGGCTGTGTGATCCCCTGCCAGCAGGACACAGCCTGAGACCACCTTCCTTTGCTTACAGCCAGCTTTAAGTGATTTTGGCCAAATTTCCACAGGACCATTCTTGTTAACCCACCACAGGAGATTTTCCACAGCCTTCACTTATGGGAAGAGATGATTTGCAAAGGCAAATCTTCACCCAGCTCTTAGTGCTGGGCAGCACCAGGAGCACAGCCTGAGGGTCAGAATTTTGTTTGGACCCACCAAACTAGTGGGTGTCCTCTTTGTATGAACAGGCAAACTTGGGATATTTTGGTGCAAACCCAGCTCATTAAGGTACATGAACATACCCTGTATTTAGGGTTGAAGCTGAGGCAGAAGCATTAGTGGGATTAGGAGCACAAGACATTTTGTACATCATGAATGGTCACATTTGTCATCCGGTTCCCTTCCCTGTGACACAGCCAAGTGAGGTGGAAGTCTCTACAGCATTCCAAAAGCAAGGAGAGGCTCAGGGCAACCCAAACTGTGTGTCAGTTACTGAGGGAGAAAAAGGTAAAATATCACAGGAAAAAAGCAGGGGAAAAGGAAATGTTTGATTAGAAGAATCGATAATTTATGTGGACTGTTGTCAAGCTTGAGTGTTACAAATGTATTCACGTGGCTGAGGATTTCTCTGCCTTTTCACAGGCCCTCAGAAGAGAGGGGGCCATTTCTCAGCTGTGCAGGTCACAGACATCGCTCTTGAATCTCTGCTTGGGCAAGAAGTGGGCATGGGGCAGTGCAGGGGAGCCCAGAAACCTTGAGCAGGGAAAGCAGAGCACCTCATAAGTGAAGCCAAACTTGAGGCTCAGCTCACAGCCTAACACCTCTTCTGCAAAAGAAGGATGGAATTCTGGTTGAAATTATTTAGCAGTTGGAGGCAAAAGCAATTTCTTACAGATGTTTTATTCCTTCCTGTGCATAAGGTGTTCCATTATCCATAAAAATACACTTAGTCCCAGGCAAGAAACCAAGAATCAAGAATGCTGTGGTTATGGAAGAAAGGTGCAACTGCTACTGCAAGGCTCTCCACAGCCCACAGACAGGCTTTCTTCTGCCCTGGAAATCCTGAGGTAGGATTTCCAGCCTTGAGAATAATTGTGGGGGGTTGCCCTAGAAACTAATTCCCACTGTTTTAAATCAGTTTCCATTTCCACTCTCCACTGCCAGCTCAGCTTTGCTGGGTGTGCAGCTGGGGCTGGCAGAGCCCCCTGGTTTCAGCCACGGCACAGCAGGAAGCTCTGCTGCCCTTGCAGAAAAGGGCGCTGCATTTTCTGTGACTTTCAGAGGACTGATAAACCCTTTTCATTTCACATCTTCTACAAAACATCACCCCCACCTCACACTCCCCCATCCCCCCCAAAGCATGCAGAAATATACATCTATATGTCTACGTAAATCAGAGGGGCTTCTAATTGTCCTCTTCCATATAGGAAGGACCTGGGCCCCAGCCAGTAGGGACAGGGCTTAGCTGGTGTTGCACAAAGGGCACTGCATAAGGTTTGTCTTTCACTCAGACAAAGGAATTTAGGTTTTTGTCATCAATGACAAAGCTAAGGCTCACAATATGTCAATTTACCAGATCTAGTGCAGGTAATCAGCACACTGGGAAGCCAGGAGGCAGAGGTTTCCAAGTGACAAATGAGCAATGAAGCTGCTTTTTGCCTCACGTCATTTTGAGTCTCCAGCTTTGCTCTTCCCCATCTCCCCCTGTGCTGTCCTGCAGACTGATCTGCTGGGCTCAAGGCCTCACTGTTTGGTGGGGTAAAAGCCCCAGGTCTGTCAGAAGCAGAGCTCTCCTCTCACAAGACAAGCATTAAAACAGACATGGAACAGAGCTAGCAACTTGCTCTCCTCACTCTCATTTTCATGGCAAGGCACTGAATGGATGGAACTTTTAAGAAAGCCAATACTTCACTGTGAATGCAGGTAATGAATTTCTAGCTTCTATGATTGCACTTAAAGGCTTTTAAACATAATTCAAAGGTTTGAATGCTAGGAGGGATAGAAAAAAGTTCCTTCAAAATAAAATCTAACTTGTTCTTGCAACATTTCTGTATGGGAGCGTCAGCTGCTTATCTCCTCTCCAAGCAAAACTTTTTAAATTAATATTTGGACAGATCATGAAATACTGTTAAACCAGCACTGAATGACTGCCCACTGTTTTAGAACTTCAAGGAAATTCTCATATAATCATAGAATGGGTTGTGTTGGGTTTGAAGGGACCTTAAAGATCATCTAATCCCAACCCCAAAGGGTTGAGGGTTTCCCCTGAAGCATCCAACTTAGCTACCTACATTTATCAATTCTTAGAAGCAGTGCATATGCTGATGTGCAGGGACCACCAGGAATTCTCACATCCTCTCCAGAAGAAATCAGACTGACCTTCAGTGCACAGGCTATGCAATTTAATTGCATCTCCATTAGGTTATAGTTTGATTCCTCAGTGCATATTCAAACAGCCATAGCCATGAATTCTCCAGGGCAGAGCATAACTGAGTATATCTGATTTCACAGCTCTTGGGCTCTTTCTAATGAACAGGCAGTGATGCCTGAAGGTGTTCAGCTGCTGCCACAGCCCAGGAGTGCCTGTGCTGCCCCTTTTGTCTCTGCTTTGCTCACATAAGACAGGGGCTCAGCTGGAGTGCTCAGGCCAGCACATACACAGTTTGGTTGAGGTTTTTTTCCCTTTATCTCCCTTATTCTGACATTTCTCAAGGACCATCCTCTTACTTCCACGAGTGTTGCTGCCAGTTCTCAAAGCTCTAAATAGTATGGTGGTTTCACAAGACAAGAGAAGACATAGTCAGTCACTCAGCTGAGATTCTCACATAACCCTGAAGATTCAGGAGCTCTTCACAGTGGGAGCTTCATGGCTGAACCTCCCAGCTGGCCATGGGTACACTCAGCTGTGCTCTCCAGGCCTGGATGTCACTGGGCAATTTCCATATCCAGTGCTGAAAACACATATTTTACTTTCCTAGTAAAGTGATGACTCTTATTTCTGCACAGTGTCAGCAATATCAACCAGGAATTTGCTGTGTCCACAGTGACCTCTGTTTAAACCTGTCCTTATTGTTTGTTGCATTAGTCACTCATCCATGTCCTTGTATCTGTGACATCCAATGCCACACTGCACAAACACTATTTGTGAGCATTTTTGCTCCTATACTGGGAGGATGGTTGTGTAAGTTCCCAGTTATGGTCAGTGAAATTTTAAAAAAGGCAAATTAATCACTTCTGCAGGCTGAATCACCACCTTGAGGTGCTTCTCTGCAGTAGAAAACACAAAGTAACTTAGCCAGTACGTGACAGATCTCAGCACAGGGACTGTCCTTCTCCTGTGTTCATGGTCACCTCCACCATGGGACGTGTCTGACAGCAGAGGATAATACATAGCACAGGCACATCATGGTTCAGCCTGTCCCTGGCAGAGGCAAACAGGGAGCACAACAAACTCCTGCTGCATCCAGCAAGCCCCAAAGTCATGGGTTGCATTGAGAGAGTGCATATTCCATGGAAATGTCTCTATAATGTAGGGGATTAACTACTGCACTGGCCACAGCATTTGGCATCTTTGTGACCAAGCTTCAGTGGAGTTTTACTGGAAAGGGCACAGCAGAGTGAGCTCTGGGATGAAAAGGACAGCTTACGTGCAGAGTGAGCACACAGTAACATTTCCACTGCGTTAACCTTCCTCCTGCTCACATCAGTGGTCGTGGAAAGTGACTCCAGCCCACGGGGAACCATCTCTTCACCACCCACAGCAGTTCCCAACGTCAGCCTTTACTGCATGCCCATGGCAGGGACTGGGTGCTGAGCAGAGCCCAGGAGAAACGGGGTCAGCACCTTACATGGGTGTGCTGGGTGGGTGTGGATATGCCCAGCTCTTCCTGACCCTTTCGTTGGCTTCCCATGGGAAAATCAACACCCATGGGAAGCAAAAGAAAAGGACATTGTAAGAGCAAGATGGGGCCAGGGCTTCCAACTCCTCAGTCTCGCTAACTCAGTACACTGGGCCACACATTCAACACATAGAAGGCGTGATACAGAGGCAAAACAAATTTTAGGAAACTGAAAAGATCATTTTAGAAGAAACAGAGACTCAAATTCTGGTGAAGAAAATACAAAGGCTATAAAAGCACGTTTTTTCATGGCTCTTTTCTATACCAAAACCTACAGAAATAGAGAGATTTTAAAAACAAATTTCTTGCACATGACATCGAGGTTTAGATTTTTGACCAAACCAGAAGCAAAGGACAGTGTAGAGCAGATCAGTGCACTGCCAGGGTACTCCTGTGCTAAACTCCTGCAGTGGCATTGCTGCTGGTAACCCAAAGCCAGGAACAGCCTGAGCTGACTTTCCAATCTCCATGGGCCAGCAACTAAAGGCAAGCATGGGCCAGACTTGTGCTCTTACCTTTCCTGGAAGTTATCAAGACAAAATTAAACTAAAAACCCACAGCACCACTTACCAGCATAATTTTTACATAGCTCTTTGCTTTGTCCAGATACAGAGGGTGATCTGATGCCAAGTCTAGGCACAGCCCACAGTTATATGGTATAGCCAAGTCACCATCTGCTGATGGGGGGCAGCAACATTTCAAGGTTGCTGGGTTTGTTTAGTTTTGCAAAAGTTTTCTGCGTGTGTGCCAAATATGAATATCTCAGGTTTCCTTGACTGACCAGGAGAGCCTTGTAGTTGAAAGCAAAAATGCTTCAAGAAGAGTTACAGCAGTGGGAGCATGCTCAAACTTTCTGGCCTCATAGGATGAAAATAATAATTTCCTGCTGCTGGCAAGGAAATGGAAACCTTTCCTTGCTTACTCATGAAGCCATTCCCTGACATCAGCAGTCTGAAAACTGCAAGCCTTTCTCTTTTTTTTAGGAAAGCATAAAATACTTCAGAAGTCAAGAGAGCAATACCTAGCAGAGTTTACCTGAGAAGGGAGCACTGCCCAGGCAGAACATGCAGCAGCAGAAGTCCCCTGCTGGCTTTAAGTTCAAGCCAGTGGCCAGAGGCAGCTGTTCCTCCCTGTGCAGCTCCGTGCCACACCGCAGCAGGATGTGCAGGAGGAGATGTGGAGAGCAAGCATTACACAGCTCCCTGTGACCTTAGCCCTGCTCAAGGTTATTAAATGAGAAATCCCTCCAGAGTCCTCCTCCCATGCCCAGCCTCAGACCAGCCTGATTTTGATCTAGAAAACATCAGTTAAACATTTGTCCTCTCTGGCCTTATCTGAAGGAAGAGGTTGTTGGGTTTCCTTTTCTAAAATTTATAGAAATCAACAGAACAAAAAGGAGCTCTTGGTTTTCCTCGAGGTGCTCCACATGCAAGGCATCACCCACCACCTGCCCCAGGTGTCTCCTGGCACAGGGGGTGGACAGGAGGATCTCAGGAAGGCACAAAGAAACTGGGATTTGTGTGGGGATACAGAACCCTGGCAGCTGGTGCCAATGCCTTTCAGTGCTTCTTGTCAGGAGCCTTAAATACCAAGCGCACATGATGCAAAATGCAACCCCTCTCGTCTCCATCCTTGTTTCCACCCCAGTCCAGCTGTTTGGACTTCATCACACAGCCGGAGTGTAGTTTTGTACCGAGGTGTGGCAAACTCTCAGAAAATCCACACACAGGGAATGTGTCATACAAAATTCTTATCAACACCATGAGATACAACATAAAAAGATAAATGTGAGCTTTCTGTCTGAGATGTCTGTGAATAAATCTGAGCTACTGATGCCTGTGGGTGGCTCTGAGAGAAATACTCACTTCTCACTAATGGAAATATTTTGATTAACAACTTTATTTGCCTAGTGGCAAATACCACTTTTTTTCCTTTTAAATCACAGACAAGTGTCATAAAAGATTTCATTTGCACGTTAACAAGATATTTATAAAGTATTTGGTATTTGAGTTCCCTCAGCAGGCAATTACAGATATGTTCTATTTTTTGAACAGTTTTGGTTAGGTTTTTTAATTAGTCTCAAGGTGACTTCCAGCACTCAAATACATCCCGACGGATTCCCCATAAAACTGCTCATAATAATTAGTTCCTCGTGCTTACTGCAGCATTTCTCAGTGCAGGCTTTACACAGCCATCACTGAAAGGTCAGGTTTTCAAAACACACTGAAAACTAGGAAACAAGGGTGAGGCATAGGCCAGCAGTGTTTATATGCAATGTGATTTACTTTCAAGTATGTGTGAACCCAAAGTCCAGAGGAGGAGCCTGTTGTAAATCACTTTAATTCAAGTGCTGCCTTTTCCCATGGATTCAGGGAAGGAAGTTCTCTCAACCCCCATTCTTCATGTTCTCGCCTGCCCCAGTGCCCTGTGGGTACAGGGCATTTCATCCTTGCTGGGGATCACTCCTGGCAGGACTCGGGCAAGCCGTGGTTCTGGGAGCACTGGGAGCAGCTGTGCTCTGGTCAGACCAGGGCACATTCCTTCTCCTTGCCTCCAGCCCAGGATACTCCCGTTAAAAGCTGGGATTTAAAGTAAGCTGGAAAAGGCTGCTGTAGATGAAGAGCACTTCTGCTGGTCCTGTTCCAGCTGTCAGGGACACACTCTGAATACACAACACACCCACCCTGCCCACGGCCAGACAGCTCCTCTCCAGCCAGAATAGTTCAGGTGACGCTGCCAGCCCTGCCCTTAGTGCAGCTGCTCCAGCAGCTCCCATGCACCATCACCTGTGCCCAGTAAAAGCAGTGCTAATGCCTTACTTGTGCCTCTGTCCCACCCAGGGGAGCAGCATCAACAAGGGGCTGGGCCGGAGCCGGGAGCAGCGCATCCTGGTCATGGTGGTGGTGATGGTGGTTTGCTTCCTCCTCTGCTGGCTGCCCTATGCAGCTGTGGCACTCATAGCTACCTTTGGGAAGCCTGGGCTCATCACCCCTGCAGCCAGCATCATCCCAGCCATCCTTGCCAAGAGCAGCACCGTCTACAACCCCATCATCTACGTATTTCTGAACAAACAGGTCAGTGAGATGCTCTCCTTCGTTGACTCGGGTTCAGTGTATGCAAGGAGTGAGGAAATAGCGAGGGGAGGTAACGAGAGTATCAGTGACATCACTCAAATCCATGGGAGGGAAGCTCTAAAAAAGGGCTCCAAGGACCAAAATTATTCAACAAATCTGCACTATTGGAAGATGGATAACCAACTTCCCACACGTGCATATAGCAAAAGATAGGTCCTTCCTTTCCATTGCACAATTTGACAAAAAGAGAAGAAATTTGTGTTCTGGCAAGAGAGAAAGCACCAGAAATTGTCTGAGGTGACTCAGATACGTGAAGTCTTGTAAGGATGTGAGCTCTTGCTGCCCCGCGCCAAGCCCCAGCACAGCACATTGCCCACAGTAGCTCCTCTTCTTCACAACATCAGCTCTCCCCTCCCTGATTTACTCTTTTAACCCCCCTCAAATACTTCAGTTGCTCTTTGTTCCTGCTCTCCCCCCCTAAGAGCTGGTGGGAGCCATGACCAGCAAGGATTTGTCTGAAAGCACTGCCAGAGGAGCTGGCCCTGGAGCAGGGGACAGCACACAGCAGGCAGGAGCTGGGGTACCCTCAGCCAGGTCCAGCTCCATCAGCCCACTCACTCAGGAACATTTCACTGATTTTTGCATTGCTGGGATTATAGCAGGTGGATCATTTGTTTCTCCGAGTCCAGCAAATCCTCCACTTGACATGAGTTTTGGAAGCTGTTAGGAAGCACAGGCAGTAAATTGTTCACTCTCTCTTGAAAACAAATGGAGATAGTAAAAGATTGATTTAAGTCTGGCTTAAATTAGCTGTGAGTGTTTTTTCTGGGACATGAGAAATTCCCAGGGAGGGAAAGTTTCCATGATACCATCCATCATCTCCACACCATCCATCAGCTCCACTCACTGTCACAAACAGCTCAGGGGGGTGCAGTCCCTTTTCTGGTCATGCTCAGCCACCTGCAGAATTCCCTGACATCTTCCCTGCAATAGGAGCACTTCTTTCCCTTCTCCTTTATTATTTAGCTTTTAAATAAACTCTCTCATGAAACTGCCTGGAACGTTGGAGAGCTGTTGCCATCCCTTACCAGGGGAAAAGCCCCAAGCACACCAACACATGAAGGGTGACTCTGACTCACTTCAAACACGTCCAACCCTGCTTAAATCCAGAGAGGCAGTTCAAAAATCACAGACTGATCTTAACGTGTGCATGGGCTGGAAAGAGCACTCCAAAACAACACAGACTGTGCAGAGTTTTCTACAGCAACTCTTAATTAATCTTTTTACTAAATAGCTTGCTGAGAGGCAGCAGCTAGACACAAATTAAAGTGGGTTTATCCATGTCAGACTCCTTAAGTTCACCATAAACTTTTACTACTAGTGCTCCATACACACTTCATTTTGTTTGTGGAGGGGCTTTTTTATGGTTTTGGTTTGGGATTTTTTTAAAATTCCACTTGGTTTCCATTGCTCAGTTAGTATTTTAGCAGCAATCAGTGCTCAGGGTTCTTCTCTACTCAGTGCAGAATAAGAAGTCAATAGTCTGGGTTTCTCTACACTCAGGAGAGAAGGCAGTAGAAGCACCTCAGACCAGAAGATGCTGCAGCCACCCAGAAGTGCCAGGCAGGTGAAAGCAGGACGTGTTGGTCATCCAGAAAACCATGTTCAACACTGACACCATTCCTGAGGCTATGGAAATCTATAGGAGATGCCTTGACAGCTCACATAGCTGACATTTCCCTCTAGTTCTGTGCTATTTCTAAAACAATTCTATGTCCAGGCTCCCCCTCTACTTTGGTAAATGCTCACAAATCTCTAATCAGGATGGATAAAATCCAAGAACAGGCCAGATAAAATAATATTCACATGGAGGAAATGCATCCAAGCAAGGACTAGGTGAAGGTTAAACAGATTGAAGAGGCTCTCAAGCTGTAACAGAAATTTACTGGGGATTAAACAGCTACAGAAAGGTACCTGGGAAGAGCCACGTGAGCTTGACCATGAGGGGAGGGGGCAAAGCAAAAACTAGAAAATAGACACTACTCCCCACAAGTTTTGAAGGTGCTTAATGTTTCAATGCTCAGTGGTGAGAGGCTGGTGAAAAATTTATGATTATTACAAAGCAAGTTTTTAATCCTGAGAAAATGCAGTTTTCATTAAAAAAAAGCAACCTCAGCTGACACAAAAATTGTGTAAAATTTTTAAAAAGCCCTTTTCCCCAGCACGTAAGGCTGCTGATGAAAAGGCGGCCTGATTTTTCACTTGGCTGTTGATAACAAGACTGGTCAGAGCTTGTTGCTAGCAGCTGCCTTGTACAAAGAATTACCAGTAATGTTGTTTTGGACTCTTGAGTGTAGAGAGATTGGTTATCAGTGTTTGACCCTGCAGCTGTAGGGAGGCCATGCACACAATGCATACCACCTAAAATGCCTATTTTTCCAGCTACCGGCAGTTTCCTTACCTTCATGCTTAGCACATTCCCTCTGCCCTCAGATACACAGAATGTTTTGCCATGCAACTGAAAAAATCTCTCCAGTTATGGATATTGAACAAGCCCCTTCTGAGAGCTTAAAGTTTTCATCTTTTCCCTGGTCAAACACAAATCAAACCAGCCAGCATCAATTTCATTGATTAGCCTCAATTAGCTCAATCCATACCACACTTTTAGCAGTGGGATATATCCATAACCTGACTGCAGGCCAGCATGAGTGATTGTCAGCTCCCCAAAATCTCCATGCCACAGCAGTGTTTGCATCAGCTCAGTCAGCTGACAGGATCCTACAAACCTGAAAGCAGCCTGGAGAGCATTTAGTCCCTTCTATTCTCTGCATTGCCACAAAGTCAGTAATATTTGTAATCAATTAAAACACAGGACAACTGTTGCAGGCCTGTAACCTGTCCAAGAATTTTGTTTGTGGCTCTCTCCCCTCTGTACTACTTGTGCTGAGGTCAAGGTCTCTTGGCACAATGACTTTTTTCCCCCCACAAAACATTTCAACCTCTAATACAAAATATTATTACATCCATGTTGTTTCAGAGCTATCCCAGGAACTTAATTAATATAAAGACCATGAGATAAAGCCTGTCTTATAAAACCTGAGATGAATTAAATTCCTGCTAACTTGCTGTTCTCTTCGTGTGACAGTTTTACAGGTGCTTTGTGACGCTTCTGAGATGCAACAAATCCACCGAGAGTTCCACCAGGGCCTTGCCCAGGCCCTGCCGTGCCCTGCAGCGGGGACAGGGTGGTGTTGGCCCTGCAGGGACTGTCCTGGCTGGGCAACACCTGGCTGGGCAACCCTTGGCCAAGAGCCAGTGCCCAGCACCGGGGGACACTGTGGCAGCTGCAGGAGCCGTGCCCAAGGCTCGCTGTGGCACCTGAGCGGGGCTGCCAGGCCAGCAGCCCTGCCGGCCACTGCCTTTGGGACCTCCCGGCCTCACAGCAGAGTTCTGTCAGATAACTTCAGTTTGCAGCTGCATTGCTAATGGAGAATTGCCCCTCTGCTCCTTCAGAGGCTGGTTTCACCAATAAACCATTGATCTGCTTAGCAAAGGCTCTTTCTCAATCAAATAACAGGAGTTTTATGGGAGTTTTGGAAGGAAACAAAAACCCACAGATGCCTGTAGGAAAAAGGTTAAAAAAGCAACAACAAAACCCAGGTTCTAAAGCCCTTCTGCCAAAGCCCAACCAAACCCACCCACCACAAAACAGAGATCCAGAGCATGGTGCTGTATGACAGCCATAAGAAACAACCTGCATTTGAAGAGAGGAGGCAAACAGGCTCTCCAGGAGGGAATGATCAACTTGCAGATGGTCCCTCTCTCCCTGGTTTGGATTATGCTCCTCCACAAATTCTCACATTGCTTTTCAATACAAACCTGAATAGATTATGAAGAACTGTGCAGTTACAAAGTAAAGCTCTAATAAAATTTAAAGTGCATATATTGATTATGTTCCAAAGTCTAGAAATTGCAGTTGAAGCTAAAGAAAGTAAGTCTTTTAGGGACTTTTCTTTTTAATTATCAGCTTACAAAGTTACTGCAGCAAAAAATAACTTCATCCCAACAGTGAAGAAGCAACTCTGAATACACAGCACTCAGCTGGGTAAAGCCCTTGTCTCTGGAAATCTGCCAGTTGGTGAGCATTAGGGAAAAACAAGAGTGTGTCCAGCCCTTTCTGGAAGTGTGGGTATGAGGGCATTTGTGGAGCCAAAAGGGCCAGGCCAGTCAGCTAAGGCTGTGAGCAGTGAAGTGCATCAGTGAAACCCTGCAGCACCGAGCAGGAGTGGGAACAGAGTGGTTTTACCCAGAACAGTCCATCAGGAAAGTTGGTTGGGGACCTTCTACAGGATCTTCCTCCTGGACCATGTTTGGGAAGGAAGGTGACAGATGGTGTCTCCTACAAACAGAAAAGCATTGGAAAGCCGCAGAAGTGCAGCTGGAGGAAGAACTATAAACAGACAAACAAACAGGGAATGACCTTCTCCCTCATTAACTCTGAACACAATTTCAATATTTTGACAATATTTTCATCCCAAATTGGAAGGAAAATAGCATGAAATAGCACCATTCTGTGGAGAATTACTTTTCAAATCCCAAACTACATGAAAATGCCTTCTTTCAGAGGAGTTTCACACAGAAGCAAATCCACAGCCCTGTCAACACAGCTGTCAAAAACTTGTACCACAGTGCTTTAATTACCATATATTAGCCAACACAGGGGTCTGGGTGAGTGAATGCTCTGTGCATAGCACTACCAGGAACTACCTATTCCAAAAGGATATTTTTGATTTTTCAGATCATCACAGCTGTCTTTTTCTTCCAGGGATGTGGGTGTTGGTTTTTGTTTTTTTTTTTTTTTTTGCAATATTAACAAAAGCTTCCTCATAGTCACAGCATTATTTCACAACCTATTTCTTTGTTTATCCCTAAATCACAATTGTACTATTAACCTAAATAATACCAAATGTTTTAAAATACAAAAGCAGAATCATGAATTGAGGCTTTTACTGAGGTTGTATTAGTGGATGAAATCAAAGCAGTGGATGCACTCACTGCTAAGCAATATTAATCAATTATTTATTCCCAAGTACATATTTTTAAAGGGTAGTTTGTTATTTTCAGATTAGAAAGCACGCCGGGAATTTTTCAGTTTGTATTTTCCCTTGATATTGTCTCTAGGTGGATTGTTAAATCCCAGTATGAATTTTTACATTAATAATAATATTGCAGCTCTGTGACTGGTGGGTTTTGTGTACGCAAAGATCTGTTGTCTTAGAGTATACAAATCTGGTGTTGGAAGGTGCGTTTGAGGTGTTAAATAGTTCACAGTTTGTGATACAAATGTATGTTTCCAACGTGAATTGTTAGTTTCTGTTCTGTAACCCTGTAACCTGCTGCAAACACCACCTGCAACTCAGCTCCAGAGAGCAGCTTGGAACTGCCCTGCTCGGAAACATGCAGGATGTTGTAGCTATAAATAAAAACATTCTCCTGTGGTACCTCACCAGCCTTATCTGCTGAACAACTCACTACCACAGCCCTCACACAATTCTCAGAACATGGCACCAGAGAGACAGCAACTACACTTGACTTCATTTGGGATACTCTGGCCAATTTGCTGGATAATACGATCTAGGTGATACCAATTTAATAAAAAACATACAGAAAAGGCCACCCACACACACCAGCACAAGCAAAACAACACAAAACCAAACACATAAATCCCCAGATTCTAATTTACACTTCTAAAGTGAGAGAAAATTCTCCTTGAAAAGGAGGTACAGCTCCCATTTTTTCAATGAGTGTACAGCTCTATACTTTCTGAGATTTATGAGCAGCTCGCAATTTCATTTCAGCAGATGGATTTTCTGTCTGCGATGGCTGTCATTAAAGGGAATGATAATTTCATAACCATTTACCTGAATTTTTTTTTGAACAAAGCACAGTAGCTGTGTAACCAGCAGTATCATGGGGTGTTCAGCCACGAGTCAAGCCTTCCCTTACCTGTTTTTCAGCACCTTCAATATATGAAAAATTAGCTAAATGACCAAAATTCACTCCTAGCACTACTTTGCATCCTTTTTTTTTGTGATAAGGAAAAGCTATTTGGCTTTGAATGTAGGCATTTCGCTGCATGCAGACTCAATCCCTAATAAACCCCTAGGATATCCCAAGAGAGACTTTGCAGAGTTTTCAGATGCAAATCCAAGAACTGGGTTTAGAGTCAAGCAAAACTGATACCAGAAAGGAAATGAATATTAAACAGTTCCAAGCAGCCCCGTCTCCTTTAGCGCTCCCCCTTCCTAGCATCAGGCAGGAGTAACAAAGGATGATTACAGCACAACCACCATGCATGCACATGAGGGGGCCTTGCAGTGTCCCTTGGGACACATCAGATGTCACCTCCCAGAGGCACAGACCCCCTTGTACTGATTAGAGAAAAAGCCTTCAAAGACTCTTTCCTTTTTTATCTGGATTGTGTTGGCCCCGCTTCAGGAAGAAACACAAGGAAGCAGCACTGAGGAAAAGTCCCTTCAGGCAATGGGAGTTTTCTCACCACTATAAGGGAGCTTCAGGCCCACAGTCTGAAACTTAATTTTAAGCAAATCAGTTCTCAGACACCCTCTGCCTCACCTTGAATTGAACATAAATACCAGCTTAGCTTTAAAAGACCCAGGTCCCAGATTAGAAGCAGAACAGGCACAAGTCCTATAGGAGAAGGAGGAACACCTGCTGGAGCTGCAGGGAGCTAACTCCCAAGGAAACTTGGGGTTACTGGCCCCATGCAAGAGGGGACAACCAGCACTCATTCTGGAGTTACCCTGCAGAGTTTCTGTCAATAAGCAGGCCAGGTTTCTGACCAGGACAGCACCCAGAAAGGTAGGAAGCTGACATACATGTTATTTTTACATAGCACAGTACCAGGGGAGAACTAAACTTAGTGTGATTAACACTCACTGCAGTTGCTATAGTGACTGATTTCATTTGACTTCTACATGGGCTAGATGGCTTTTTTCTCCCCTAAGCCTTAGAGAATATTGCCCAAAAAAATGGTGCTCTTGAGTCACACTGTTGACAACTGAAATAACATCCAGCCCCCAGAAAATGTTTTTATGTTTATTGGGTTTTTCCATCAAACTATAAACCAGTTCAATAACAGATGAACAAATTACAGCAGAATGACACCAGTACTTTAAGCAGCCCATAAAGGATTGTGCAACATTTTCATGATGTTTTGGCAATCCAAGTAGAGAGAATATACCAGGCAGCCCCTTTTCTTTTCCTGATTCCTTGATTTTCTTGTTTTCACTGTCCTGCTGGTAGGGCCAGTTGAACTTGCAGTCTGTGAACAACTTTTGCAGAGCACCTTTCACTTCCCCCCATTGGTTTTCTTGCAGAAGGCCTTTCAGCACCTTTTCTTAGCAGGAGAGAGAAGGCAGCATCAAATTCTCTAGCTCTAGGTCATCATACATGTGCTTGCATGTAATTTTACTTTAGAGTATGTTACTAGTTTTACTTTGCCAGAAGGCTGGACGGCAACACTCAGCTAAGTGTGAAGCCTATCTCTTACATGAAGTGTAAGTTATCAGTTGTGATTTAAATGTAAAAGGACCATTTTAGCAGCAGTGTTGGGACTGCCAGTGAAATTTGTCACTGGGATGATAGAGACTGAGAGCTTTTCCAGGTCCTTCCACAAGATTTTCCAATTAGAAGTGGAGCAGAGAGTGTCTTGTAGGCAGCTCTTTAATTACAATGCTGGCATAATTGTAACATTACAATATTTGCTCCTCAGCAGAAAGAGAGGCTGTTTCCAATGAGGGAAAAAGTAAAGGTGAGGCAATTTTAGGCCATCAAATTCCTTTACTTAAAAGCTGGTTCTGCTTTGGAGAGAGGAACCACTCTGGAGGGCATTGGGGCTCTAGACCTGCCTGCACAGGGACACAGAGGGAAATTGATTTAACTTAGGGGTGTGGATTTAAAGTGAATGGGTTGGTCTGCATTAAGTTGCTTTGATTCTGAGTTAGTGGTCCTTACTCTACTTTCAGATATAATTAAACTGAAGTACCTGATAGTAAAGCAACACTATTTGAAGTCCAAGTCCACAGGAGGGTTTAACCAATTCAAATGATATCCATCACGGAGCCCTGCTCCTGCCAGCCTTTTCCCATGCTTCCCGTGAGGTGAAGACCACTGTAATGATTTGGTTTAGTTACTCAGCAGAGGCAAGGCTGCACCAGCAAGGGTCTGGAAGCAGGATTGCTGTGAGCAGAGAGCTCCTTCCCACAGCTCTGCCCTGTGGGCACAGCACATCCCACCCCAACACCATCACGGGGTGGGAAGGAACCTCCTGCCACAGGGCTGGCCTGCCCCAGCCACTGGAGATACCCCAGCCCACAAGGCACCACCACTAATTTGCTGATGGCCACAAGACAGCGTGATCCAGCTGCACACCTGCAGCTCTCTAAGCCACAGCTATAATCAAAGATGAAAACAAAGCCAAAGATTTTAACAAGCTCACAGAAGGCCTATTGCTACATCCCAATGACAGCACATTTGCCATGCCACATTTGGTGCTGCTAACAGACCACATTTCTCATTGCTTGCAGTCCCACAGCAGCCAGCCTCACACACAACAGACATGTTTTCATCAAATAAATCAGAGCCTGCTGCTCACACCTAATGAATCCTTGCAAAGTACCTCCTACAGGTGAGATTTAAAAGCCTGGAGTGCTTTTGAAGGTGAAGATGCTGAAAAAAGCTTCACTACGAGGGTTCATAAAAGTGTGACCCTTGTGATCTAAATGTAGTAAAAATGCACTAAGTGCCAGCCACAAATATTTCCAGCAGAAGTTGCTGTGATCCAAGAAGAAAAAGTCCTTTCAAAGGAGACATGGGAGGAATGAATAGAGAGGATCCTATTCCACTTGCTCTAAATTATCAACTGACACAGTTATACAGCCCAAACTGATGAACAATGGGGAAGGAATTTCAGCATCTATTTAAAGAAAGATGGAAAATAAAAGAAGATTATTAAAGTCAAAGTGCACACAACCACTGGAAACAGATTTATACAGACATTATATGACCAATTACCTGCCTTTGCTTTGCTGAACTGCCTGGGTTTAACAATTCATTCACATCAAATTGGAATTTGAGGAAACACAGGGAAAAGATCCTATCTTGTCCATCTACATAACCCAAATACAGTCAAAAATTTGAGGTGTTGTTGCACAGTGCCTTCTATAACCACCTCAGAGAGGACTGTTTGTTTCTTTGTCTTTATGTCTGCCCATTGATGCTTAATCCTCATGACAGAGGGGTTTGCTTTCAGAAAGAAACCTCTGCATGTGCACTACCAAGCACAAGAGGGATTTAACTCTCCCCTTAAGCTCCAAAACAAGGAATCCAGTCTGGCTGCAAGTCTTCCAGCATAACAGAAACCAGGTTGGAAACTTCTGCATACTGAGTCAGTCAGGTGTGAAAACTGACTTCTCCAAAATAAGTTGTCCTTGGTGAGGATGTATGTGGTCTTCTAACTTTTTAGGAGCATGGCAGCTAGAGAAAATCTTCACTCAGCAGCCTAGTTTTCAAAAGGTACAGATTTTGGGGTACGGGAGTCTCTTTGACCCCAGTCCCACATGCATCCATACACATACAAGCCTTTATTTGAAGTCTTTTAAGCAGTTCCCTCAGCATCAATGTGGTCAGTCCAAGCTGAGAAGCTGCCTTAAGTCTGCAGGATTCACCCTCTTCAGTGAGCTGCACATTTGAGTATACTTAATGAAAGACTTGGGTTCCTGGCGAGCCTCCCTGAGTGAAGTTCTCAGGCTTGCTCTACAGAAAAAGTCCCTCTGGGCCTTTGAAGAGCCAACCAGTCTATAAACAGTCCATGAGAAACATCTTACAAGTTTAAAATTAGCATGAACAACACTGAGATCTCAAGTATCTCGGCAGAAATAAAAAAAGCTCCTTCTGTGGAAGCCCGACACTGACCTCTCTACGTGCACTCCACGGAGAGCCCTTCCCTCAGCAGGGCTCTGCTCCCCCAGCAGACCCTGCCAGAGCACCAGAGACACCAGCACACAATGCCCAACTCAGCTGGGGACAGGACGTGCCAAGGACCGAGTGACCCCTCAGATCCAGGGAACAGTGGGCACTCTCCAGTCACATCAGGGTTTTCCCTTGCTAAACCCCAACATCAGTTATGGCTTTCATCTTGAAGGGCCTATCTTACAACTGAGATACAAATGAGGGAGAGGAAAACAAAAGAAAAAACCAAGATAACTGACTTATAAATACGGTAAATAACAAAAATGTTCCCTCCAATACAAAATTATGATGAGAGAATAAAAATATGTTTATGGAATAAAGGAAGATTGATTAGCAACAGAAAGCTTAATTCAATCTTAATTCTACGTGTTGGGGTTTTTAATATAATTTGCCTAAAAAGCCCCAGCACTTTGCATTAAAAAACAGACAACATAGTGGTAAATCAATGAGAATAAGATTAATCAGACAGGCTTTCCAATGCTAAAACATCGTCAGCTGAGTCTGAAACTGTTAATGGAACCAGGAGCCCTGGCTCCTGATTTGGTGTCAGGAACCAGCTCAGTGACATCAACAATTCCCTGCTCCTGGAGAGGGGCACTTGCTGCACACAGCTTCCCCATGCAGGCAGCACTCTCAGGGCTGCTCACCACCGTGCACATTTCCAAGGCCCACTCAGCAGGAAGTGCCTCCACCTCCTGAATTTTCCATCTGACACCAAAGTAGAGGAGAGGTTTACCCCCACGCTGCATTAGAAAGTCACTCAATTAACCTGGGAGGTCATAGGCACGTCTAACTATCAGGGATCAGCATTTCCAAGAAATGAGAGGGCATGTTTATTTTAGTTGTACTTCTCTGAATTCACTTTCAGATAAGAACAAAATAATTAAGACAAGGGGGACAGAGGAAATCCATCTAGACCTGCTGGAACTGACCAGGCAAGTGAGGCGGTTACAGAAATGAATGTGCTTGGCCACGCTGTGCTGCTCTTGAGTGGGTGCAACCTGAGGCAGGAACCCCAAACCCCCAACTCGGAGTTCTGACCTGACCCATCTGTCAAGGCAGAGGTTTATTTACAGAATAACTGTCAGATCCAGGCAAGAGACACTGCAGCTCCCAACCAGCTGGCTTTTAATGAGCAGCTCCCCAGGTCAGGTGTCAGTTCTGCCTTTGGGTGATGTGCAGCCATGCAGTAGGAGCTCCCTCGATGCAGTTCAGGTGACCCCAAAGGGATTTTAGCTTATGCCTTTTCACTGATGACCCAAATGCGCAGCAGGTTCTCATGCGGATGCCCTCCAGATATTGACTTACTGATCATGGCAGTTCTGTGTCTTGGCAGACAACCCCAAGGCAAATGCCATTTCCCACATTTCAGGCATATGATTTCCCTGCAGGCTTCCTCAGGACAACTGGCTCTGTTACTCTAACAGGGATTCTCACCAGTCAGTCCAAAGTTTGGGCTACAGACACTGCAGATTTCATTGTGGTGGAAACAGCTAAAAGCTTTTTAGTAATTTTTCCACCACCTGTATCTTTTAAGAGTACTTTTAACAGCTTTTTCTATTTTGAATAACAAATAGCCAAGTATCTGTATTTTTTCCAAAACCAGTGAAGAGTGATCTTAAGCTACCCAGTTAAACAAACACTTCTTTTGCAAGTTGCTGTTGGTCTGCAAATTGGAGCACTAAGATGCCTTCAGCAATCCACATTCTCTCCTGAACAGGGTAGCAGGGAGAAAGCCAAGGCTGATTTAAAAGCTGGTGCCCCAAGAGTCAGGGAGGGAAGGTGAGGGGGAGAAGCCCCGGGGAGCTCTCCTGCATTGGGGGTTTGTCCCACTTGCACACTGTAAAACTCCTTGGAGTAAATCAGTCATCACACTTCCCCTATTGCCTTCCCAAACATTCAGCCTGTTTCAACACACCTCTCATGAAGCTGAGCCCCAGAGATACACCACAGACATGTTACTTCTTCCCTTCGGCAAATTTCAGTCTGAGACTGGTGCATTGCTCATTGCTGCTCATTGCAGCAAAGAGCAATACTGGATAAATTAATTTGTAATTGGAAGAGTGATTCAGAGCTGAGCAGAGGCATTCAGTCCTGGAAAGATAAATGTTAATAACTTTGGCTTCCAGGAAGTATGTCAGAAAATTATAATTAGAAAAAAACATGCAAGAGGGGAAAAGCCACACACATACATAAATGGTTGAAATAGAAGGGTATAAATTTGTTCCCAATTTATTGAAAATAGACAGGGACATGAGTCTCCTGACCCTGTACAACAGAGTATCCCCCATGGAAGAGGGAACTCTCCTGCCCTGGGAACCTCCTGGCAGCTGGAACCACTGCCTCTGCTACCCCAGCAGCTGCCCTGGCCCCTGCCCAGAGGCAGCAGAGAAGGGGCTGGGGGGCCAGGAGGCAGCACATTCCCAGCTGCACTCCCTTCTCCTGTGCAAGTCCCCAGGAGAACATGGAAGAATCCATCATGTGTTATCTTTCCCCACCATCCGTGGTCCAGCTCACCCACCAGTGCAATCCCACCCCTTAGCTGACTCCACATCTTTCAAGGTGACAGAAACACTTCAGAATTTGAACAGAAACTAATGAAGTGGGGATAGGAAACTCCCCAAACAAGGACAAATGCTTTTCTGAGGTGATGCTAAATTGCTTCACGTGAGAAAACTATCAGGCTCCAGGTATTTTTCCTCAAACAATTCAAGTTTAAATACTCATTTAAATATTCAATTCCTTAGCTTTGTAATGAGACAGTTGCAATTGTGCAAGTTTTTATAACACGTACCAAAAATTGTTTTAAGTGCTTCACTGTGGAAAGTATCTACTGCAGTTGGAGGGAGGAGGCTGTGATTTTATCCCATTTGATATATTCAGGCTGGGTTTTTTTCTGAGTTCTTTTCTTGCAGCCAGATACCTAAAAGAATCAGATTATGAATCTTGAGAGAGAAACTGAGGAATTGCTGTGGCAGCAGACATGAGAAAGCTGATTTTAGACTACACTAGTGGCTTTAATTACCTCAAATACTGCAAAACCAAACAGCCAAAGGGTGGCAGCCTGAATGGACTGGAAGCACTGACCTTGGGAACTCAATTAAGGCGGGCAAAATTCATTAAACAGCAGTTGCATGAAAGAAATTCATTTTCATTTACACGTGGCTTTTAGCTGAAGTGTGAAGATCCCCACTGGTTAGACCTGCTCACATATTGAAGCATGAGCACATGTTTCCACTACCCAAATTCCAACCTGTGCCCCATCCTCCCAATGGATATTGCTGTACTGTTAGGAATCCTGAATACTGGATTCAGTAGAAAAGTCAGGAATGCCCCTCGCTGCCATTCTTGCTCAAAACACCATTGCTTCACTCTGCAGTTTCTTGCTTCTTCCCCTTATGCCTGTACACACACACATCTCATATGGCAATAAAAGCCAGCAGAGTCCCAAGTGTACACAAACAACTTAAATCACATGGAATAGCACAACTCTGGCAAAGTGAGAAAGACCCCAGCACTCCAGCACAAAACCCCTCCCTGCAGTCTCCACACGGAGTACTGGCTCCTGGCATCAATCACCCAAGGGGAGATGCTCCGGTTTCTGCACCAGGCAAGGACTTGTTCACGTTTGCAAATGGAAAGTTGCTGTAGCACTACAGGACTTCTTAGGGATGCCTGTGAATTTGCTTCAGTAAAGGAGCGTTAAACATTAATACTGCGGCAAAATCACATCGACTCAGGACACTCCTGAGTGCCAAGTGTGAAGGTGCATGTCAAATACTTTGCCCATTAGATATGCTGCTGATAAGATCGGTTTGGGGCTTTTGTTTTGTTTGTTATAAAGAATTTCCTGAAACTGATTGCACAAGCTCTTCCCATTCTCACCCAACATGCCATTTCCTGGTTAGTTTCCCTGATGATGACTAAGTTTTTGTTATTGATTGACCATGAAGAAGTGCCAAGTGCTGCTCTTGGTAGAATAATCGCCTTCTGATTTCAAAGAAGAGCTGTTTTTAAGAGCTGTGTTCTTGGAAATACTGTACTTGGTTCTGCCAGGTCACTATCTCTATGAATCAGAGCAAAAGGTACATCAGCAAATAAACAGAGTGCAAATTTTTAACTTGACCAGGTCAGACAGACGTCACTGACTCTACCTGTTTCCATAAGCACTGCAATTCTCAGACCTGTACTGAGCAGTCACTGGAGGCTCAGCCCTGCTTGAAAGGAAAATGTAAAGTGTTTCTGGCATTTGCTGATCCATAAAAGAGCTTTGAAGTGCAACTTCATCACAAATGAAAACCTCAAGCAAGATACTCAGGTGTTCCTAAGGGCTTTGGGGAGTTTGGAGGGATTAAGCTAAGCTTTGCAGTGCAGGGATTTTGTAACAATATGCTTGGCACAAACAGCTGTATCCATCTCCATATGGTTTGTATCAGTGATGCAAAAAATCTGCCCTTCTCGTGTCCTTATGCTGAAAGCAACGTGGGGCACAGCTCCCACATACACTTGCTGTACAATCCTGGTATCTCCTCCTTAGTACCATAAAATTCCTTTAGAGTTGCATCCCTCACCTTTAATGAGCTTCTTGCTGCATTACAACCTCAGCTTCATCTGCTTCAGCAAACTACAAGGCTGATCTTTTCTGTATTTATTGTTTTTTCTCTAAGCAACTTCCCTGTGACACCCCCCAGCCACAGTTACAGCTGGGCACAGTGGGGAATTTAAGAGGTGTGTGCTGACAAATTACACTTTGCAAAAAACAAAGCATGACTTCAGGTGATGGGATGGCTCAGCTGCTTTTAATCTGTGTATCAGCTTTTCCAAAGATGCTTTATTGCTCACACTGGAAGATTAGTGAATAAAAGCATCCATGTAATGCTGAGGCTATGGAAATACCAAACACAGCTCTACAGAAACCATCTGCTCCCAAGAATGGATGGATAGAGAACAGTGAGGGGATTAGACCACAGGCACACACACAGCTTTCATAAAGGAGAAGCCCACAGGTTTCATGAAGGAGAAATCCACAACCATCACTGTCCCTTTCCAGCCCCTTGGAGACTTTCTGGGACAGGAGAAGGTGCAGTGGGGAGACACAGCTCCTCCATGGAGCGGGAATCCCCGGGTGCCAGCGTGGCCATTGATGTGCTTGGGGTGACAGGGTTGGACAGAAGGGGGGAAAGCAGGGGGCACAGGGGGCAGCACAAGCTTTGTTTTAATATGAATAGTTATTCAAGAGAACTGAAAATTAATTGAGCCTAAAACTATTTCCTGTACTGTTAATTTTATGGCAAACAGTGATAAAAATAGCAGAGTTCTTGACATACCATTTCCTTGTTCATACATACCACCAGGGCTACTCATTAGGTATTTTTTCCATCCTCTGCCACATATGATAATGCTGCATTATAGCACCATCACTATATTTCTTTATTAACTAAATGTGTAAAGTGTAAATGTATAAACCAGAGTAAATCAGAATTCCTTCAGGGCACAGGTTTGGGTGTCTACAGGCAGGAAGGCATAAGAAAGCCAGGGACAGGCATTGCAGAGCTGGATGAAACTTTCACCATGAAACCTGGAGCAGCACAGCCTCACCAAAGCCCAGCTTCCAGCCCCAGGTGTCCCTACATACCCCAGACCCACTCACACTCACTTATTCTGCCCTCGTTTGCTGTACACATATCAAGAACTGAGATCTGGAGAGACCTCCTTCCTTCCTTGTAGGACACAGCCAGGGAGGAGATGGTTTTATTGCTGTGTCACCCAGGGAAAGTTTTTGAGTTCCATACTAGTGAGAAACACCAAGGTTGGCATCGCTGCAATACAGGTTTGCCCAGAGCACCCCCCAGCCCCCCACCTCGCCCCAGTGTCCCAGCAGGGCCTGGGTAATGCCAGTGAAAAGTCAATCCAACAGTGACTGCGTGGGCTCAGTTTATGAAAACATACCCATTTTATGGCTCTTTTTTTGCATCCCAGTATGGGCAGTCAGATGGTGGAATGCAAAACAGCCAGTTCCAGCTACAGCTGTGTCACCTCCAGCTGGTGGAAGAATGACCCAGAGCAGGAGGCAGTGTCTACCCTGGGGCGCAGGGACATCTCAGACCTCCACAGGAGCTCAACAGAGAAGCTCAGAGGCAACAGCTCAGCTGTGAGGTGAGCTCAAAGACAGCTCAAGCTCTCTCAGAGAGCTCAACCTTCAAAGCCGATTGAGCAAGACTACAATGGTTTTGAAATGATGGGGCAGAAACAGCACTCCACACACTTGGCACCTCTGGAGACCAGCTGGACACAAGGAGCTCAGACTGCTGCCAGGATACACAGCTTACCCACACAATTACCTCACGCCATTCAAAGCCAAATCTCCATCTCATTGTCCCAGTCACTCACCGATCTCCCTATACAAACAAGCTCTAGAATTGGAAGCAGGAAAGAAAAACAAGTAAGAGACTGCATATCTTATTTATGCAAATTAGAACTCTTACTTATTAAAAATAAGGAAAGAGTTCATCTAACCTATGGGTCACAATTAGCCTGGTCAGACTCAAATAATCTGCCATGACAGCCCTACTTCAACAAGATTAAGTTGCTTCTCGTCAAAACTGCTTTGAGCATCTCAGTTCTAACAAAACAATTTTTCACTGTTGCTTCCCTTAAACTCTTCGGCTTCAGTCCCTGTTCACACATCCTGTACAAACTGCCTTAAACTAGCACCTGGGACAGGACAGCACCTTCCAAATTCCCTATAAAACTCTGTTCCCCAGCAAGAAACTGTTCTGCATTTTGTCCCAAGCACTGGAGGTTCAGCCTTAACTGTTTGCTCAGCCTTCTTTCTAAATTCCAATGAAAATGCCCCCTCACACATATTTATTTAAGAAATTTGTGCCTTTGAGTTATCTTTGGTAAACCAAGAAAGAATCAAGTAGGATAATGTCTGTGAAGATACACAAGGAAAAAACAGGCAACTAAGAGGGGAAACAGATTCTTGATTCATGAAAATGATTTATAGCTTCCTTGAAGGTAGGATACTTCAGTGGCTTATCCCAGTTAAAGTCCACTTCTGTTTTCTGGAATTGTTTTAAGTGGCAATGCAACTGTTCAGCATTTCTGAATGGGTGTGGAACACTCAGCTGAGCAGGACAAAATGAAGAAAGTTCCCCCTCCATACACTGGTTAAAATTAGTGTTTATGTAATACTTCAGGCACCATAAATAACAGTAATTTTGTAATATATAAACTACACACCGAGCATGCAAGTCAGTTTTCCTATTTTTATGCTGCTGGCTATACCTGAAACTGGCTTTTAATGAAATACAGCCTACTTTCACACATTAGTGATTTTTATTTTCTTTTGGTAAACGAAATGAGTGCTACAAATGCTGGTACCACTTCCACCATCCAGGGCCCTGCATTTCATTTGCCTTTAACTATCAGAGAAAGACTCTTATTCCCCATTTCGAGAAGTTATGTTTATAGACCTGAAATGGCCCAGGGCATTTCAGCATCACCAGAGTGGTACGAGATAAGCACCCAGGGAGGGCTCTGTGTGAATTACTAGGGGTTGGAACAGGTGATAACCCACACCAGAGCTGTCCTGGAGCAGGATTAGCAAATGTTTGGCTGATTTAATCCCCTTGTTAGAAGGATCCTTTTGTTTGTCACAGGTTAGAACCAGTGCTGGCCCATGGAAGCACCTCACTGTTGTTTTTGTAAAGGATGCCAGGGCCAGGCAGGAAAAACATTGCAAGGTATTTGCAGGAATGGAAATAAAGACATTCCAAGTTGGTTTTGTTCCCATAAGCACAGCTTTCCATGCACACTGATATCCAAAACCAGCAGCACACTCAGACCTGGATGGAAACAGCAAACCAAGATGACTGGGTTTGGGAAGTATCTGTTTCTACTCCAAACCACTTTCTGTCCACTCCCTCTGCTCCTGCCCTTCTCTGGCTTTCAGAGAATTGTTTGGAACAAACTGCACTAAACAAACGCTTTTTCAAACCATCTCTCATGCCTGATTTTCCCTGCTCACCTTCCATTCTGCTTTTGCAAACATCCATTTATCTTCCTAAAACATATCTTGAACTGAAGAAATTTTTATTTTTTTCAAATACTCATTGCTTAAATTTTCTCCCCAAATTAGTCTTCTTCATTGTACACTGAACACAAGTTAGTGGCAGAGCACTCAGCTTCAAGTCCACCTGGCTGTCAAAAGGTGCAATTAAAGTTAACTTCTCCCTTTACCACACATGAAGTTGCAAGCTAAGTGTAAGCAATGAACACACAAACTCTTGCAAAACTTGGAGACACAAACATCCTCATGCATCCCTTCTGCAGAGGTGACATCCTGGAGGATAAGGAGCAGCAGGAGCCACCTACAGAGGGAAGTATTTCATAGGACTTGGGTGAAAGATGAGACGTGCCAAGGCTGGCCCCTACAAGGGCTCCTTCCTCTCTCAGTGGGGATGGTGTGAGGGTGCCGTGTTTGCAACCCTCTGGAACAATCCCCTGGAAGATGCCTTGCACACGCACCGCCAAACAGCAGGTAAGTTGTGCATGACATGATCTGAGCAGTATCAATCCCAAGAGACACCAGATCCCCCTCCAGTGTGTTACCTGGATGACCAGTCACAGTCCTGTGTATTGAAGCCATTTTCCATACCTTTCACAAGACAAGGCTGTTAAGCAGCTCACTGAGTTTCAGTCAAAAAGAGAAGCAACTGTTTGCTTAGAGCTGCGAGACACAATTTTACTTTCATCTGCACTTCCAAAACTAAGCCAGAAATAAGCACATCCTCTTCCTTGAAAGTTCTGTCTCCAAAAAGGAGTCCTGATCTGTAGCTCCTTCTGGAGTGAGGCACAAAGCCAGCTGGGTCCCAGCTTGCTCCCAGCACTTCCAAGGGAACTCATGAGCCACAGGTGATGCCTTGCTGAACACAGTGACACCAGGTAACCCCACAAACTCCAACTTTCACCTCTCTTATCAATGGACAAGGACAGGAACTGAGGCATGTATAGCCATGCACACCAATTATCTGCTCCAAAATGAAGCCTGATGCTCCCATACTGTGCCTTGTATCATCACCTGATGAAAGTGCTGGAGTTTCCCTGCCAGGCTGATACAATTCACAAGTGAAATCAAACACCCACAGCTCTGGGCAAGAGCATCAGACCTCACAGAGCAGAGGAGGATGAGCCATCCTGCCTGTACCCTCACTTTCAGCTGCATGCATTGTGTTTCTCTTCAGGGAGTGCCAGCATGTATCTTTTTAACCATCACTGTTTACATACTGGTGTGTTGTCAGATCTAGTTCCCACTCACCCACTCCATTCTTCTTAGGGCAGCTAGGATGGGCATGTTGACTCAGGTGCATACAGTTTGAATTTCTGTGACTTTTTTCACCATTTTCTTTAGTGAAAGCAAACCATAAAACCCACAAGCAGCTTTGGTAGCCCAGACAATGAAAAATCTTTAAAGACAACAAAGTCCAGTGTTCCCCAGCCAGCAGCATATTGTCATTCCTGTTACATCACCCAAATACTTCCTTGTCCAACCATGAACTCCTGACAGTGGCATTTACCTCCTCTGGCTTCTGGTCCAACCATATAACCTTTTCCCACCCATGTCCCTGGCTCTCTAAAGCTGCAAAGCCAAAGAGGGGTAGAAACTGCTTCCAGCTGGAAATATTTTCCAGCTTTCCCATATAATTACAGAGCATCCTTCCCAGCACTTAGTCCTTCAGTGGCTAACTGGAAAGGGCAGTGTTGTCCCTTTTTCCCTTCCTACAGGGGCAGAAAGCTGTTCACTCTGGAAATGGCAGACTGCAGGAGGGATGAGGCTTTGTTACAATCTAGCTATTACTGCCCACTAACTTACACCTGGCTCTTCTAAATACCCCATTTGTCATCACTTGCAATGTATATTAGATTTGGATCCAGACAGAGAAAAAACGAAAAAAAAAGAGGGTTACCACTGACCTATTTTAAGCTCTGTCATAATTCCTGTAAAACTCTGTTTAGACTGTAAGTGAATCACATGCTGCATGTATCTACAGCTGTTAGCATAACATTTGTAATTCCATGCCCAGTGCAAGACTATCGCCCCTAAGTAACTGAGGGTTCTGAGAGATCTGGGGAATCTGACATTTTGTCTTCTTGCAGGAGCCCTGCAGGGGGGCAGGTGGGTTTGGAACCCCAGGTGAGCATCAGGCAGACTGTGCTGGCTTCCCAGAAGCCACATACCATCCATCCATTACACAGCCTGAGCCAAGGAGGGTGGCCACTCTCCACAGAGGGGGCGTTGATGGAAAATAATGCTGTGAGAAGTTAACAGATGAAACAGCCTAGGAAAAAAGTCAGAAGCTATTTGAATCTCAACTAAACACATAGTAAGAAGGCAAATTACTGTGGCAGATACCTCCTGGATCCAAGAAACAAGGGTAGGACTGTCAAAACCCAAGACTGCAGATGGGGAGAGGATTACTGTGGCCCTCCCAAGCAACCCCTGATGGCTTTTCCTCTGTAAGGTCTCTCCGCCCCGGCAGTGAAAAGGAATGCTTTCCAAGACACAGCTGCCTTCATTGCATTCCTGTCCTCACGGAAGGTGGTGCTCCTGAGCAGTAGTGCAAGGACCTGGATCTTTTTACCTGTATGATATTTGTAAACACTGACAGATCCAGTCCATCCCAAGAAATGGGCATGCAGAAAGGCACGCTCCGAGCTGGAGGAGCAGCAGGGCAAGCGCTGAGGGCTCCCTGCAACAAGCAGGGAGCAGCTGCGCCTGCAGTGGTGCAAGGCTGGTACAAATCCCCCGAGCCATGGAGACAAGACATTTATGGTTCACCAAGGCAAAAACAGGCCAATGACTTCATAGGATTTATTCAAAACAGGAGAAGAAAAAGCTTTCTTTACAGCCCTGATGAAACACACCAGTACGGAAGACAGGGAAGGTGTTCTCACCAACACACAGAGTTTACAGAGCTACCACTTCCACCATGCTGCCACAGGAGTCCCTGGAGCAGGAAGAAGCTGCCCTTCTCAGTTCTGCCTGTGTTTTAGCATGAGAAGCAGAGCACACTCTCCCTCCCCACAACTCAAGAAGCACGGAAGTGGCAAACCTGCTCCCCACGTCTGCAGAAAAGCACACAGCAGTCAAGAGATCCCCTCTGTCGGCTTGCAGAGGGCTGGAACTCATCTAGCAGCAGCTCTGTGGCGTTTGTGTTACTGGATATAGCAAGTAGTTCACCGACAATTGCAAAGGTAGAGCAGCAGAGAGCTGGAAAAAGGCACCAACTTCCAGTGAGTTCTCCCATCTGTGCCTTGGAACATATTCCCAAAACCTTTCTGATGTAAGGGTTCTTCTGTACCAAGCCCAGCACTGTACTGGAAATGATCACTAAAATTTATTTTAAATTATTAAAAAGAAAGTAAAAAGATTAAAAAGTCTTGCAAGATTCACTGAATTATGAATTGTTTCCCTCTTCCTTTGCCAAAAATGTCACCTGAGCAGTTTCAGAAGTCTTACAATTTGGAAGGAAGTTCACAGACTGTTTATAAAATCAAATATTTTGGACTAGAAGTTTAGCTTATCATTACACAGCTTGACAGCATTTCCGTAAATCAGGCCTACTTTGAAGAGCTTCTGACTATGGGAACAAATTTTAAATGATTTTTCATGTTTCCCAATGGACCAGGGTTTTGGCTCTCACAACCCCTTTGAAGTAAACCAAATTATGTTTATCATATGATCCTGACTTGTGCAATCTCTGCTTAGAAAGCCTCTCCTGTGCCTCCCCTACACCGTCATCAGCTGAGATGAAGCCAGAGGTATCCACATGCTGCATGAGCCTGGCTCCACTGGGAGTCCATTTACTGCAGTGACTCATGCAAGTATGGCCTGGCTGTACCACAGTGAGCCTTACAGCTCAGAGAGTTGGTCAACAAAGTCCTAAGAGCAAGCCTTGCTACATGGAAGAGCTGTCAAAACACACCAGTGCTTAGACCTAACAAATCTGACAACCCTGATTTAAAAAGTGCTTTGAAAGTCAAGGAAAACTAAACACAGTAAAACCAATCCGTTAGCAATGCACTTTTCGGAAGCCAGGCAGGGTAACTTTCCCGTGAGTGTAGATGTCCTCATCTGTGCCCTGGTTCATGTGCTTCACCAAGTTCTTCTCAAACAGGAGTGGGTGGTAAGCTCCCATGGTGCAGGCATGGTCGTGAAACTTCTGGTAGTAGTGGCAAATGTCCGTCTGCCGCTTGGAAGGGAGAAACTCGTACACATCCACTTCGTCACAGAGCGTCATCATGATCACTATGCCTGGGGAGGGACAGAGAGCAGACACCCCCATGTCACACCAGAGACAGGATTAAACATTCCAGAGGGTCAGGCAGCCAGCAAGGAGCAGGCAGCTCCAAGGGGAAGGGTTTCCTTTATTAACATTCAGAGCAGAGGGGGAGAAAAGTCTGGCCAGACGGGGCTCTTTTCTGAAGCCCTCCCTTGCAAACTGTATGATCAACGTGATTTCAGCAGATTGTTTACAGAGACAGCCATGCCAAAAGGACAATTTTTAAGAGTGCTACCATTATCTGTGACCTTCATGGAAACTTGGGTGTCTGCCAAGTGTGCACTGCATTAGCTGATTGAGCAGCCCATTTCAAACCTGCTTGGATAAGCAGAGATGAGACCTTTGCATTTGTCCCACCTGCCTCTTGTGAGTGCAGGGAATATGAAAGGGACTGTGCTGGGAGATGCTTAGGGAGACAGAGCAGCCTTTGCTCTTCAGGGTCCCCGGAGCAGAGCAGTGCTGCCCTCCTGTGTCTTCTGACAGGTACAGGAAGCACCCGAGGACATCACACCAGTCAGTAAGGGCACAGCCTGCCAGCATTCTGGCCAGATCAGATGGAAGCCATAGTTACTGGCTGCTTTTCTTCTAAGTGCAAGAAATAGCAAAAATATACCAGAGAAACAGAATCAATGTGTAACATTCCAGAAAATTCATGCAGTATCTGAGACATCAGGGACCATGCACAATCTGAGGAACTGCAAGACATTAGAAGAACCTAAAGTATATTTTAAACATGTTTTCATCCACCTTTTCAAATGAAAATTTTCAATCCCAGTCAGGCCTTCCAGGGAACACGGAGCTGGAAACTGGAACTCATCTATGCCCTTGAATTTGGCAAGGTGACTTGTTTTACAAAGCAAAAAGTGAGGTAACTAGGCCCAAAGTTAAGCCCTGGAGGAACTGCTGTCTGAGTGTGTCTTTGGGTCCGTAACTCCAGTTAACAATTCTGCTGCTGAAGTCATTGATTATGCTGTTACACAGCTGCTCTACACATATCCAAGCAATGATTTAATGGGTGCTGGGCCTGGCAAAAACATGAAGCAACTCTGTTTACACAGAGACAGAAAGTGCCTCTGCCCCAGCAGTGATGGAACAGAGGTGGGAGCAGACAAAGGGCGGAAGCACAGCAGTCGGACATTCCATGGCAAACAAGACTATACATCTATGCCGTGATTTCAGATACCTGGCAGCTTCCCCACAGGTTCACTCCTTTTTATTCAGCTGGTCATGAGATCTGCTCTCCACTAAGTAGGAAAACTTTTGCAACGGCAGAATGCAAAAATGAGTTTCTTTGCTGAGAGGCTGAATTTAGCCTGCTGACAAGCAAGATTTTGGCATGCTTAGTAAGGGGGCATATCACTGACCTTTTCAGAGCAACTATTCAGTCTGACCCTCCACAGACCCCCAGTAAGTCTACACACACACATATTTATATATAAATAATATATGGAAAAGAAACAGGCACGCCCTTAGAACTCATTTACAGTAATCAGATTTATTTGCCTGACCAGATCTGAGCCTGCAGGAGACACATCCTTCCCCTCGCACCCTGTGGGAACTGCTCTGGCACTAGAAGCTACAAATCCTAGAGACCATCCCAGTGTTGCAGTCTGCTCTCCTGTTTCCACCTGGAACTGGGCCATGTTTCTAACTGCTGTTTCACAGACATGCTGCAAACCACTTACTTTAATACAACTGAGCTGCTACTCTGAAGACAGGAAGCTTAAATTTTGGCACAAGACAAACACTGTAAAAACAACTCTGATAAGCACCATAAATTTGTAGCTGTCTTTGAAAAAAGGCATCTTGGAGAGTTCCTGCCTGCAAACTGAACCCGAAGTTTAGAGGGCAATTATCTTACCAAGCATTCCTGATGATGGTGGATTAGGCTGAATATGCTCCAGGGAATTCTCCTGCAGAATATCCCAGAGTTGCCACTGCATTTTGGGATTCAGGATATAGAAGGGCTGCTCTGGATGTGTACTACGATATGCCTTATAGCTTTCAAAAAAGTTGTAATCTGGTTTTCTGTACCACTGCAAAACAGAAACAAGAGGTGAGATCCTTTATTTCTAACCCACTTTACTGTAACCACCAAGAAAAGAGGATGAGTGAACCTGCTGCTGCTGGGGAAAAAGATCCTGCTACACACTCTCACTCACTGTCACACTCACCTAAACATCCTCACTCACTGTCCCCTTGGGTCACTGTGGTGAGCTGACTCAGAACACAGAGCAGGGAAACCCCAAATCTCAGTTAAGGGCCATTAAATCAGATCAGCATATTTTGTAATTTCATTCTGCACTCTCCAACAGCAGACAATGTTGAGAACTCTGCCTTAAATGTTACAGACCCAGATCCTTCTCCACATTGCATACAAAGCATCCTATTCTGCAGGCAAGTGTTCTCAGCTTAGGCTCCTGAACCAGACTGAGCTGATTTTCATCCTTAAATTTCCTCTTTCAGTAAAAACTTGGGAATGGTTTATGTTTTCTTAAAGTCATTTTGAGATTTTTTTCCCCCCTATGCTATAAATATCCCATCCTGGTTTTACTGACTCTTAAACATAGCCCCTTGTGCCTCCTGGAGCCATGGGACCAGGCACAGAAATAAACATCAGTGAGAAAATAGGAAATGGAGGCCAAAGAAAGGAATGCAAAGACCTCTCAGTTACAACCAGAGCTTAAAATAAAAGTCAAGAATGGACTACTCACTCCTACCTGCTTCCACCATGAACCTCCAAAGCTCATCACATATCAAACAACACTCTTTTGTACTCAAAATCAAAGCAAATGCTAGAAGGATTGCACATCCACACGTGAAAGCTGACAGAGATCTTCAGAGGGTTTCCCAACCCGCTCATAATGCATCAAGTATATCCCATGGCTGACTGGTGATTGAAACATCCAAGCATCAACCATCAGCAAATCTTAGATTAACTGTCAGAGAGAGGAAATCATCCTCTAATGAGACAACTGCTGCGGCCAGCAGTGACCTCCTCCCTGTGCCATCAGCCCACGGGAAAGTAAAGGTGGTGACCCATTATACTTGGCCTGAGGCCCTTCACAGGGATCAGGAATAGGCAAGTGTTTTCTTAGGAGCACTCATGCATGGGATACTCCTAGAAGTACACATGGATATATCCATAATAACAAAAAAGTAAACAAGAATGGCCTTAAAATGAGTGATTGCCCACATTAGGAGGAAGTGGTTTAACAGAAGCACTTCAAAGCATGTGAATCTGAATTTATTTACAAAAACCCCAGCCTTACCTCATGAATTTCTGCATGATATGGTGCTGGATCCCAGACAATTAAGATTCCAGTGTTATATAGTGGTTCCCTCAGGAACTGCTGCTCTTCAACAGTCACAAGCTTGAATAGCAACAACAAATACAATGTTATGCAGTATGCTGTCAGAATTAGCAGGCAGCCAAACAACAAAACACACCTGAAAACAGCCAGAGCCACCCCACTGCTGGTTACTGAGCACGGCCCACTGTGTGTGGCAAGGACACAGCCCCAGCAATGCCCTTCCAATGCCCAAGCCAGTCCTATCTAGCAGCAAAGGACTTCGTGGAGAGTCACAATAAAAACTGCCTTTATGCTTTACAGGGCTTTCTATCCATCTCCAGTAACACACCAAGGACAGGACCCGCAGAGTGACCCAGCCTGGCTGGGGGATCCCATCACTACAACTACCAGAAGCAGGAGGGAACACCAGTTGCTGCCAGCAGTCACCAGGACAGTCCAGGCAGAGCCTAATGAAAACACACTGTTGGCTTTATCAAGAACCTTCATTTAAGCCAAAATAAAAAGGCCTGCATGTGGGTGGCTTCTCCTCAGCAACAGGAACCCTGGCAGCCAGTGCTCAGCCTCCTGTGAGACCATCACTGCAAGAGATGAGAGACTACAGCACCCCCAGCCAATCCTGCCTCATGCCAAGCCCCCCATCGCCTCTACTGAGTGGGGAGGAAGCAGCTCAGGCAGGTTCAGGGTTGAGTCTCCTGAGAGCAGCAGTGACAAGGAAAGCTTCAAGCAGAGTTGTTCTCTCTATACTCTGGACACAACCACCACTGCTTGGGACACCCAAGGGTAACTCAGGTCTGCAGCAGAAAGAAAACAATCAGAATCAATTAATCTCCTGTCCTCCCCACCCAAAGCCACAACCTGTACAGGCACAGCTTGTAAACACTAATCATAAATCATAATCATAAAAATCCGCTTCCATTTGTCCTGATTTTCTCCCCAGATCTAATTATGAGCTAGCCAATTAGTCCTTGAGCATCCTGGCTGCCTCAGAAGCCGGCTGCCTGCATGGCTGTCCCCATAACCAGAGCACAAGGATGCTGCAGCCAGCCCAGATGGGAATTATTCCAAAGGCAAAAAGAGTTTTCTCACATCTGTTCTTAACTCTATGGGATTAGGCCTTGGCCTTGACCACGGGTACTGCCTGGTTTCATTTCCTTACAGCAGCTAAAATATCTAGGCCACTGTTAGCTGGAGTGTGCAATGCTGCAGGTGTGAATATCTGCCTGCAGCCTGTGGACACCAGAGGCAAAGAGGGGCACAGCAGCTGGCACCAGCCATCCCTTCAGCTGGGTACGAGTGGGATGGAGCACTGCAAAGGGACAGGGATATGGCAAGGAACACGCACACTTTATTTTCATTTCATTGTTTCTAAAGCCATGTGAGTTGGCAGAATCACACAAACCCCGAGAGAGCTGTGACAGGCACAAAAGCAAAGGGATAAGAAACCAGGAGAGGAGCACCTCCACAGCCACAAGCTGTTTGCTGTGTCCTCCCACACACTGGGGCTGGCTCTTGGTACTACCTGCTAGCTACTAGTCAACCTGTTTGCTGAAGGAATCTGGCCCCCCATTTACCTTTAGTGTCCATTTGTTGTTTAATAGTGACCGATTCTTTCTAAGTAATAAAATTCATTCAAATTGCTACATGACTTACTTGTCTTGCCCAGATTTTTGATCCTAATTAGTTAACTGATCTATTGGTTTCCTGATTTCTTCTTTAGCCAGTTCACTAGGTAGCAAGTATCTTTTTAATACAGCCCCTACCCTGGTAGTACATTTATTGCCCATATCACAATGATTTCCTCCTTTCTGGCTACCAGCAGTCAATGTCCTGTAATCTAAACATGCTCTCCTTTCCCACCACAGCCTTCCTCCATTCCATTGATGTGCTATCTCCTTTCTCTTCCTCCCTGCAGACTGTTAGTGCCAATAACAGCAAAGGCAGCCAAAGCAGAGTACTCTCTGTGACAGCAAGAAGCCAGCCCAGGAGAACAGGAAACAAGGGCTGGGAGGAACAAGGTACTCTAGTCCTTGGTCAGCTCTGCAGAAAGGAGCTGTGTCCTCCAGAATGACGTTGGCACTCCCCTCACATGTACTTCAGCCCTTATTTTTGCAAGACATAACTGCCTTCCCAGGGCCAATCAATGCCTTGTGTCAGACTGCAGGAAAACATGCCATTAAAGGCAGCAATACTGATGAACCAGTCAAGGCCTGAGAAAATAAATGAGGCAACATTAAATAAATTCTTTATTTAGAACAACTACCAAGTTTGTGGACCTAAAAGCATAGCCTCAGATCTGGAGATCCCAAATTTCTTGCCTTCCTGTCAGTACCAATCCATTAATCTTTCTCTATGCACAAAGATGTGCAAGATACTCCACTCTACCGTTAAAACCATCCACCCCCACGTATGTCCTAGAGACTGGCCAGCAAATTACAGAAAAATATCTTAAAATAATTATTAAGAAACTTAGGGCCACTGGCCATGCGTGCCAAAGGAATATTACTCAATACAGACTAGCTTTGACAGATCAGATTCAGGAGATCCCAGTCCCTTCACTTTGGCAATAGACTGACAATTGATCAGCAGTAAGAGCCAGAATAAAAGCAGCCAAGCCCCAAACCCATTCGTTTTCCCAGTTAAAACATAAGAAAAGCCAGCCCAGAACAAGAAAAAATTACAGCTTGTCCAGCCAGTACCTGATGCCTGTAAGAGCTCTGGGCAAGGCAAGATAAAGCACAGCTCCTGCAGCGCGCTAAAACCAGAATGTGATCAGGCCACACGACTAACAAGAAGGTTTAAATGATATCACCAAGACTAGAACAGCACTGAACCATTCAAAGTGCAAACAAAAACATGTAAGAAAACCAGGCTTCCAATCCAGTGGTCACTGAAGTTAACAGGGACTGCAGTCAGAGCTGTTCAGTTTAGAAACCTCAGATGAGAGACTCCTGCACTACTCACATGGAAAGCATCTGTTTCCCTGGTCAGCAGCCAGATCAACGCTGCCTTTTGAGTTAACTTTAGCCTCTAAAAACTGCAACAATATTGTTCTCCCTGTAACTGAAGTTTTCTAAGCTGGTGTCTCCATTCAGAGGGAACATCGCCCATGACTGCAGGCTGATCTGCATGGAGAACAGAAGCACTGTAATGATGTGGCTGTAACTACACTTGGTCCAAAGTATGAGAATCCACATGGAGAGTTATATTACAGCTGTACAACCACACACTTACCCTCCCTCCCTGTGCAGATAATACTGATAGCACATAGGTCATGGACATATTTTCTCTTCATATCACTGTAAGCTTGGCAATGAGCACATCCTCCAGAGAAAATTTGCTTAAGTGATAACACCTATCTGACATCACAAAAATACACAGAGACGGGAAAGATAAAACAAAACCCGCAAGATGTCAAACAGGGCACAGAAGTCAGCAGCCAAATCTGTCTGCTCAAACCAGACTGGTTCAGAAAGGACAAACTGTCCCCCTTCTGACTGGGGGTTTAATGCAGAGGAATCGAGATGCAGCAAGCAACAGTAAAGAGCATGGCAGCAAGTGAAGAGAGACCCAAGAGCAGAAAGAGGTAACAACAGCATTCACACAAGAAGCAAGAAAATCCTTTAAAAGACACACAAAATGAACTAAGGAAACTGGTTACATATTAGCCCATTGTCTCTTGCCTTTGAAGAGGATAGTCAAGCTCCTGTTGCTGTTTTGAGAAACTTCACACCTCGTTACACAGAAGCATCCACGCACTCCTCACACAAGGGCAGGTGAGAAAACTCCAGGCCTACAAATCTTAGCTTTGGGGTAAGGAAAAGAAACTGCCTTTTTGGTTGGGGATGACAAAAGATACACTTCAGCCACTCATCTCTCCCTCACTCAATTCCTCAGCCTTCATGCGCCTACAACCTCCTCCTCCTCTTGTGGGGTGAGGAGATGCTTGTACTCAGTACTGCAATGCTGCACCAGGTCTTTTAACCAAATGACTCCTGGCCTGTTTGATATTTTACTGTCCTCCTCCATTCCCTCACCAGCACATACTACTAGGATTTCTTCTTTTCTCTGCATGTCTATACTTGAAGATTTCTCTCCTCAAAATAGGCAAACATGAAGGGTAACTGCTCTAAGGAGGAAAGGTGCAAACACTCTGAGATGTACCTACAAGAGCAAGAGTCTCACTCTGCTGCTGGCCAAGTGGCAGACTAACTCTGCTAATGCACTGTTACACATAGCCCTAACTCTGGAGGGTCTGCTTCACAGCCTACTGATGGCCAAAGGGAATCAGCAAAGGGACACCTTGATACCTATGAAGAGCTCTCAGAGGCAGGGGATATTTAACTCTGTAAGCAAGGCCTTGCATTAAAGGCACTTTTTGCCATGCTCTGCAATAAGGTCCTGGACCCACCAGAGCACATCCCTCTCCTGGCTGTGCACAGGCTACAGCTTTAAAGGTGGGTCTTTTGCGAGTGTCTTCAGCCATTTAGCAGCCCTGGTTCATGTGTTATCTAGAGTCTGTACCACTGCTGGGCAGTAAAGAAACATTGTTCTTTCTTAAAAGCCAAATAAACTTTTTCATTCTTCACACCCATCTCTGGGGCAGGCACAGCTCATCTCTTGGTGCACTCCTCCTTGCTGACCTGCATTAGCTGACCTGTGGTGTTGTTCCTGCCTCTCACTCCAAACGCACAGCAACAGCATGAAGCTGGCCTTCCTGTGCCTCCATAGAGCCTTTGAGCAAAGACAAAACACAAATTACCCTGTGCCTGCTGTAAATCACAAGCAGGCTACTTCAAGTTTGCAAGCACATGCCAGTGTCACTCCAGTCACCTCAAATTTACCAACGGTTCCCCATTCCAAGGGGAGACATCCCCATCCTACAGCTATGTGGTAGGGACAGGAGAAATCAGATGGACAGCCCTGTTCTTCTCAGCTCCCAGACAGTGCAGCTACACAGCTCTGCCATGCTTGACCTATTCAGCACAGGTTCCTCAGACTTACCTGGGAATTCACAAGACGAATTGTTGTCTTTTGCCCCACATCATCTTGAAAGCCCCTGACAGGAGCCCCATTGAATCGCAAGACGGCATCGTGGCTGTCTGAAAGCCAAACAGAGGGAAAACCTGTGAGCCAGCACCTGGATTTGAGTGATACCAAAGACAAGTAACATTATTCACCTGCACTTCTAATGCAACCTGGCTAATGCCTGGGTTTCAACCTAACATCTAGAAGTAGCAAGTCAGACTCTTTGGAGGAAGTTGTGGCTCAAACTTCATGATCAATACAATTTTTAAAATCTACTCTTTAAACCTACAACCCACTGTCAGGTTGGAGAGCACAACCCTAGCATTTTCTCTCCTTCCTTTTTTCAAACACTTTACCAGGAGATAGATCAATACTCAAATAATTTACCACATGGCTGGCTGCAAACTAAAAAACTAGGAAGTAGTAGAAAGCCAGTGTCCTCTCTTCCAGCCTGGAGGTTGACCAGCCCCAGAAATGTACACCAACCACAGTGGAAAGCAAAGCTGACCTTAGCCTGCCAGCATGCCTCCCACAGAAATAAAACCACTGCTGTGCCTTCAACAGACACAGCTTCTTACATGCCTTGGAATTCACTGCATTTTCCTCTGCTGGCATCACCTCTTAAGATAGCACAGCATTCCTCCAGCACCCTCCTCTGCCTTGGCACAGCCAGCCAGGCCACCCTAACGCCCTGGAGTCAGGCTGCTGCTGTGACATGCAGGGCATTTGTGCTTGTCACCCTGACATCCTGGCTTCTCCCTGCCTTGTGGCTGGATTTGGATAAGAAACCTTCCATGTGATCAGAGGGGCTGAGTTAGAGAAGCAGGGACATCTTTCCTGAATTTGCACTGAGGCCACATGATTGCAACTCACAGCTGCAGACAGGGTCTGTGAGAATTGCCAAGTTCCAGGGCAGAAGGACCTGCCTGGTGCAGAACTGGGTCTTTTTGAGATCATTTTCTTGAAAACAGGGGTGTTCTCACAAGCAATGCTGAAGGATCAGTAATCACTGGCAGCAAAGACTGATTTCTCAGCTATTTTATTCTCCTGGAGAAGTGGGTCTTCTTAAGAGCCCTTCCAAAGCACCATCCAAAACCAAGAAAGGTGATGTTTCTGGAAAAAAGTGTCTCCATGCTGAGAAGTGGCTCTGCAGTTACCACTACAGACCCTTAGCTCCACATCCTACCTTGCACCAATGCAATACAGGGTTATGATTTCCTCATATATAACTTCAGCCAGACACCAAGCATTAATATGCCCCAAGTTTGCACATTAAAAGGGTGTTTAGTGACTGCTCAGGCAGAGTAGCTGGCTTTGTCTCCAGGTGGTTGTGCTACACTTGGTATCTCTCACATCAGATTTTTCAGTGGCAATTTATAACCTTCAGTAATACCAAGAGCCCAGTAAAAAGTTGTTTACAACCCTGTGCTGCTTTGCCAGCCTCCCTTAGTTTCACTAATTGCCCATTTGATATCTTAACATGATTACACAGAACAAGTAGTTCAGGGAATAATAACTCAGCAATCCATTGTGCTCATCTACACAAATACTTCATTTTAAGCTTGTAAGATTTAGTTCCTTTTCAACAACTTCCTCCAACAAAACCATGACATTTCCTACATGAAAATACATCAGGCCAAAAGTGGGACAAAATTTACAGAAATACACTGAATGCTCTTGAATCCTTTAATATTCACCCTGCCCAGCTCAAGGCTGCAAGTGTCCAAACTCTACAGAAGCATCAGCAGAGTTAACTGCTTGAACAGAAAGGTGAAAGTTTGTGACCCAGGCATGAGGAACACAGGGTAGGGACACCAGCAGCCTCGGGCACACTACACAGTGACCTCACCAGCATCCACCCCTTGTGATCTGGAACAAACCAGTGCTTCAGTGCGGGGACGGGCTCAGAGAGCAGCTGTGGGAGCAATGAAAGGGCTTTGCCTGTCCGACGTACGTTCAGCTGTGCCGGAGCCAAAGCACAGCCCATTACACTTGGCTGCTCCCATACCCAATCCAGCGCTGCATGGACTGCATTCCAATGCTCCAGAACATCACCTCCCACTCTTGTGAGGGTCTCCTTCCAGAGGAACAAGCACTGCTGTCAGTAATGCTGGAGCCTAACACAGACAGAGCACAAGCCAGCTGTGCTGGGGAGGCTGTTCAACAGAAGGTCACTTCTGTGCAAACCTTTAGCTCTGAACTTCAAGAGGCACCCAAACAAGCTGAGACAGGTACTTGAAGGAAAAGTCAGAACTGGCTTCCCAAGTCTTGACCTATCTCTCCTCAAACACTCCTAAGAAGCAGAAACAATTACATCAACCAACTCCCACCTGCAATTTGTACCAGTAGGGAATGCTGTTCTTCATTGCATATTTCATAGCACTTTAACACACTTGCAACTGCTCAACCTCACTCTAGCTCCTGCTCGCCTGCCATGTGGACACAGAGGAGTTTGGGGGAGAACTTCTGAGCAAGTACCAGACCTAAACACTGTCTCCCATGAGGGACTATGATTCTGAAGGCTTTGCAGAAGTTTTCCATGAATGATGCATTGAAATCCATCCATCTACCTGTTTCAGAAGATGAAGGCTACCTGCAGCTTAGTGCAGGCCAAAGGGATCTGATCCAACAAACTTATGAACACACCAAAGCTTGTGAACAATTTCCACGTGAGAGAAAACTCCCAGACTTCAAAACTTCTTCAGTGAAGCTACAGTTCAGCAAAGCATGAACCTTAACTGAGGTCCAAACACCAAATAATGAAGCAAGCTGAGGGAGCTGCAGGCTCTGGAGAATTTTCTGCCTGAGCTGAAGACTGAAGAGCTGGTTTCCCCAGCATGCTCTTTTTGTAAAGACACAAAACGCTCTGGCATCAAAATATGCTTCTTTATAATCCACAGTAAAAGACCAAAGCTTTGGCATTTATTAATTAATGCATTAACCTCCAGTAAATATGGTCAGAGGAGACTGCAAAGCATCATCAAACTTTGTCCAAAAAGATAAAGCTCTGTAAAGTTTTTTGATGGTCTTCTGGGCCACTCAAATTTGGCCAACTGCCTTATGGCTCAGAATGAAGCAGTGCTACTTTTGGAAAGCCTTGAGCAAGAATTACAGAATCACTGAGGCTGGAAGGGACCTCTGAAGACTGTCTGTGTCCAGCCCTCTCTCAACACACACTGCTCAGGGCTATGTCCAGGGAGTTTTTTTCCCCTTTAGCATTTTCTTTTATTTCTGCTCTGAGAAAGTCTTCCTGTATGAAAATTTTTTTGACTATGCAATGAGCACTACACAACCCACCCCAAACCCTCTCAACAAACAAACACTTGAGGAACCAAGATTGCTCTCTGGTATCGAGTATTTGTGCGACCCTCTAGTAATGCCAATAGGATCATGAAAATCGAAAGGACTAGCTAGAATAGAGCTACCTATTACTCCCATCTCCAGCTAGACTGAAGTATTTACTGACTTTAGAAGTTTAAGGATAACATTTTAACTAATTTTAAACACCTTTTGACCACAAGAGACTTATAAGTAAGAGCATGACAGCAGGTTACTTCTATTCAGCCCAAGTTATAAAACAATGATATTTGACCTCATGCTAACAGAAAGATACCAACCTATCTCTTGTCCCAAGCGAGATGATTTCAGAGACCCTGCTGAGGATACGACAGCACAGCGACCCAGGTGTCCCACTGTTTCACTGAGGCTTTTCCCTGGCAGGTATTGATGCCATTCAGAGGTACCAAAAGGACCATCTGACCTCTGTATCATGGTCACATTGACCCTGTCACGCAGCTGGCAGAGCAACTTCTCTGGGCTGAGCTTAGCACTCCTCTTCCCGTTGTAAGTTACATTGTACTTGTTCATGGCCAGGTAGTTTTTCCTGACCTTCTGCAGCCTGGGTATGAGATTTCTGGATGAGCTGTCCTTATCCCATACCTTCACAAAGGCTGCTTTCTTGGACTTTTCAGCTGTTACAGCAGTGCTGTCTTTTACTTTGTTGGGGGCACCAAGCCACATTCTGGATATCTGCCCCAGTTCACTGGCTGCTTCATGGAAAAGGCCTTGTGATTTAACCGGGTTCCATTTCTCTGAACTCCTGTGCCCCTGCAAATCATCATTCCTGGTCTTCAAAGGATCATAGTAGCTTCTTCTTGTTTCTCTCCACAGGCAAACTGTCAGTGCTACCAGTATCACCACAAGAACACACATTAACTTTTTCAACACGTTGATGTGAACCATAGTGTACGGTGCATCCAGATGGGACACTGGAAGCTGGCCCTGGGAAAAGGAAACAGCTCAGTCAGGGCTGCAGGCACAGGCGTGTGCACAGGTAAAGTCATGGAGATCTGTGTGTGGGCAGCAGGAGGGGAGAGAGATGACAAAGGGGCAATTGTAGAATTTCAGGCTGTTTAAAGATCTCATTTCAAAGTCCACCACCTCAAACACCGAACAGGAAGACCTGAGCTGGCTATCAGCCATCACATGCTATGTAATGGTGATCTGAGGCCACTGCCACTCAAACCTTTTTTCTATTCCCTTGCACAAGTGACAGCCGAATTTAATACTGCCAGTATCATACCAGCAAGCAGGGTAAGTCTCCACTTCCCTTCATCTCCCATCCCTGACAGTAAATACCCAAATCCCAACAAATGCACTTCCAGAAATGTGTTTTTACTTGACCATAGGCTTTAACACTAATGAAGCACATAGTCAAGCACAGAACTGGAAAGGAAAAAAAAAAAAAGCTCTGAGTTCACGAGCACCAGGAACTTCACCATCCTGGTAGTTTGGTGACTCTTCAGGGAACTGCTGCAAGTCTGCAGTGGGCTGAGTGCACTCCCAACAGCAAACCTCACTGAACAGCTACTGGAAGCCAATTAAGCCCCAGTAAGGTCTGAGGCATGTTTGGGCTCATAAATGCACTTGGATGAACATTACCCCAGGCAAGTTACCCCTAGAGAAAGCAAAGCCAGACCCTGTTGTACAAGCACTGCCTTTCCTCATTTGCACTGCCTCACACTAGCAGATACCTCCAGCTCCCATCATGTCATAAAAGGGGGAATCCAACAGGAGGACTGCTCAAAAAGCAGCTCAAACTAGGCTTATTTGGGGGGGCTGGTGCACAAAACATACACTGATGCATAAACACCTCACAAGCAGCACACAGGATTGCAGAAGACAGGACAGCATTTGCTCACTTCCCTACATGGCTGCTCCAGATGTGTCCAAAAGCATGGGAACAATATGGAGACTCCAGGTGTCCTCAGGATACAAACACATGCAGATCACTGCCATTCCCACAGAGGTACAAGCTGCAACTTCCTCACTGAGGAACCTGCTGAAAGCATATAGTGCTATGCTGGGCTGCCGAGAGATTACTGAGCTACCAACACACTACCTGTGGATAAAGCAGCAGCTCTCCAACTCAAGTCATTCTTGGCTGTTGGCAGATTTCTTCAGAGGGCTTAAGCAGGATATTCCAAAACACAACAGTTCTGTGATGTGCTGAAGAGCTCAAGAAACACCTGCAAAAAAAAGGAGGAAAAAAAGAAATCCTATTAAGGAAAAACCTCAGAGTTCTAGGGATGAGCAAGTGTTGCCTCAGATAAACCCTGTGGTCCCAAAAAAGATGTTACCAAGGCCTGAAAGGACAGCAGCAAACACATGAACACCACATGAGCATTTTAAACACTTAAATTCCCATTCGAAATCGGCATCTTCCTTCTTTGTCTGAGATCTGCTCTCAGCTAGAGCAGGAACCAACTCACAGGCTGCCCGCTCTATGGTCCCACCAGAGTGACCAGATCCACTCAAGCACTGGATATACCCATAACACACTGAAGGAAATAATCTGATGCTGCTGCTTAACACAATGAACAGAGGAAAAGAAAGAAAAAGCTAACTTTTCCTAGGGAAATATCTTACTGCCCATTCTTGAGTAATTCATGCACTCTTGCAGAGAAGACTCCCTGCTTTTTTGGAACAAGACCCATGGAAAGTTGCTTTATAAAACATATCTTAATCCATAAGTCTTCACAAAATACATAAATGTGTTTTAGACTTTACAGTTTCACTCTACCAAGGAAATGCAGCAAGAGAAAGGGAGATTTGACAGTATAATCTGAGAAATCAAGAAAGTAGCTTGCTTTTACAGGAAGTCTGAGTCAATATAATGCCACATGAGCTAAATTACAAATGATATCCTTTACAGGACTAAATACTAAATTATTAAAGCATCCTAACGCTGAAAACTTATATTTTAACTTTATTAAGGAACAATATTATTTTTTCACAGAGCACTCCACGATGAAAAAGCCAACATTGCTCTACCTCCAGTTCTTAAACAACAACAACAAAAAGATCCAAGAAACACAAGTGATTCCAGCTTTTATTGGAATTACTTCCCCTGTCCTGACAGACAGTATAGCTTTTCATTTCCTTAAGTACAAATGTGCTAGAAGGGCACACTGAAGTCTTTTTGAACCAGGACAGGTACAGCAGTCTGGAGAGGGGGGGCACCAGGAGGGGATGCAGGACGCCCCTGTGCTCTGTCCTGTGAGGAGTAAGCCCAAGGTTCTCCACACTGTTTATGGTTCCTCTCCTGCTGCGGTCTCCGCCAGACTCTCACTGCTGCCTCCTGCCATCCCCTCCGCAGCTGGGGACCCCGTAGGGACAACTCACTCGGGGCCTGCCTGGTGCTGTGGAGAACAGAAAGCACCACGTGAAAGCAGCTGACTGCAAAGCCATTTGCTGATGGGGAAAGCACCGCTGAGTCAGCCTCCGTGCTGTCAGGGCTCTGCTGAGCCACACACAGACAGCAACGCTTTCCAAATCGAGAGCAACACCAAAACAGAGCTGTCCAGTGTCAGCTTAGTACAAAACTCTGAGACACGCTTCGTGCAGCCCCCAGCCTGACCTTATTCACACTGTATCCCTTTGTAAGGGGCAAAGATCTGGCTTCCAGAAAACTCAACTAAGACCTTCCGTGCAGGGAGGACAGAGCCTCAAGTCTGTCTGGAGGTGCTCAGCAGCCTACCACCCTGCAGAGCAGAGCTCTTTGCTCCAGGCCCTGCACAACTCTGCTCTGCTTTTGACTTCAAAAAAGTCTTCTGAGGGGTTCCCAGGTGGAGGTGATGGCAGGCACATCTCAGTAACCATCAGCTTTTGCTTCTCACACTTGAATCATATAGAAAGGTGGCAGGTTCATTACAGTGAAACAACTTTACAGCTCTCTGCAAGTTCCTGCTGGGACACTCCTCCTGGTGCTGCACAGCACAGGATGCCTAGCAAGTCACACCACCTCCTCTCCTTTCCAGGCCACTCAAAGGCACCTGGAAAACTTGCCTTCTGCACAAATTATCCCCAACTTTGACTGTACATGCCACTGCAGTGTGAACAGTTATTTTGCTTTGATTTGTGAGCTGGCAAAGTAGACTCTGCAAGCATGTTTTAGCAGAGCCACAACACTTCAAGAAACCTTCTGTTCCCCATGGATTCTTTGCAATTCAGCTTAATTATAACTAGTACTTCACATGATAGGATTTTATTTTCTCTGCACAAGCAGTGCCTAAGATGGGGTCCCTCTCAAGCATTCTGCCACCAAACCTCTTTTGTGGCAAAGGAAAGCATCTGCTCTTCCTGGCAAAGTATCATAGCCTACAAGTGGCCGCTTGTGTGTACTTCTGTCTGGCAGTGGTCAGTACAAATGTACTTTTCCAAAGATGATGGAAGCTTGCCACCTACACAAAACACAAGGTACCAGCTAGGAGTATGAAGAAAGAAAAGACAAAAAAAAAAAAAATCCCCCAAACCTAGAAAAATACTTAAAACAAACAGCTGTCTCCTTGAAACCCAGAACCTGACACAGCTGTAGGGTCGAGCACTGGCTGGCAGGCTAAGCCCACACAGCAAGTCCTCTGAGGGTAAATTAATCCTGTGCAGAGAACAAGTAAAGATGTGATATCTTCAAGGCAGTCAGGGAACTACATTCTGTCCACACACCCTTATACTTAACCTTTATTGTCCAATTCTCTTGCTGGTCTCAGGTCTAACCAGCAAAGTACACAACAGTGTGAAAAGTCCTGCTGCGTCTGGCATTCCACAGGCTGCTGTCTGTCCAGGGAGCTGCAGCCAGCAACGCCACGACACAGAACACCCAGCAATCCCAATTTCCACATCCCACAGCAGATTAACCCTAAAAATGCTACCAAGTGTCCTCATCTCAAACAGCCCTTACCTGTCTCCTATAGTGTCTGACAGCCGGTACACAGACAAACCACACGAGTATGGACAAAGGTATGAACGGTTCTTCCAGGAAATGCAACCAGCTTTGCAAAAGTTGTGTCATCAGCTGTACCAATGCCAATCCTCTGCCCATGTTTAATTGGTTCTTGAAACCACTCACATTACCCTAACAGCCCAAGGCAATGAACTCTACAATTGCACACAGTGCACAGACAACCCGTCCTCTCTGTGCTTTTTCAGGCTCTGTCCCACTTGTTCCAACTCCTCCTTGCACAGCAGCTTTTCCATACTTCAGATGCTCTCGGTCAACTTCCCCAGCACCGTCAGCAGGGCGTGACATCCCTCAAGGCAGGCACAGCGGCCACCCCCGCTGAACACGCTCACGCCACATGGTCCAGCAGCAACACAATAGTGGGGCTGATTTGTACTCCTTATGAAACTTCCTCCCTTTATTTCCCTTCCTGACCACTTCTGAGCCCTGATCTCTACACAGTCTGCAATGACTTCAGGTTATTTTGCAAGCAGCACTGACTCACCGAGAGCTGACCCTAGTGCAGGGCAGGAATAAATACATCTGAAAGAGCTGTATCTTACCTCTGCTAGCAGAGGATTCCTTTGTCCCTGTGCTACCCAGCCACCCAGAATCACCAGAACCCTCTGCAGCTGCTCGGTGTTTCCCCTGGTCCCAGCAGCCACTCTGGAGATAAAGCCAGCCAAGCTCAGAACTCAGCCCTTCTCTCCTCTGCAGATCCGTTACCACTATTCAAGAGTGGGGATCCCAGAAAATCCCTGAGGGACTTCTGTGATGTTGTGAAACCTGACCGCTTGCTTTTCAACCTGCTAGGCAGCCACCAATCCACAACAGGAACAGTCTCATCCCATGACATCTTATAGTGACTTTTTCTGAGGCTACTGGTGAGCAATCTCACCAAAACCTTGAAAATTCAAAGTCTCCCTCTCTCCATGTTCACAAACTTCTGAAAGTGAGAGAAGAGGAAATACGCAGATAGATTTGAAATGTGACCCTTCTTCATTAGTTCTTACATATTCTACAGGTGTTAGTTACTTTTATTATGTTTACTGGTCTGAAGAAATGGACCCTACTAGAGTCCCTCTGAAACATAACCATGCCAAACAACACCTCAAATTAAACTTAAATGATGATTTGAGAAATACAACCCCTGGGGAGGGGCATATGCAGGAATCACATCCACCTGGTCTACCATGCCTCTCCTTGGTACTGCCATTCATACATTAGCATCATTCAGCTGCAGTTTTCTTCTCTCTGATGGATGCACAAAAGCTTTTTACTTTAGCAAGTTGTTCCTCAATCTTTTTTTTTTTTAGATAATGTGATAACTATTTCATATTTAAACTCAGAGCATTTACATTTCTTTCCAGATTTCCTTCATTTATGCATTTCCATCTGCACCCAGAATTATGCCATGCCTGCCCACAAAGTAGGAAAGCTTTGTTCCCAGCTTTGCTGGTGTATTTTTGAATGTTTTTATGCTGCCCTATATGAACATTTTATACTTAACTACACCTTTCTGTTCTTTTTTTTTTGTACATTCTCAATGTACAAAACCCTTTCCTCCACCCAGCACCCTCTGCAAACCATCTCTGAAAAGAGCAGTGGTAGGTACCAGATGCTGAATGAGTTCCGATATAAGTGTGTGGAAAAGAGGAAAGACATGGAAGTGTAGGGCAGGAATTTTTCTGTTCAAAATAACATACTCAAGGAAACCTAAGAAGAGAAAAAATTTGGATTCAAAAAGTAACCTCAAAACCATATCTGCTCTTAAAATTCCCTATTCCTGTCCTGAGGAAAAAAATAGATATCAAGACCCTTAACAGTATTAAACAAACTATGCTCATGCCATTTTGCAAATGAAGAAGCTCCACTTTCCACATGCTTGATACACCAAATGAAAGGTGATAAAACGTTTTCCAAGCTAAAGGTCTGTCCATCTGGAGCCAAGTTTCAGATCTCTCTGATACCTTATTTAGCCCAGCCTGTTACTTCAACTGTGTGTATCATGATTTTGTAAATATATAAGCAGGGAAGGCTTGCTTCTAGCAATTCTTGGTTTCATTCCAAAATATCACTGTGTGTGAAAATAAAACATCTGTTGAGCCATACATTTAGGCATTTCCAATGCCACCAAACAGAACATAACAGAAAGGGGAGAATGAGGAAACTTTACATAGAGATTTGAGGGGAAAAAAAGCATTTTACATGAGAAACATGGTTAAATTTCAGGTGACACATTAGGGAACTACACAGATCCCTTGCAATGAAATAGATCATTCCATTAGTCCTGCCTCCATTAAAAATCTCTGCATGTGCCTGTGAAAATATGCTGCTGTCACAGCTGAAAAAAAATCTTCCCAGGAGAACAGGAGAGGCAGATTCTGGGGGGAGGCACAGGGGAAAGCTTAAGCATGTGTTTCATTTTGGTTTTACATGTCAACAAACACTGGGATTTAATATAAGTCAGAAGCCTTCATTTCTGGCTGTGGCAGGCCTTTATTCCTGCTCTTTTCTACGTGCCATACTGGTTTTGGAGGGTGGCTCTGCCTAGCAGCACTCTGCCTCCCCCTCTGCCCTCATTAAAAGGCAGCAGCTTTGCTTTCACTCCCCACACAGGCTTTGCCAGGCACCTGCAGAACCACAGTCACCACCAGCCACTGAGAACCAAGGCGAGAGGTGACCTGCACTGCTGTGGCTTCCCACCCCTAGCTGCTGCCATCCCAGCAGGATGCCACCACAGCTCTGGCCCTGGACCAGCCCACATCAGGCACAGTCTGAAGTGAAGTGAATGTTTGGAGCTGCTGGAGCTCAGCTCTAATAAAGCACCTGACATTAACAAGTATGACATATGGGATGACAAACCCACTCCACTTGTGCTATGATCAGATGACAGTAATCTTGATGTTTATGGGGGAATCCACTGAAACCATTCTTAATACATACTGCTGTGCTCTAAATAAGTATTTAAACCCTTCTTTTAATAATTCCTAATGGGTATTTTGTACGGACCTAGTACCTTAACCATGGTGTACATGTATTTGAGTTTTACCATGTAAGTATTCTAAATAACAATAATATTACTATTTATAAGTTAAAACTGCTTTCTGAGTCACAGGATATCAGATTTATCAGTGCTTCATCTAACTAGAAGTTTACATTTTAGTCTTGCTAAAGAGGGTGCTTTTAGTGTCTCATAACATGGACTCCAGTTATGAAATACACTGAGCTAATTAATGAGTGAATGCAGTGGACCATGCTTAGCATCCTGTTTGGTGGGTTACTTGCCCAGAGGGATAGCATGTTTATGAACTCCAGAACAGGATCAAGCCCTCAGCTGGTGGGAGCAGCACTTCTCCCTTACTAAATGCCACCTCCTACCCCACAGACAGACACCTGCTGAATATTCCTTGTAAACAGCACTGGACAGGAAAGAGACCCCATCTGCATGGGGTGTCTGCGTGCCCCAGGCCAGCCCTGTGCTCTTGCCACACACTCCCACTTGGATGCAGTCAGCCAGATAGCCACCATGGCAGCTCCCAGTGCAGCTCAACACAGAAGCCATTTCCCAATGGGCACATGTCCATGGGAGTCTTGCTCAGCAAGATACCTGGAGACCCCTCTTGGTAAAAAACCTTTTCCATTTCTAAAACTGCCAGTTTCACATTCAGTTGGAGAAAGACGTACATGCATGAACAGTAGCAATTCCCGAAAATGCTGCTGCTTCTCCTGTATCCACAGCCCCAGTGTCAGGGCTTTACAAGTGAGGCTTTCATCATCAGTCAGCTTTATCACAGCCATTCCCACATGGAAGCCAGCAGTAAAAATCCCCCAACCCTGCCCTACTTTAAAGACCAGGATGCAATCGCTCACTTATGACTACTTTACATGGAACATTACACCTTTAAATCATTCCTCCCCAAGCATATGTTTCTCTACAATGTTCATCCTTCAAAATGAAAGGGGGAAGCTTCTTTATTTTAAATTAACAGCATGTGGCAGGTCAACGCTTTAACGCCTCTGCAAATATCACTGCACACCGGGACATGTAATTGATGTTCCATGGCCCCAGGACAATAAAACTCCCTGTGTGCCAGCTGCAGAGACACTACCCTTCAGGATACTATGCCTGACACCAGCCCTTTGCAGGTGAGGACAACGTTCTTGTGTCTCAAGGACAATGCAGTAACTCCTCACAACTTGCGCAAAGAAGAATCTAATTCAATTTAACCTAAGACCTCATCTTTCACTAAGTGAAATAAACTTGCACTAGTCTGGATCTACCATTGCTGGTTTTCAGTCCAATAGCACTACCAAGATTTATTTTTCTCTACATATCCAGAGTTCATCCCTGTTGAGGATGGCAGGGCTGGCACTCAACAGCAGTGTTCTACCACACCAGCTTCACTGGAAGAAAGGAGTAAAGTGTCAGTTCTGGCCATTGACTTCAGAAAGTCCTACTCAAACTACTCTATGTTAAGCAAAACACATCCTGCATTACATTTAAAATAAATTGGTTTTCACTAAGAAGTTCATATTTTATAATGCAAAGACATATACAGCTGTGAAGACTGTTTATCAAAAAGCATCAGGTGCTGAAAAAAAAGGCAGGTCCTGTTGGCAATTAAGAGAGCACTAGAAAGGACACCCACTAGAACCCAAAGCAAATAATTAACATGTAACAAGCAGTTCAATTATTTATCCAGTATAAATCAAAGTAGTTCCTTCCTATGCAAGGAATTTTAGGCATGGAGTACAAATGGAAACTTCAAAATTAGCATTAACTATTTTGTCTCTGATAGAAAAAGAGGCAGAGAAAAAAAGAAGTGTTATGACAATCAGATGTTTTTACACTATTCAAAACCACTTGGTTTTGGTCTCCATAGCCACAGCAATAGGAAAGCTTAATTGATACCACTTCTGCCATGCATCACCATTTCTACTGGTTAAACTGAGAGTGAAACGACCAGAGGAAAGCCAGGGATAACTCAACACAAGCTGGTGAGAAAGGCCAGGTCCAAGCTCAGTGTCAGGCTGCAGCAGAGCAGCCAAGGCAGCAGATACACAGGAATCAATATACCCCAAGGTCCTGGATATTGCTCACTGTTGAAGCAGTGGCCAGGTTCTCAAAAGTCAGAATATCTGCAGTAGCAGATGCCAAGTATGTTTTGCCAAGGGGTGTCAGCAATTCACATCCTCACACAGTGAGCTCTTGAGGTGCCTGAACTTCAGTAATAATAGCAAATGATGCCCTGTTTATCAAACACATTCATCTGGGAACACTATCCCCTTGTATTGGCATTTCAAATACATCTACTGTCAATAAGCCCACAAAAATAGTTTTAGGGAAGCGACCTTGCCTAAATACAACTCAGTTTTATAAATCATAGGCAATATAAATGTAATGCACAAATCCAGGTGCCTAGACATATTCAAAGACATTTAAAGAGCTTAAGACACACCTCCACCCTCAAAGTTTTGCACACGTATTTAGAACAGAAAACATTAATGCAACTTTCCTGAGAAAGTCTGCATTTGAAACCTCCTTGCTATTTTCTTCCCTCAGCATCCATCCAAATGGTTTGGAAAGGGAAGCAGGTTCAGCAGTACCTCCTACCCAAACCCAAGATTATGTCCTCTGTTTAAGGATCCGGCATGGAGAACACTTTGCTGGAACAAACAGGTGCCTCTCTGATGTGCAATGCTCACTCTTTGGTGGGATGGAGGACTGGCAAAGCCTAGCACCCCCTCCAGCTGTAAGCTCCCAAACAGAGCATGCCACCTATCTGGCAGCTCCATGGTGCCACATACAACACAGCCAAAGAAGTCCCTTTTTCTTCCCTACTTACACACCCTGACAGCATCCCAGCGATGAATCAGTGTTGCTGTGGGCATGGCATGAATTAACCTGAAACACAACAAGCCTACACAGTTGCTGGAGGGAGGAAAACACCATGCTTGAAACACATGTAAAGGTTACTGGGGTTCTGAGAGGTCAAGAAGGCAATAAAGGCCATGTTAATGTCTTTTATCACCTCCTCCCAGTGTTTTTAGCCTGCTTTCTTCCCCATCAGAAAATCAGGCATAAAGCCTGGAAAGCACTACCCAGCTCCTGCTCCCAAACACATCATTCACTTCCTACAGTCGGCACTTCAGAACCAAGTCTGGCAGCAGAGCTTGCAGATGACAAGTGGATGGATCTGTTATGGATCTGAACCACATCCCCACTCCTTGAAGCAGGCAGCTTTCTGCCCTCTGGTATTTAAGACATTTCATGTACATGGGACTTTGTGCCTTCCCTATGAAGGATGCCAACCCATTGTGCCATCCCTGTGGATGAGCAGACAGGAGTAACTTGGTCACTACCCACAGCAGCAGCAGTTCTTGAAATCTGCAGGATTATTGCTTTCCCAGGGTGGCACGAATGGCAGCCATTCTTCCCCAGGTATGCACAGTGCCAGGGAGAAGCACAGCCACAGTCAGTCCCCTGCTGTTCTCCTGGGCCCCACACACCCACAAGAGGCTCTGAAGTGCTGTGGACACACAAGTGCAGCCAGCACGGCCTGAGCCTGAGCCTGGCACCAGCACCATGGCCAGGCAGCTGAGTGTGCAGGGGGTACAGAACACAGGGCAGGAAGCCTGAGAAAGCAGGGGAAAAGGGAAAAAAGGGAGACTAACAATGAGCCTCAGCACAAATGCGTTTTTCATCAAAGCCAGGTAACAACTTGCAGCATGGAGGGAGAGATCTAGACAGATAATTCCAACAAAAGCATAAGTTACTCCCTAAAGCAGTAAAGGAGGCACCAGACGTTTTTGTATCTCCTCCATTCAATATTGGCTCTCATACTGCCAATGTACAACATGTTTCTCAGTCTTAGAAAGCGGTTGTAAGACTTAAAAAAGCTCTCTGAGCCTCCCAGAGCAATGAAAGGTCCTCATCTACTCACACAACCAGCCAGCCTTTTGCTGCAAGGATGGATGAGATATGAGAGGAAGGATGATACATGGAGGAATGGCAGGAAGATGTTATTGCCAAGGGCTGCTCCTGCTCACAAGCACACACAGCTCCTTCTTGCCACCCAGTGCCACCTGGCCACATAGACACCAGACTTCCTCCTTCACAAAGGGAACTCTCCCAGACACAGAAGTCAGGCATCTGTCATGCCTAGAATGGATGCACCCCTGTGCAGACAAGGAGCCTGCAGAAATCCAGCAGAGATGTTCCACAGGCTGGTGGTGGCTGCCAGCTGTGGGGGGTGACTCACAGGACACCATGCCTAACTGCTTTAGAGCAAGAGCTGGGTGTTTCCAACAGCAGTGATCTCACTCAGTGCCACAACATCCACAGTGTTCCAGACTGGGAGAGGATCTGATGTCACCTCTAGCACAAGGCCATTTCTTCTTGCTGCTCAACAACCAATCCAAGCCCAAAGTGGAAAAGCACCAAGCTTAAAGTTCACTCAACATTAAACAAGGCTGACTTTTGATCCAGCTCAGACCAAGTTTTAGGTTAAAAGTTACTCATTCATTTTATTTAAACAAATCTGCCTATCTTTACTCCAGTACATTTCTAAGGGACAAATTTTTAAGCACTTCAGATGGGAATGCCACCACAGTCTCATGGGAGCTGATCTTAGGTGACCCTTCATCTTCCCTTTCCTTCCTTTCCTGCCAAAAGAATCCTTAACAGCAATGAACCCTGCTCTCCTCTCCACAAACTCCCCTCCAGGTTAACAGGATGGGAGGTTGGCTGCTACCATACTGTGTTTTAAGCTTGCACAAGCATCTGAAGATACAAAGTCCTGGATATCTCCTGACAACAGGCACACAATTTCCCCCCCATTCTGTCATACCAGTATCCCCTGAGGCTAAACTGGCAGAGAACCATCAAGCCCTGGGTATGCTGGTTAGAATAACATGTAGGAAGAGACACAGCACTTTAATATTAAAGCAAAGAAAAACAGCAGAGCAGCCCAGCAAAGTTGTCTTAAACTATTTTAGTATTTTTAATTTGCATTTCACTGGTCTTTTTGTTTGTGGTTTTTGGTTTGGGGTTTTTTTTCTAATTATTTTTAAGAATCAGGCCAGTTCAGCTAAGGTGGTTCTGTTCCACTGAAACACGTATTCTCTCTCGGATTTATAACAAATACATGTACTTATATATTTACGTACATATCCTCATCTATTTTTGAGTTAAGTAATAATGCATTCATAATACAGTGATATTTCAGAAATAAAAGCTTTTTCATAAGCTGTCCAACATGCACGTAGGCCAGAGTTGTACGTTGTCAAGGGAAATTACTTTTACATGGCGTTAGCTCTGAATTTTTCTTCCTCACTCTAAAGTAACAAATATAGAAATCACTAGTTAAAATGCATCAGCCTGATGAATATTTTCTGAAGTCTGCCAGAACAGCAATTTAAGGGGTTTTTTCCCCAAAGTACAAGGCTAAAAATTATAAGCCTACCCCAGTTCACAGGTTCTTTATCTTCTCTGGATCTCTGCACGGCATTACCTGTAGGCATTTCAAGGAGGGGAAGCACCAGTACTTCAGAAACTTGCAGCAAACCTCCTATGCCATTTTCGGGAGGTCTTTAAAAGCTGACTGAACATCAGAGCTCTTCCAGAGGTCTCGGAAGATTATGGCCCAAAGAGGTGAAAAATCATTTGTGTGAGAGCAGGGGAGCAGAGCAGAAATTCCCCACACACTCGTCTGGAGGTGCTGGCTCCCTCCCCCATAGCCTTTGACGTGGCCAAGGCGCTGCTGCTGCTGCCAGGGCAGATAAAAGCCCCGTGCTCTGCTCTGCCTGATCCCACAGAGCAGCAGCGCTGGTGCTGAGCGCCCGTCACCAACCGCAGTGGTTCGTGCAAGAGCTGTGCTCAGAGCCCAGGGATGCACAGCGCTGCGTGGAGCAGGGGAGGGAGGCTGGAGGTGGGTATGTGTGCTACCCACGAGGAACTGGGTGCTTTCCTACTGTGTCTGCACCTCCAGGACTCTCCTCTTCCTCCTGGGAAATCTGCCCTAAGGCCCCTCGCACCCCTTCCAGCATCCACACAGCACAAGGAGATGCCCTAATTTCTGTGGCCTTTTCCCACAGTGCAGCAGCAGGAAGCTGCCTTCCTGCCTTGGTGAGATCCCACTGCCAGGTCTCCTCCCACCCTCCACTAACCTTCCTTCTTGGAAGTCCTTTCCTTATTTTCAGTTTTGGTCAGGTTTTCCCCTCCATCTCTCCCAGATCCACTGCATGCAGTGCTTGTCCTGGGCTCATATCCTCTGCTCACCCAGGTATTTCAGAGCTCATGTACAAGTCCCACAAAATGTTTCAAGTGCAAAGCAGTGTCTGAGATGAGTATCACTTGCCACAGGACCTCACAGAGAGGAGAAGCCACAAGTACACAGAAACAGGCTGCTGCCACCAGAGCAGCTGCAGAGTCACATACACCAAAACCCAGCTCCTGACAGAGCTGCCCCAGACTGAGCACTGGTGGGACTCTCTCTAAAGTATACATGAAACCACAGCCAAAACTAGCACATGGGTTCACACTGCACTTCAGCAAAAGCAGAATTAGTTGCTCTGTTCATCTTACACAACACCATTACATGTGCATCATCCCATTATCCTGAAGGGAAACTATTCTAGTACATGGTCGAAGGCTTTGCTTCTGGTGTCCACTTACCTGGACACCCAACTTGGAAAACCACTCCTAAACCTGAACACAACACACCAAAGTGCATCCCTATCCTCTCCTCTGCCTCTGAACATCTATGCCCAACACACAACAAACCCTCTTCTCCAACAGGCAGGCTCTACCCCTTTCTAAAGCAGGAAGGGGTGAGAGGCTCCCATACAGCCACAGGGAGCACTGAGGCATGTAGGGCGGTGTGTGCCTGTTTTTGGTTTTACTTCCCTATTTCACATGTGCCCAAAGGAAGAAAGGGAAGTCCCTTTTCCACTTCAGATATTAACATGTAAAACAGTGTAACTGGCAAGAGGGTGGCCAGAGATACAGATATTACAGACCAAATATATCACTTTGCTGGTTTTCAAATATCCATCTCTTCCAGCAGCCTTGCCATCTTGCAAGCCAGGCCTAACCAGGCTGCCTAGTCTGAAACCAGACTTAGTCACAGAGCGCTGGGTTTGACTGTTCAGCAGGAAGACTTTTGAGCGTTTCAAAAGGGGATCAAGATTTTGTTCTGGCACAAAAGGAAGGTGACTCTTCAGTGCTACCAGTGCTCATTAAGAGAAGGAATATCACCACACTAAAGGTCTATCTGAGCTTGAAAGATGAGTTTGGCCTTGGGTTTCAGCTGTCCCAAAGGCAGGCACCCAGTCAAGGCCAACAGTCCCAGTCCCTGCTGCCTATCTGTGCCTTGCATATGCACGTGGATTTGCCCTGTGCTGCCAAAGCCTCAGAGAGGAAGGCTCCCATGTCCACATGGGATCCAGCTATTTCACCAGCTCTCCTGGCATCACATCCCAAGTCACATCTTTTTCCAGCGAGGAGAGGATTTCCACAGAGGAACAAGGAAGAAAAACAGAACTAAAAACCCCTTGTTTCTGTGCAACAACCAAAACCAAGAAGTTTTGCAGCAGAAGAGCTCCATGGCTGACCTGCTTCTTTAATCCTTTATTCTCCACCCAATCCCACCTAACCAGAAATCAAGCTGTCTCCAGTGTAGTTTTCTTCCTTCCCCATGAAAAGAGCAGCTGCCAGAGATGTCCAAGGCAATGGGCCATGCTTTTTCTTTTCCACTCACCTACCTCCTGCCAATGCTCCCCAGGCTCCATACAGCTGTCTTGACCTCTGTGCAGATTTTGGCTGCTCTCTGCCCTCTTTGGGACTGGAAGTTCAGCAGACGCCAGGCAGGCAAGCTGCTGGAACTCCACCACCCATGCCCAAGCATTACAGTTTGCAATGCTAAAGGTAACACAACTCTGGGAGAGAGAAGTGTTGCTCAGCCAGAAAGTAAGAAAGGGTGGTGCATTTTCCATATTAAAGATCAGGTTTTAAGTGGAGGAGAGGACATTAGCATGTTTCCAGCAGAAGAGCTCTGTAAAGAGCAACAGCTGGCACTCTTGATGCCAGCAAGTTAAACATTTACAGAAGCAGCTGTACAATGAGGTCCTCCCAAACCTTCTTCATGCGTGAAAACAGCCATAAACCCAATACTTACATTTGCAGTTGCCTCTAAAAATGCTTTCTACCAAGTTAGCTTTCCCATGCATGAGAGAAAAATGGAGGCTCCAGCACCAGCAATAGTCACTGCAATGGCTCACATGATACTCATCATCCCGGAGGGCAACAGCCAAAGGACTGCAGTGCTGTGATAAGGGGCAGGATGCCAGTGGGGAAGAGTGGTAGGGAAAGTAGTGGCACCACCAACAAAAGCACTTCAGGCATGATCAGCAGAGGTCAGCTGTGTAAGTAGGCAGCTAATTACTCTAACCTAGAGCCAAAGGCAATGTCCCCAAAGGGTTTCACAGAAAGCCCTTACCAAAATGAGCCCCAGTACACATCTCATATTTATTTTATGCAAGTCATAATAAACACTGGATATCAGACTCTTATCTCTGGTGCACAACCAATACGCATCAGCTTCTACAAGGGCTCCCACAAGAAGCAGAATATATGTTTTATTTCACTTTAAAGAGAAATACAGGATAGTTGCTAAGGGAGTATCAGGGAACCCTCCGTGTTTTCTTTACCATCCTCCCAACTCTGCATGTAACATGAGACAGCCTCAGTGCAAACAGCAGTGCCTCAATGTCTGTGGCCCTGTCACATTGACAGCAGCCTTGCTCTTGCTGCAGACATGTGTAAGCGAAAAAGGGGGCAGGGAAAAAAAAATAGGAAGATCCATGATCATCACCTTCATCTCCAGGTTCCTTTGCTGTCCACAGAGGTTCCTGTCAATCCCTTCCAGGCAGCAGCAGATTGCCACATAAGATCTGTAGGAGATGCCACTGCAGGCAGCACATCAGTGCTCTCCATGCAATTCTTCATGCTCCCATGTCCCCCTCTAGCCTAGGAAAGAAATTAAGGTGAAGACGTTAGACAGCCACATCAGACTGGTCAGAAACACTGGACAGGAGACTACAGCCACCAGCTGGGACCACACAGCAAATCAGCAGTGGCACAGAAACACCCAGAGCATGCAGAGAGTGCTGTGTCCACACTGTGTGTCCTGGATAAGGCCAACAATCAAGCTGGTGACATCTTGAAACATTACTTGAGTAAAACAGCACATAGAGCCTTGTTTTGAAGACAAAATCTGCTGGTGAACACCTGCTGGCTGCAGAACTCGCCAGAGTCTAATGGCAGGAGCCAGGGTGAGTTGGTAATGCTGACATCAGGGCAGAAGAACTCACCCTTTTGTGTTGGAGGATGGTTCTAAGGAGATCTTAAGAATGCAGCCTGTACAAAAATATGTGCAAAGCCCTTCAAGGATCCTTCTCCCACTGAACTATCCATAGCAAAACCTACTGCCTACTCTGACACGATGGAGTAGCGATGCACTGCAATTACCTGATGACCTTTGCTGGAAACACAAAAGAGCCTTTACAGAGCTTCTATTTCTAACCTCTCCCCTACTTCTAAAAGAAACTCAGTGTAACTGCAGCACATGTCCTAAAATCCTCTTAAATAAGATATTAATCACAAGACTGTTTAGCAAGCAAGAGCACACGGTCTGCTTGAGGAAACACTGGCTCCCCTAATTATCCTGCCCTGGGCAAGTTTCCAGTGTATGTGCATGGCCTGGCATATGTTCCACCCCGAGTCCAGCAGCTCAGCTTTCTGCTCTCAGTAGGGAGCCCAAGCACTTAACAGTTTAGTAAGAGGTCTCAAGATGTCCATATCCCAAATTACTGCCAGCTTGAACCATCCAAGGACCCTAACCCATAGCAGCACACCACAGCAACGGAGGGAAAGCAGTGGGGAAAAAGTAAGCTTAGGTTTTATACATTTTGTGTGATGAAGAAAAGGAGGAAGATGGGGAAAAAGAGAGTAAAAAGCAAGAAAGGAGGAAGATATTAAAACGAGGGGTGCTGCTGCTCATGCAAAGAGACATTAGCACACAATGCCCTATCACGAGCACTGAGGTCCCACCAGCACAGGCTGGTGAAGTTTCCTGCCGGGTGAGACTGAGTGAAACTAGAATGATACTTGAGGGTTAGGTCAAACGAGAAAAAAAAGAAACAACTATCTGCTAGACTGAAAAATAACATTCTTTGTGTTTGCCAGCCTGCAGCAGTACCTCAGCATAGGTGCATCTTTGAGAAGCACCTCACTGAGCCAGGGGTCAGCCATCACAGCAAGTGAGGAAATCTAGACAGGCAGACCCCAGGAGAGCTGTAAGGCAGTCCAGGAAGGCTGAATGAGTCATGGTGAGCCAGAGCCCCAGCACATTTACATGCCAGGCTAGGAAGTCACTGGCCTGCAAGCTCAGCAGGATCCCCTTGCTGCAGGCTGTGTTCCCACCAGACTTTGTGGCCTGCAGAAAGGGTGCATTTAAGTGAGAAAAATGATGCAAACAGGAGATAAAAGGGATGCAGAGAAGCACAGACAATTGAAGAAGCCTGGCACACTGGTTGTCCAGTCAGGCAGCACTTCTTCAGGGACAGCAGTTTTAAAAACATACAACAATCCACCCCTGGCTACCTGCTCCCTGCTGAAGTCTGCCTTGATACATGACTGGAAAGTGAGCCCCTAGGTGCCACCAGAGGCAATGCAACCTCTGCCGTGGCAGAACCTGGGCAGGCACAGAGCCGTAAGAGGAAGCACAGCAGCCAAGTTGGGGCCAAGGGAGCTTCCCAGCCATCCACCCACTCCTTCCTGCTAACAGGGCAAAATGCTCAAAAATATTCACCAGCATCTCTGGGAGGCAAAAGGATCAAGGATGTGCCCCTCACCAAAGCAGGACAGCAAGAGTGCCTTCTTAGGAACACCTCTGACAGCCCAGCACCCTCCAGATTGTGCACAGAGCCTATGCTGGGTGCTGAGAGCCACCAGCTGCAGGGTGGGCAGGGTCCCTTGGCAGAGCTTGAAAGCCATGAGCACAAGAGTGATCAGGTCTCCTTGCCTTCGGGTCAAACCAGAGTTTGAGAAATTCATCAGCACAACATTTCTACACTGCAAGTTTCCCCATCAGGAATACAAGCAGATAATTACTAAAAGAGACAATATCTTGAAAGATGACAAGGTTAAGTAGGGGCCCATAATTACCAACTATTTCAGAAATGTAAAAGTTTTCATTAATTTATCATTAATTCTTCTCCCCTCCTGAAACAGAGGATCTATTTGGAAAGATCCTGAAAATTAAGTACCAATCCAGGTGAGTTTGTCTGCCTGAAGGGATTTAATACACTCTAGTAACATCCAGGCTCCAGTGTGACAGGTCTCTGCACTAATGGCCAGTAATCACCAGCCTGTGGGACCAGGAGGAGGAGGCAACTGCCTCCTCTGTCATTCAGCATCCCTCCCACTGGCAGTCAATGGAGACTTATGACTTACCTTCTTTCTACAGTGAGGAACTATTTCTCCTTCCCACCTTACCAGCTACAGCATAACCAATAGCCTGATGGATGCTTTGGCAGAGGAAAACATCCTGCTGTCTATCGTCTTGTAAAAGAAATGGTGTTTGTTTATTGCTTAATTGTTAATGCTGATTCATCCCAAAGTTAGAAATCTTGCCACCACAACTCTTCCAGAATGCAATAATCAAAGCTCTGCCTGTCAGGTTAATCACAATTAAATGGAAAATCATTAAAGCCTTTGCAGAGCACCAGCCAGGAATGCCCCCAGGCCTCACAACACAGAGGCTCAGATGAGGGCAAGCGTGGCTGGGAAGGCACAGACACTGGCTGGGGAGCAGGGACACGAACAATGCCACCACTGGCAGGGACAGCTGCACCCTCTGGTCACATCAGTAAGATGAGAAGATGTGAGGAATAAAGAAGCCAGGATGGGGCAGGTCTACCAGACACAGGGGAGTGGGATGTGAAACCCAGACAACATCTCAGACAAGAAATGGAATGAGACACCAAAGAGCTTGAGACCAGGACTCATCCATGAAGACAACTAAGGCAAGGACTGGAAGGTAGGCTGAGAACAAGCTTGAGGAGGAGCAATGACTGGAGCAAATACTTGCTCTTGGGCCAGTGGCAGAGCCCATGGCTCCCCTGGCTACTGGTGCCAACCAGCCAACAAATCGTGTCTGCACAGCCTATCCTCCCCACCGAGGGTCCATAGGGAGGACAATGTTTCATTAGCACTGTCTGTTGATCATTCAAGCAGGATGAGCCTATGTGGTGGACTTAGGAGCCCAGCCCTCTCCTCTATCCATAAAACACAAAAGAAGGACATTATAATCCTGCCCCTCCTTTTGTCACAGCATACTCCTTTCACACAGCAGAAGCATTCACTGAATGACAGCACTGAAATAACATTCTACATGGGTGAGGTTTTTTTCAATAATTTTTTTTTTTTAAGGTGTAGTAAGTAAGGCACAAAAGCCAGATAAAGTCTTGGGAGAGGCAAACCAATGCTGACAAGGAAGTGATTCCTGCTTTGGTTCCTTTACAGTTGCTGTGAAATCAAACAAACCTTAAAATAAACTTCTCGCATCCCTTGTTGCCTGACCCTTGCACAAGGACAGACTCATGATCAGGTCTGCACATGGGCTAAGCTCTCAGCCACAGAACTCCATTTCATGGACATCAGAAATTAAGAGGAGAGAATTCCTGGCAGCTTCCCAGAAGAGCACCCAAAACTGGCTGAGTACCCTGTGCATGCCTCAGCTCCCCATTTACAGAGCTGCTTTCCCACAAACACACCATGAACTGCAGCAGCTCAGACATTTATGAGCAGCACCACAGAGGAGCATATTGGAAAACTTGTGTTTCTGTCCTTGAGGCAGGGCTTAAGTACACAAGTAAAGCACAACCTCAGAGCTGCAAAAAGGAGAATAAAACCCCCCCCAAACAACCACAAATACAGATCAGTTATGCACAATGAGCAAGGCAGCATCAAGCCAAGCAGCAGCTGTGGAATCATGCAATCAGAACCTGCAGAACACACACAAGTCAGATTTGAGCTGTATAACTTAAAAGCTGTCCTGCCTTCTGAGAGCCTGGCTCTGCAACCTCTTCTGTATTTCCAGGGAAATACAGAAGTCCTTCCACTTTCATTAAAGATCCATTCCCTTTTATTAAAGCAAATTCTAGGACAAGTCAAGGGCTACTGCAGACCACTGGCAATTAATGCTGTAAGTTGGCAGCTTGTGCTTAAGCAGAAGAATGATCATCATCTCAGAGGAATTGGCTCTGTGCAAATACTGTGCCTTCAGCAGCACCACAGAAGACAAAGAAACCCAAAAACATACCTTCTGCAGAAAAGAAGCTCGGGAACCAAGGACACAGAGAGCAGCAAAGGCACCTGAGCAGTGCCTTAGTCATCTGAGATTGATGTGATCACTGCTGCCAGACCTTAACCTCTGCTACCCAGAACAGGGTACAGCCTCAAGGGCAGGAATTGAAAATCCAGTTAGTGATTGCTAGGTTGGCCACAGGCCTGGGGAGAGACACACTCAGTTACCAGGACATTATCAGGATACCCTAGAGGGGAAATCCCGTGCTATTGCGCTTTGTTCCCAGGAACAGAGAAACTCACCTGTTGCAAGGCAAGCTGAAGCAGGACTTGGTCTCCCACACATCACCAGGATACAATGCAGCAACAGGGGCACAGCCAACCTCCCCAGCCACAGCTCAAGCAGGAGCTATTCCATGGCCATGGAGAGAGATGACCTGTGCAGGTTATGGCTGATCCAGTCTCTCACCTAGCCACAGTCTTGTCCCAGCAATGCCCCAGCAGGACCCTTCTTCCACACCTACCAACTCAGAAGTTTCTCATTGTTTACCCCGGGTATTGCAAAGACCAACATTTCCAGTTCAAACCCATTTTACTCAAGATGAACTGAACTTACCCGATCCTCCTCCCCAAACCAGAGCTAAAGATTCTCTTTCTCCAGTGAGCAACACCAAATTAACTTCTCCACAGGCCTTTTATAAGGGGGTAGTTTTTGCAGCTCATCTGCTCTGAACCATTATACCTACTTATTGACACAAACACACAGCTAATAGTCTCCTGGTAACTGGCTATAAAAAATTTCATTAGAACTACTGATAACACCAACAGCTAAATTCAGTTTTGTGAAAAATAATAAGTGCAACTACAGAGAAAAGAGGCAGAATGTATTTGGACATTTGGAGAGTGGGTAGGGGTTCTTGCGGTGGTATTTTTGGTTTGGGATTTTTTTTCCCAGGAGTTTGTTTTCATGAAACCAAAGGGAAAGAAGGTCAAGGATGTGGAAGGGCTAAAAGATGCTCGAGGACCAGAGAGACCCAAAGCTGTCTAAGACATGGCTGCTTAGGAATCTGGCAGGAGCAGAAAGGGGCTAGAAGGAGCAATACTGGAAGGATGAGAAAGCTAGCCAGGAATGTGGACAAAGGAAATGCCCTAAAACAACTTCAAGATTGTAAGACACAGCATTAAAACATGCCTGTGGGCCAATCTCAGATGAGGAGAAGCAGGATATGATCACCTTCTCACCCAGCCTGAGCTTTTCACTTCAGAAAAACAGCCAGTGATGGAAAAAGCAAGCCAAAAACCCCTTCCCACCAGCATAACCTGTGGTTAGTGAAACGCTGGCAGGTGGGCTTAGGGCAGCCATCATAGCCCACGCTCTCCAAAAGTCATCATCACCATCCCACAGTCTACAGCATCAGCTGGCCAAGAACAGCACGAGCTGCGGCTGCACACCCAGGGGAATGTGGGGGGCTGGCAAAACGCTCACAGCTGTTCCCCCCACTTACTCGGAGCCCTGTGCAGCGTTTAACCACACCCCGCGTTTGTTTTCTTCCAGATCAGGGAGTTACAGCAACCAGGGGAAATCCACGTGGGCAGAACGTGGGAAGGAAAAGCAGGGATCTTCTGACAGCAGCGACTGGTTCTCTCAGCTCAGCCCAGCCCCCGATCGGCTCCCGGCCGAGGTGCTGAGCAGGCTGAGCGCTGCTGAGACGGGCTCTGGCACACGGGCGGTCCAGGGCTCGGCTGCGCGGAGCTGAGCCACGAGAAGAGCCAGAGCCGCCCCTTTCCTGCCCCGCAGCCTCGGAGGCAGCCACCCCACCGAGGGGCTGCGGTGCACGTGTGGCAGGACGTGACCTTCGCGCCTGAGAACACCGCACAGACGCGAAGCGCTGGCAGCAGTAAGACAATGTTTAGGTGCACGATTAAGCATTTGAAACATCACCGGCAGGGCTCGACTAGCTGTCCTCGCCCAGCGTAAAATCTCAGCGCAGAGATCGCAAAGGAATAGCGGGGAGAAAAAAGGCATTTCTGCAATACCTCAAATAAGTGAGGCTTCCAGAGTGTTGTCTGTGTGAAGACAGATGGGAAAAATCAAGCCAAATTAATGCCAGAAATTAATTTTAAAAGTATGAGTTAATATGCATTAATTACCTTGGTACACTCCCACATCTGTAGCTATGGTAAGCTTAAATTTCCTTAATTTCCATTCACTTCCAGCATGAACTAAACAAATTTTAATTAAGATGGTCCATGCTGAAACTTAACACCATTTCTGACATCAAATTTTCTAACCATTCCTTAATTAACCTTTCTGAATTTTTCTCCTTAGATTGCATATGATCATCTAATTAAACAATCCATCCATGAATATCTAATAAAATAGTTACCCAACTGTACTCCCCTAGTAACTAAGCAAACTTCTTAACCTTAGAACATGTAGTTCATCTGAAAGAGATGGGTGTTTTGCAAAGTCATTTACAAAGTGGTAAAAAGTTTCCAAAACTGAAACTGGAAAGGGAGAGGGGATCTATATCACACTTGAAAATTAATTTGACTGTTACCCCAGGTGCAGACTTTAAGGAGTTCACCTCAATTTTTAAAAACACACTTCTAACCACATTTGAAATTGCTGAGCCACATCCACAGAACCTAAAATAATTGCCACTCCACACCCATGCTATGTTATAAAAGAATAAAACAGAAGAGACAAGTAGCAGCTGCTCTGAAAATCAGCAGATAAATCTACAGAAAATTACATCCCATCCATACAGTTCCCCCACCTCTCTGCACTGTTCTGACCTCTCTGTTAAAGCAGGCAGCCTGGCAGTGGTCCATGCACACAGGACATGGAACCACTGCCCAACACCAAGGCTCCATCACTTTTTCAGACTCCTCAATCCACAGGTAGCTGCTCAGTCTGCAGGATTCAACACAGCTGTTCTTTAAACACACATTAAATTAAATTTGAAGAGCCTAAAAATGCCAGTGATCCCTCACTTTGTCCCATTAGCAGAAACCCATCACACAAGGCATTCCAGCCGTTGCTCTTCCTTCCTCTCCAACTGGGGACTCCCACATCTCCAAAAATACCCTTTCATGTCACAGGCACAAGCAACACTTATTTCTATCAATTCCATTTTTGCCTTTGGAAATCCCCCTGCCCCCAATACTAAAATGTATCCTTGGGACTGTTTCATCTCTGTTCTCAATTCCTTCACCCCGAATGCCATCCCTGTCCAACTGAAACCTGCCCCTGCAGTATTTGTTGGAGGCAAGTCCTAACACATCACTTACTTCCCCACCACAATGGGTTCTGTTCAGAAAGGTGCAAGGCAGCTCCCCATGCAGCTACAGACTTCACAAAATATACATTATCAAGCTATGAAAGAAATTTGTTAAGACACAATCAGTCACTCTATTATGATCTTCCCAAGAAAGCAACACTCTCATGGACATAAGCATATGTGGAAAACTGCAAGAACACCTGTTAATGGAAAACAAGCTTCATATTCACAGATACCATCATGTGGATGAGAGCAAAATCCATCCAGCACCTTCCAGACTCTTATAAAACAAGTAAAGTATTAGTCAGACTTGCCTGTGAAATACCAGCCCAGAGAAGCCAGAGCACAACTTTTCCATTTTTGCTACATTTCTGCTAATGGACTTCACTTACAAAGTGCCCAACTCCCTGACAATTATTTACACTGAACCTCTGCTGGAGAAATAAGAGCTGAAGAAGTACAAATATAAATTTATATAAAAATGTAAGCAACCCAAAAAATAGAAAGTATCATAGAATCATCATAGAAGGTTTTGGGTTGGAAGAGACTTTAAAGATCATCTCGTTCCAACCCCCTGCCACAGGCAGGGATACCTTGCACTATCCCAGGTTGCTCCAAGCCCATCCAACCTGGCCTTAACACCTCCAGGGATGGGGCATCCACAACTTCGCTGGGCAATCTGTTCCAGTGCCTCACCACCCTCACAGGGAAGAATTTTTTCTCTGTCAGTTTGAAGCCATTTCTCTTTGACCTGTCCCTCCAGGCTCTTGTAAATAGTCCCTCTCCATCTTTCCTGAGGGCTCCCTTCAAGCACTGGAAGGTCCCAGTTACGTTACCCTCAGCCCCTCCTTTTTTCAGGCTGAACAAACCCAATTCTCTCAGCCTTTCCTCACAGGAGAGGTGCTCCATCCCTCTAAGAATCCTGGTGGCCTCTTCTGGACTCGCTCCAAGAGGCCAAAGTCCTTCTGTGCTGGGGACCCCAGACCTGGTGGATGCAGCCCTCCAGGTGGGGTCTCACAAGACCAACAAGGAGATTTTTATCCCATCAATTACAATCTTGTACACCTAAATTTTTAATTTCCTTAAGACCCCTTGCAAGCACAAAGAATAGCAGGACCACAGTCAGGTCACAGGGATAACCAAGAATAAACACAGTGATCATCCATCCCTATACCAAAGTAAAATCTTGAATTTAGGAAGAACCAAACTGTGATGGAAGGAGATAAAAACTAAAATCAACTAAATAAATAAACATTAACCCAACTTAGTTAACAAAGGATCACACTCAAATTTTCAGTCTTGTTAGGCAATGCGACTCACAGCATGAAGGCATCTTCTCTGAGAAGTTTCTTTAATAATTTATTCATTTAAGATACAAACTAATTGCTTCTGGGATGCTCTGTGCCTTCAGAAGAGAGCAGCTCAGGCAACAGAGCTCTGCTTGCAGCCTTTCCTAAGGATTCTGTCTTGCAAAGAAATTTAGAACAAAAAAGTCATTATTCTGGTGTTGTGCATTAAATGTTATTTCAAGGTAAAAGCAAGTCCTTGAGATTAGCAGGGGGAAACCAGGACCACAGATGTCTTTTAGTCCCCAGGAGATCCATTTTAGAAAGCTGTCATTGCTGCACAACTGCTGTGGCATTTTCTATTGTCATTCCATCCCAGTGAGGGTCATCACATTCTCCCCACACACTTGGGACTCTGCTGGCACACACAGGGTACTTGTAGAAAATCCACTGAACACAATCAGGTTGATTGGAACCCCTTTGATTTCCTAATCAGCAAACACTGTACCACAAAGACACAAATGCATATTAAAAAATTAATCACTGCTGTAAACAACTTTTATTTTTCTGCAAAATTTTACAGCTGAAAATCCAAACTGCTGCAGCCACTGTAAGCAGAATGGATGCAACATTTATGAAGGGAGCATTAGCTTGTTCCCAGTTTCCATCAGCTCTGGGAGTCCCAGGCACAAGCTCTGTGACAAACACCCACCAGTGACCAGGGATCAGTATGGGATGTACAGCCAGACAGATTGGCATCCTGTGCTGGGTGCATTCAGGTTCTCCACTTCCTCAGCAGCACTGAGGTACCAGGAGCAGCTTTGCTTAGCTCATTTTCAGTAGCTGCCTATTCCCAGAGCTAACACACATCAGGAGCACAGAGAAACGTTAGCAGAGTCTGGCACAGAGCTCTCTTCTGCCTGTACAGACACACTGTTCCCAGGCAAAGGGGTCTGGGGCACAGGAGGCAAGGTAAAAAAGCAGAGGCCTCCTGCACTTCAGCATCCTGTTGTTAGAAGGAGGGATATTATGTGCAAACAGACCTTTTTATTTCAGCTATTTATAGAAAAAGAAACAGCAAGATGCTGTGTTGCAGCTTTCTACATCAACCTCTGAGAGCAGAGGTTGCGAGAACTTGTGAGCAACAGACCACAACTAAACATTCAAGACCATTGGATGACTTTGTGGCAGAGCTCTTAATTTCAGACATCCCAAGCCAAGCACCCCAGGCAGTTTCCAAATTCTGCAGAGGGACCAGCAAACCCAAGCTAGGCAAAGGCACTGCTTGGAGCCTGCTGAGACAAAAAACTACAGGAATGACCTCCTCTGCTCTGATTTCACAGACAGAGCTCCTGGACACTCATAGAAACAAATTATGTCCCATACCCAAGATCTGCACATGAACACGCTGCTGTACACACACTCCACCTGGAAGGACCTTTACCATGGCCCATGCTACTGGTACATGCTGGGAAGCACACGCACACCAGTACACACACTTCTCCTTGCTTCCCAGAGTCCTTCAAAGCAAAGAATCTATCCTGCAGAGCTGAAATCATAATGACAGGTAGAAATGGGCTTAAGTGCTGCTTTAAATCAGCCAAGTCACTGCTTTGCAGACACGGTTCTGGACTCTCCTTTTAATCATCATTCACTTTGTCATTCGGGGAATCAGCAGGAAAACTCACCTGCAAGTGGAAAAAGCAGATGTGCATTCACATTCAGTGCCATCAGTGACCCACAGGGAGAGATTTTACAGAAGCTTCAGGTTCACATCTCACTAAAGGCTGAGCTGCAGCACACGTTCAGAAAGGCAATAAACCTTCATTTTTACCTAATAGCAAGTGGCTCAATCATATAAGATTTCCCAAGGTTTTTAATCACACAAGTGATTAGAGGATCTGATAACGATGATCCCTGCTGGCTCAACATCTAAGAGCACTTTATACAGAAAGCATCTCATTTCATCTCCTAGTTTTTTCAGCAGCACAATTGCAATTAAAAGAACATTCAAAGGAACCACTTGTATTTCACACTTCACTGACAAGCTACCCAGTCAAGCAGCACAGACTTCAAGCACATCTGAAGCCACCAGGAATGCTCTTCAAACACAAACATGTCCAGCAGCTGGCCCACCTTACCCTAGGAAGCAAAGTCTGTCCTTGGTGAAGCAGTTATAGTGAAAGCTCTAAAATGTAGGTCAGCATTCTAAGAAGGGCTATATGGTTAAGACAAAGCATCAGATTGATTCATAATGCTCTCTGATTGCTAATCCTGTGCAGAATTGTGATTTACATCACTCTTCCAAAATCTGAGGGCTATGGAAAAGGTCTGGATACTTTGTAAATGATCATCAAAACAATTCTGTCAGACCTTTTACACTGATCTTTATGAATGTTGAGTAGAGAACAAGAAAACAACATTTTCACCAGCAGCTGTGCACACCACTGAACCTCTCCTGTGGAAAGGGACGAGGACCATGACTCTGCAGCACCATTTCTGTCCTTCCAAAAACTGTCAATGCAACAGAGCAAGGGCGTGAGGAGAAGCACTGGCAGTCAAAGAACTTGAGTTCAAACATCTCCTCCACATCAGTCAGCTTGAGAGCAAAGGGAAACACAACCTGAGCCATTACTATCCCCTGATTCCTCCAGCCCGGAGCAGGACAGGAGCTGGGTGAGACTGTGCTGCCCAAGTGCTCTGGTTAAGGTGTCTGTGTGGGCAGTGTTGGGGACACACCCCCTCGGCGCACAGCTGCCCTTCAGCGCCTGCCTGTCCTCCGACAGAGGCCACAGGAACATAAGCCTCTGAATACACAGTAATCTGCTCCTGCAGCAGTTTCCCTTGCACCGCTGTCTCAAGGACAGTTAAGATTCAGAACATTACTGGCTGCATCTGCTCTGCCCTTCATTAGACCACCCCTGCCCATCTCATACTGGCACCTCTAATTCCTCTCGTGTATTCCCAGCTCCTGCAGGAAATGACTCTGCCAGCAGTCACTGCAAAACAAGGTTTAAGTAACTCACCTATTTTGTCCCTAGAAAACTAGGTCTCCGTGAACAATGATACACCTACATTTCCACTCTTTGGTTTTAACCAAGTTAAAGGGCACAAAACCAGCAGCCACCAGAGCAGGCAGCCTGCTCAAAGCCACATCAACAAATATTTTTGTGTCCAGGAATTAAGTTGATATGATCACATATTCCTCTTTCCTGAAACCTAACCTCACATTTGCTGTCAGCAGGAGACACATACACGCCAAACTGAGCACTGCAGCTCCAGTGATAATGTGGCAACTCACTAATGTGCTGATCTCAATTTTCAGGCCACACACCACTTTTGCCAGAGGCACACGTTTCAGCAGAGGACCCCCCAATGTTCCCACAAACCCACAAAACACAACTCCTTCCACCGTACTTAGCTTACCTAAGAGAAGCAACCATTAAATGAGAAAAGCAAAGCAGCACATAGATTTATCTGGAGCCAAGCTGCAGCTTTGCATGGCTGTCCTGTCCCCAACACTGACAGAGCACACACCTTGGCACTACAGAGCTGCTCATCCCTGCAGCACCATCATCCAAACAATTTATCTGCTAAACCAGAAGAAAACAGATGATTTGTCTCGACTCAGCAGCTGCATCACCTCCAGAGCAGTCGCTTATGCCCAGGTGAGGCAGTCAGCTGCCCAGAGCAGAGCAGACCTGGAGATGGGCTGCCTGCCCGCTGAGATTCCCACATCAGCTGACTCCAAGCCCCCAAGCCTTCACCCTCCCACATCAAGAACTGCAGCTAACAGGAAAAGTCTGCCTCATTAGACACTCTTGGCCTCCATCCCAGGGGCCTTTTGGGGAAGATTTTTCCTGGTAATATTCTTCCTCTTGGGGAAGATTTAGCATCACTTTTATCTATATGAGCGCAGGTATTTAAAGCTCCACTTCAGCCTTCCCTGACACAGTGACCCAGGGCACTGTGATGAAACACAAGGGATGAGTGTTTGTTACCTTATTTTGTCCTGAACACCAGGAGATGAGGACAACTTTCCAGGATGCACAACTAAGGTCAGTACAATACTCAGTTTTTGCAGCAAAAGCTGAGGACAGAAAGCTGTTCCTTTCCCCCTCGGTAACACACCTTATGTACACTTCCCTTGTCCTGCTGGGGTCTCCTTCCACTGACTCCCCTCTGAGAGCAGGAGGATGATGCAGCCTTGCATCACAGCACTCCCATCTATTTAAAGTTATCCCAGCTCAGAAAAATTATTCCAGGTTAGCTACCAGTCTTTAGGCAAGTGCAGTCCTGTGAGTGTGCCACTAAAGAAGGAGTCACAGAGAGAGAGTTAGACTCATTCCTCACACATTAATAGGCAGCTCTGGTTTCTCACTCCCTCACAGCCAAGAAAATCTCCTGCTACATCCAGCTGCTATCCCATGGCACCTTTCTCCTTGCAGATTATTTCTGTTTTGACACTGTCAGTGATTAGATCCAGTTGTGGCAAGCAGATATGGAAACAGCATAAAGCAGCAGCAGTTCCCACTCCTTCACCCCCTGGTCCCCATCCACTGCCCTGATTTACCGGGGGCTCATAAATGCAGGAACATAGACTTGCCCTGAAAGACTAGTACGCAGCAGCACAAAAAACACGCTACACATTATTTATTCTCTCTGCAGCCTGACCTGCTGTGTGCTATTAGAGACGAATATAGGTACTTCTAAAATTACTCACATAGTAAATCCCTTGCTACGACTCGCGGGTCCCTGCGGGCTGACCCAGGCCAGCAGGGATCTGTCAAATTCAGGCGAGGGTGAGCACAAACCGGAGGAAGGCAGGAGCCGGGGTCTGCCTCATCCCCCGCCCATCCTCTCTCCCGCGGTGCCGCCACCGGGCGGGCTCCGCAGCCACCATGTGCTGCCAAAGCCCCGGCGGGAAGAGGAGTAGGAGCAGGGGGGGCAGGCAGCCCGGGCAGCCGCGGCCATACACATCTGCCGCTCTTAGAAGTTTATACTGATGGGGTTATAAACATAAATAATAAGAATTAACAGAAGTTACGCCGCAGCGGAGCTGGCGCTCGTCCGCCCCACGCTGCCCACCGGAGCCCACTCGCACCCGGGGGCCGCCTAACGCCGGAGCCGAGACCCCGAGGGCGGCGGGACCGGGCCGGGCGGGGCACGGCCCTTCCCGCCCTCCCGCGGCACCTGCGACCCCGCTGCCCCTCAGTCCTGGCTCACCGCCGACGCTCGGTCGCTCATTCACCGCCAGCCCGGCCCCGCTGCCCCTCGCTCACCGCCGGCCCTCCGTCGCTCACCGCCAGCCCGGCCCCGCTGCCCCTCACTCACCACCGACCCTCGGTCACTCACCGCCAGCCCCGCCTCGCCGACCCTCACTCACAGCCGCCGCCCGCCTTTGTTGCCGCCGCGGCCGAGGCATTTAAAGCGCTGAGGCGGGGGGAGGCGGGGGCCGCCGCGCGGGGGAGGTGCCGCCGCCAGCCCGGCTGCCTCGGCGGGCACGGGGCATCCTCCTCACCCTCCTCATCCTCCCGCCGCTCACGGCACAGCTGCGGAGAGGAGGAGCGGCTGCCCGGGAGCAGCAGCCCCCGAGCCGCCCCCCAGCACAGCCCGGGTGCTCCATCCGGGCTGCGGAGCGCAGCCCCAGCCGAAGGGGCTCGCTCGGTGCCGCACGCGGCTGGGACAAAGTGCCCCACACCCTGCAGCACACTCGGTGGCAGCCCCAGCGCCGGCCCTGTGCGCCCGGCTCGGGAGCTCTGTGTGGAAAAGCGCAAAAAAGCGATCGTACCCCGTTACAGACAGGGGCAGAGCCCCGCGCTGGCAGAGCTGCCATCTAACTCCATCACTATGGGCTCATTTCGAATATACGCTGCAGATACATCAATACTTCATTAACGAGCCGCAGGCAGCTTCCCCCAGCACCTATTTCAGTGCTGCCCAGGGAGAGCCCTCCGGGCCATGGCTCCCTCAGGGCCCACCCTGCACCCCCAGGGATGCCCACACCGTGGAAAATGGGGTGCATGGCTAATGTCTGGCTGCAGCTGGCTTCAGCCTTTAACTCCTTTTGGCCTCTTCTCTGTCAAACAAAGTCACAAGCAGGGATCAGTGCATGCAATACGTTTTGCCAAGCTATGTACTAATCAGGCTCCAGGCAAAGTAACCTGATTATTGTGATCATAAAAGTTCAAACTCTGAGCTCTTGCCGTGCAAGCCAAAACAAAGGTCCTGCTTAAATCAGTGCCGGTCCCCACTGGGGCTGCAGAACACAGTACCACTGTACCTATCCTGGCTGCTGTGCTTCCAATGCTTAACTGGAAAGAGCAAGCAAAATGTATCTGGGGTTCATCCATGTTTTTCAAACTTGAAAGGAGTTGGCTTCTGGCGTGGGGTTATATCCTACAAGTTTGTGTCCAAAATCAGCATCTCACTACGCATTACTCCCACCTTGGCTGCAGATGATGTTCCCTCGCACAGTGCACCTCTCTGCTTCCTCTGGATGGAGCAAGGTCTTCACAAGGACTTTCCAGCATCAGAGAACATGTAACACCTGCAGAGATACATAAAGTATTACAAAATAAACCCTCAGAAAATAAATATCCCACAGTGCTGTTGCAGCATTCAGGTTCCCATTGCAACCCCGTGCACTCCCCGGGTACTCCCGTTATGGCTGGTACCAGTCTGAGCCAGGTGCTGGGGGGAGAGCTGACAGGGGAGAATTGTGGCTTTCATGTGCAATGCAGCCGTTTCCTGGTGCCTCTCCCTGGCTGCAGAGGGGCTGGATGGGATGTTCCCTGCAAGCAGTTTGATGCACTGCCCAGGAGAATCAGGGAGGCAGAGCCTGCTTGCCTGGACAAGGTGCAGGACTCGGGTTCTGGGTGGGTTTACACACCCTGTGCCCTTCAGAACCCTTAGCTGAGAGCGCTGCTCTTGGAGCATGAGCACTGGAGCTGGGGGTTCACAGCAGGCAGACACTTTCCTGGACAGGCAAAGTGGTTTAAGGCACTTTCTGGCCTTTAAAAGCTGGTTAAACCGTACATATGTGCTGAACCCGAAGGCAGATGAGTTCCTGTGGCTCTTTTGAGTAGGGACATAAGTGAGATGGGCAGCTGGCCAGCCCACACTTACCACTAATTGGGGTATGTTTATGTGGATATTTGCTCAGAAAGGTCTTAGCCTGGGCTGAGATCCTTCACTCAGCATCTTCTCAGTTCTTTTGCACTTAGACCGTGTGGAGGTAGGTACCTGCTGTCAGTGCAAGGAGCTGCACAAAAGCCTCCTGCCCTCCCCTTCAAGGCTCCAGGTCAGGAACACACGGGCTTGCTTTCTGCCTCTTCTCTCTACTCACTCCCTTCTCGCTGGTCCTTGGCTCAATCGCAGATTCCCCTTGTGCTGTGCTGCTTGCAGAAAGGAGCATAATTTAACAATTTTACCTGCCTGGATAGTACAGAAATCCTCAAACCACTGTAACACTCCCCCAACACACACACACACACACACATGAACTGCTCATCCCTCCCTTCTTGCTGTAATGAGGTTTCAGACCATAAGGGTACCTGAACAGGGACCACCCATAGTAGAGAAAACCTTTCCCCTACCTTTGGAAACTCTTACAAAATCTGCAGATAACCAAAAGCAGTGTGCTGGAGCCCAGGAGCCTCTGGGGGGTGAACCTCACCCACTCACCTTGCCATGCCCCCAGGCAAGCAGCACAGGAGACCACAGGGAGAGTGAGGGAGAGCATCCAAATTCCAGAGGGCTGTGCTGAGCTGTGCTGGCTTTCTCAGGCTCATGACTCCTACCTTCCAGCAGAGCTTCTTTCTGGAGAACAAAGCTGGCATCAGCATCTTCATCCAAGTAATTTTTTCCTATGTTGCAGAACAAGCAGTTCAGGGGAAAGTGCTGGGAGTCATAGTCACCCCTCTCGATTTGTCACTCTAAAGAGATGGGCAGAGTCAGAAGAAGAACAGCATATAAAGGTGGCTTTTGTCCAAGCATCCTCTTGTCCTGTCCCAGCCACATCCCAGGCCAGTTCCAGGACTCCTGTACCACCCCCGGCATTGGCAGCTGCTGCTGCAGGTCCCAGCACTAGTGATTTTCTGGGCTGTATGTGTGTGACTTCTACTCATGACTGAATCAGTGGGGAAGGGGCACACTTACCTGTGCAGTGCTAGAAACATCATAGACCAGCACTCAATGAAGTGATTAATATTTATGCTCTGTGCCTGCTAATATTAGAAGTTCAAGAACAATACATAATGCTTTTATGGGGGTTTGAAACAGAATCTTCCTCAAAGACTCCTTCCTTTACCAAGAGGTCTGTAAAGGTGAGTTTGAGTGGCTCTTACATGAAAAAATATTTTGTCACATCTTCAATTCCTTAGCTCTTTGCTTAAAGCTCTAATAGCTTTAGGATAAAAAGTTGTCACTTCCTCAATTGCCTGACCTGACTGTCCTTGAACTGCAGGGAAGCCACACATGCTGGGCAGAGTGGTTGCAGGGAAGTCCCAGCGTGCTCAGGATGTGCATGAATAGCTTCACCCTGTGCAATGGCAGAAATTTTCTCCAGAAGCTTCTGGCTTAAGCACAATGAAACCAGCTAACAAAAAACACTGAAATTAATCTTAACACCCCACATTGTCCTTCCTTGCTGCCAAAACCTACATTCTTGACAGAGGTTTGTCTAACCTGGTCTTATAAACATCTGTTCAGGGAGATATGCCAACCTGTATCTTTTCCAGTCCTTATTTATCCTGCAGTTGGAAAGTTCCTCTCAATGTCTTTTCAAAAATATTATTGTAATTTTCCCCTATCCCCAGTGGGAGACCGATTTGCTTCTTTACTCTGTGGTAGTCTTTTATTCACTTAAAGGCTTAACTTGTCTCCCTAGTCCTCCTTCCTCATTAACCAATGCCAGTTCACTCCACCTGTTCTCACAGGTTATGTTTGCAAGTCCTCCAGTCTTCCTTGCTGCCCATCTCTGGTTCTTCCCCAGTCAGGTTTTATCTTTTGGCATCTATCCTGAAGCCTGCCCTGAGCAGGGGGAAAGTTTTGCATGGTATGTACAAGTGCACTTTTGTCTGTATTCTTCATTTCATTTATTCTTCTCATAGTGGGAGTGTTGTTAGAGGCTTGTGTTCAGCTTGCTGTGCTCTGCACTGACCAAGGAATTTTTGGTAAGACCAATGCCCTCCAGCCCCTGGCCAGGCTCCTCAGGCAGCAGCAGCAGCCAGACACCTCCTCAGAGAGGGACGCTGAGCAGAGAGGAGCACGATGCCACTTAGCCCTCTTGGCTCCTGCACATGCTTTTCCTCCTGGCCCATTTATGATCCTTGGATTCTTACACAGGCAGGATGAGTATTGTTTTCTGAATCCCCATGGGTGCACTTTCCAGGCAAAAGTGAAGAAAACAAGAGTTAGACCACGGTGTTTCATCCCTTGGCCTGTTCCAGTCTCCTGGGACTAAGCAAGTCCACCAGAGCCTGTGATTCATTATGCCTGTGTTGTATTTCTCTCTTTGGTTGGGACGTTGCTATTCAATAAAAATATGACACATTTAACTATGGCAGAAACAGCACACCCCAGGCAGCAGGAGCAAGGAGAAGGGAGGATGTATAATCCATGCTGGCACACATGCAGCATATACACACAGCAACAATTAGGCAGGTTCAATTGTCTCAGATCGCAGTTGCAGACATTACAAATGCAAGTCTACACACAGCCCAAGCTAAAACAGACACATCCCATCTTTTTGGCTTGAAAATTCTGTGTCACTGAGTTGCCTCCCATGGAAGAAAGCAAAATCTCACTCTGAGCTAGGATTCTGCTTGCAAATGAATGGGTCAGCACAAATCCCAGCAGCCTGTGGGCCATGGTATCTTCTCCAATTCTACCAGCACAAGCACAGAGTTTAGGATGGCACAGCAGCTCATCCTCCCTTCATCTGTCAGAGGAGGGAGAAGGGGCCAGACCCTGAGCCAGGATGTGGCTCACCAGGGATGCCCCTGTGCTCAGCTCCCTGTCAGAGCAGCCCAGGTTTGCCTCTGTGCACAGCCGTGTGGTCAGGGCAGTGAGGAAGGGTGTGAGGCTAAGTACACAGCACATCTTAAACACAGCAGTCACTCTTTGCTCTGCCCAGGCACTGCATTTACCAGGGTCTGGCAGGGTGTTGGATTCTTTGCACAATCCAGCCCCTGCCCAGCAGAATGAGTGAAACCCAGTGTGGCAGGTCACGGCAGCTGGGCCTTTCTCAGATGTGGTTTTTGGTCACGGGGGTTGACCACGTTGCTCCTCTACCTCTGGGGCCCCAGGCCGTGCTCTGGGCACAGCACAACCCCATGTACACTGTTTTATAACCTCCCAGGGCTGTGATTATTATTTTACAGCAGTGGGGCAGAACAGCATATGCACAGACACAGATAACATAGCCCCACTCACCACCCACTTCCTCCCATGCTGGCACTGGAGGAGGTTGCTCTGGAGCCAGATCATGAGATGCCAATGAGAAAAAAGCACACTGCTCCCTTTGCTGTTATGCTCCACCCAAGGTAAAAATAAACTGCAGGTAGAATTTTCTTTGTTTCCTTCATACGGTCGAGAAGATTCAAGTCCAAACAATGAAGACCTAGAATGATTCCTGCAACCAGTATCCATGATTATGTACATTGCTGATGTCTTCAGCTCTTTGAGAGTATAAAGTGGGGAAGAAAACGGCATTGAGAGTTATTTAGGTAAGAGAAGAAATCATATATTTTTAAGCTTACTAGAATCAGATTACGAGTGACGTTTTTCCCCTCACCCTTGCACATTATCTTGATCACAGTTAGAAAAAGAAAAAGAGGGGGCATGTTAGCCTTTCTACAAAGAAAATAAGGAAATCCTTTTCTGCGGATCATGGAGGTTACACAACAGCAGCAGGGAGAACTTGAGGCCGTTGCTGTTGCCACAGAACCCGCTGTCCTCCAAAGACCAATTTGTAGACTGGTTAAGTTCTGAATGTAACTGAAACATCTTTAAATTACTGCCTGAACATCTAAGGTAATGTCCTAATTATGGAAGAAAGTCCAGTGTCACCTACCCTGTGAGCCATATCCCACTAAGGCAGCAGCAGGAAGCAACTGGGATTTCCCAGGCAAAGCTGTTACCAGCAGAAAGGGATGGGGAGTACTAGTAATTTTTCACTAACTCATTTCCTGGAGGTAAGGCTGCTGCATCCACATCAGTGCTCTGGAGGAGGATATCTTCTTTGGAGCACAGCCAACAGTCTGGGAGGTCAAGAGATGAGCAAGAGAAATTTCCTTGGACAAGAACAGAGTTCCCCAATCCAGGGTCTTGGTCAAGAGGAGCCCTCATGCAGAGTCTTGTTTCTTTCTCCTGGATGCTTTTTTCTTCAGGCTGGCAGGAAGAGTGCAGTTGACTGCAGCCACTCCATGGTCAGTGTTCATTCCTGACAGTCAGCAGAGGCCAGTGCCCATCCTTGAAAAACCTGGCTGCAGAAGAGCTGCCCTTCCTTCTAGAGATGCAGACTGCAGCTGTCACAGCCAAGACATGACCATCAGCTGTCCCCAGTCAGCCTTCGGTTGAAGACAGTCCCAAAACTTTGCTTACTTTGTGGTAATCCAGCTTCAGACAGCTTTGGATTATCCCCCTGGCCCAGCTCTGAGAGCAGCAGTTTGCTTCTCCACAAAGCCAGCCCACATCTGCCTGACTTTGCACTTAAGTGCAAAGAGCTTTCACAGGCTCTGTTCTCTTGCTCTCTGGGGTCTCTGAAGTGTTTGGGTTTGTGTTTTGGCACTTTTATTTTAATTTTTTTTTTTTGGAGGAGGGGGGGCGGGTAGAGGTGGAGAAAGGAATGACTGGGGAGGCAACAGCCTTCCCCATGAAGGTGAACTGCACATCCCTGAAATAGTAACACACCAAACCCTTCTTCTCTCCTGTCTCTACTGTAAACCATCACAGATCAAAGACAGAAGCACATCTGACATGGTCACAGTGCCCTGAAGTTGTGCAGGGTCTTTCTTTTGTTGTCCAGAGGAATATTCTGAACCACAAGTTGCTTTTACAGGAGTATTATAATTTTGCCCCCTATGAAATGCAAACAATCCACATGGCTCAAAAATCCAATGAACTTAATCTGGGGCTGGCTGAGTTATCCTGTTTGATTGCCATTCTATAGTAATTAGACTAGAGAACAATAAACCATTTCATTATAAGGCAGTCCAGAGTCAGACCCTGAAAAAACCCTGAAAAAACACTTCAGCCACTCTGGTCAGCACCTGCCATTAGTGGTAACAGAATGTTTTAATGAAAACCAAAAACTCCAACATGAAAACCACTCAATTCAAAGTGCTTTTATTGATGGAATGTAATAAAATAGTTTTCTTACATTTGTTAGGGGAAAAAAAAAACCCACCCGAAACACTCAACAAAAGGTTAGTTAATTGGAAAAATAAATTCAAAAAAACATTTTAAAGTAGTTCTCATCAGGACACCCAACTCCTCAGAATCCTGGACAGATGCAACATCTCCTACAGAGATGTTTCTGCCCAGCCCAGAATTAAGCAACAGCGTATCCAGACTCCCTATTTCATAGCCCATCTGGTGTATGTTTGTGGGGAGTTGCAGAATTAGGAGCTTATCTGAGCTGAACTCAGATACAGTAGGTCTAAGAAACCTTTAAAGATGCATCAAAACAGCACACACTGAACAGAGAAAGGTGGCCTTGGCAGAAACCACCATTTTCAATGTCATGTGGTCCGTGGAGTGTGTTTGTACCCACCATGTGATCCCAATGTACGCAGGGAATGCTTTGGGTTGGGCCAGAGATTCTGGGCTGTGCTTACCAGAGGGTACCACTTCTCACAGTTCCTGCCTGTCCCTGGCAAAGAGAGGCAGCGATGAGGGGCCCTGCACAGGCTCCATCCACACTTCTGCAGGGTGTTCTCGTCTGATTGATGGAGTTGTCTGACTCACTACAGCAGGCCTGAAATTAAAGGATGTATTAGGCAAAATTTAAGAAATTACTACTTACCTTCCTTTTTAGTGAACTCATGATAAGCCAACTCATGTCCAAACATATGCCATTCCTGCCTGCTTCTCCAAACTCTACATTACCCCTTCTTTCCTTTAAATCCAGAACTGTGCTTTGAATTGATGAAAGCGCAACATTTCTTCCTGAAGTGATCAGCTACCTGACATTGAGCAATGCTGAGCTGGAAAGGGAATGGCTTTGCACCACCCCTAGCAGGGAGGCAGCAGGATATTTTTGCCATGTATCACTCACATTAAAAGTTTGCAGTTTCCCCTTGGTTCTCCCGGGTATAGTTTTATTGTCATACATGTACCTGCATTCTTAATACACTCTATACCTTCAGATCCTGAACTCATCATCCTGAGATATGCAAAATAAATAACTGCATTTTCAAGTCACAAATATGGAAGTTCAGGGACTGATTTTAAAGCCCTTACCCTGTTGATCCACACTCCTGTGGGAAAGAAGCTCCACCCCACAGTTCCAGCAAGATGTTGCTTAACACTGCAATGTGCAGATTCTGCATTTCTAAGATTTCCAGAGAACTGTCTGGGGTAGTGAGAGGTATTTGGGTTCTCATTTTGTGACAGTTCATTGGAAATTCAAGTGTACTTCCTCCTGATTCTGGAGCCTGCTATTCAGGGGATTTTAAAATCAACAAATAAAATTATTTTGCATTCAGTCTTGATGCGGGTTTCCTGAAGGAGTGCAAGAGAAGGTTATTGTAAGGGTGCTGTAAATGCTGATTACAGCATGTCCTGTGCCCATGCTTTGAATCCTTGTTTGAGAAAAGACAATAGGGGAGGCAAGGTATCCAACAGGATGCAGCTATCTGGTGTGCTGACTTTTTAAACTACGTCCAAAATAGGCTTTAAAAGAGCTCACACAGCACCTACTTCAGCAGTGCCTGAAAAGGCACTTTCCAGGAATGACAATGCTTGTGATACTTGGTTGCATTTGTAGCATCACAGCAAAATTTACTCCAAATGAGCCCTGATGTGACAAACTGGGGACTGGGACTGTGCTCACTCTGAGCCACATAGCTTCATGACTTACTAAAATATCTAGAATTTCTTCTACTAGAAGCATAGCATTGAGATTGTCAGGAAAGCTTGTCAGTCCATTACTATAATTTAACATTAAGATGCATTTTTTGGGGGATGATTTCCAAAATACTCTCAGGGGAAATGTCTGTCACTGCTCCAGTGACTGGCCACCACATGACTCCTGTGTGTCAGACCACTCCATGCGGCCACGGTCCTGCTTGCCTCCTGTCACAGGAATGAGACCTAAGCCCACCAACAGCCACCTCCCCCGCGGTGTCCACTGCCTGCATGGTGCCAATTAGGAATGAAAGAGAATTGGCAGTGGATTTACACAAGGCAGAGGCATCCCCCGAGCCAATGGCTGCTCCTTTCCAGCCTCTTCCCAGAAGCAGATGGAATCTAACGTTTGTCTCGATAGCATTTCGATGCTGCAGCATCACCAGCCAGTTTGGGTATTGCGCTGCCCTGGCTGGTGCCGCAGGAGCAGCTCAGCCCTGCTATTCTCCTACACCAGCAAGAACAGGCTCCTCTCTGCTGCCAGGACTGCCCCTCCTGCCCACTGCTCCCAGAAAATTCCCCAGCACTGCCACTTGTATGACAAGGATAATTAAAGTTTTCTCTCTTTAAAATTCACAGCATGCATGCTGTTTTAGAGAAATTGCTGTCCTTCACCATGTTTCCAGTGGACTCACCCAGCAGCACTAATTACTAGGTGACTGCTGGTTTCTCAGTAAAAAATTGGGAAAGAGAAGGTGCAAAAACAAAATAAAAAAGCAGCACATCCAGGTGGATTTTTAGCCTCGCTGTCGGAAGTGTGGCTCCACTAATGCAGCGCATGTGGTGCAGGACAGACCCAGCATTTCTTTTGAAACTTCAGCAGCATAACTTGTCAAAGTAACCAAAATAAAATATTTGAACTTTAGGTTATACTGGTTACACCTGTGGGCCAGGATCAAAAAACCCCTTCCCACTGTCCTGCAAAATGCAGGTTCTGATGGCCAGGCTACCTGTGCCTTGGTCCTCCCACATCCTTTGTGCTTCCTGGCACCAAGAGGGACCACTCCCCATGCTGGAACAGGATTCAAGGGTCAGAGGAGAGCTCTGGCTCTGGCTGCAGGGGAGTGCTGTGGAATGCTGCTGACAGCAAACCCTGCTCTGCAGGATGTCCACTAGCACCAGGGCACTTATGTTAAAGCCCAGTGTCCCTAAAAGCACCAGAATTACCCTGGGGACCTACAGCCCACTGGAAAGCATGCAGCTGAGGCAAGAGAAAAGTGATGTTTACACTGCTGAAGGAAAACACATACAGGATTCATCTCTGACCTTGAGATTCCAGATAAATAAGGAGTCAGGGCTAATAAAGATGTCACCGGTTGGTAACATATGTACAGGAATTTCAGACAGTGATTTATACTCACTGGTATATTTAATTACAAAAACACAGTAACAAGCCAAGCAATTGGGAGGCAGCACTCCTTCCTCCTAAGGCCACCCTGCCCATGCCATTTGCTCTGGTTTGCTGTGGAAGTGTTTAAGTGAGGCTGTGGGGGTGCCTCCCAAGCATCCATGCAGAACCATCTTAGCTGGTGGCCCTTGACACCTCGCTGCTTTTGTGCAGAGTACTCAAGAAACTCAGGTACAACCTTCCTGCCTTACTCATGGCTGGTGTGAGTACCTGTTCAAAGTGCCTGATACAAAGAGCTCTCCAGCCCACAGGCTTGACCATCCCTTGGCATAGAGGGTTGTGTTCAAAGCACAGCCTGGATGGCACCCACCTGCCCTGCTGTACAGCACAGCTACCTGCCTGCATCTGGCCGTGCCTGCAAAGCAGCTGCACACCTGGCTTTGAAGCACCAACCCTTTGCTCTCCGTCCCCTCACTTGCAGCTGCCAGTTGAGCTCTGCCGGACCCGTGGCAGGGTGAGGATGTACCCTGTGTCCCTCTCAGCAGCTTTCACACAGAATGGATGCACCTCTTCAGACAGAGGAGGGACCACCTGATGCAGGAGATTTAAATGCAGTGTAGAAAAATCAAACAAAAACACTGTCTCCTCGTGGCACTGACTTAAAACTGTCACCTCCTTCCCAGCTTGACAAGGAATACAGAAACCTCCCACCCTGCGCATGTCTAGGTGATTGCTGCTGCTTTCACTTTAATTTCACTGCTTTGCCTCCTTGCAAAACTAAGAGAGAAATTTACAAAGTTGAGGAAAATGGCAAAAATTTTCCATTCCCTGCTTATTTCCTACCCTGCTTCCCTTTCCAGTCTGCTGAAGCACAAATGGTATATCAGAGGAATTGAGCCTGTTCTTAAAACAGTCTCCGTCTCACCCACTGCTTTCTGCAAGACTGACCCCAGTTACTGTCACCTTGAATTTTTATAGTGCCAACAATAACCCTACTCCTCTAGCATCATTTGGGTGTGTAGGATCATATTTCTTCACAGTTGCTATAATTATTTTCTTTCACAAGTTTTAAGTGCTGCCTGCTTTGCCCATGCTTTCTTGATACATTTTATTTTTAATGCCACGACAATTTTGTCTTTCATGCATTTAACACTTTGTTCCTACAGGTATTACAGCAGCCTTCTCCTCTTTCTTTTCCCATATTTCCCACTTCTAACAAGGAACACTTCAGCCCCCATGCCCACACTGTCTTGCAAGGTGCCTTTCTCATATCTCCAACGCTTGGGCTCTTCTTTTACTTGCTCACCATTACATTCTGAACTGCCTGTGGCTTGATCCTGTCTCCATGCCACAAAACCTTTCCACATGTTATTTTTATGCCTACCTGGCTGTGATCGTGGCTTTCTGAAGCATTTCTGGAGCTGCAGGCTTCTCAGCAATGCCTTCCCTGCCCCGTGCAGCCTTTTGCCCACACTTTCCCTGCCAGATTGGCTTCACTGCTTTCTCTTAGCCTATTTCAGCCTCAGGAAGGTCCCATTTCCACCTAGGCATGGGCAGATCACTGACACCATTTAGGCCAATGACACAGGCCAAACCCCTCTCTGGTGGGGAGCAGTGACTCTCCAGGCTCAGGCACAGGCATGAGCACTTCACGGCCAGCTCAGAAGCTCAGCATCCTGTGAGCTCCTGCTCTCCTTTGTTTCCACAGTTGTACAGCTGATGCAGAGGTACACAAGCTTCAGGCCCTCTCCTCCTGCTTGTGAGGCTGAGATGGCAGCAAAGGCAGCACCATCTCTGCCCTTCCCCAGGGACTTGTGTGGAGACAGCCCCGAGGCAAGGGAAGGGATGGCATGGATTCTATGTCAGCCATCACCCCCATGGCTGTGGTGCCTTTAAGACCTGCTCAGCTGGTCTTAAAGCCACCACCCAGATTTGGGGGCTGCCATTCCAAGGATGATTTATCTCCTGCCAGGGAGGTGGCCTGTGTGTCCAAAAGGCAGAGGGAGGAGAGCAGTGATACGGATCAATGTGCTGCAGGAAATGTCAAAACATGAAGTGTTTTAACAAAGTGTTAAATGCATGAAAGACAAAATCAGTGAACAGAGGCTCCCCACCAACACTCCCAGGATGTCTGCATTAGCACAGGGTCCCCAGGGACAAGGCTTTCCCCCCAAAGGTAGTGCTGTGATTAATTTTCTAATTAAAGGAGGGGGCAGAACATCTGCCCTTGCAGCCTGCCCAGCTCAGAACACAGGAAACACAGCCCTCCGCTCTCCTGCACCCTTCATCACATTTTCTAAGAATTCTTAGTGTCACCAAATCTATTTACTTAGAACTTCCCCGTGCCAGAGAAGATGATCAAATACATTTTTCTTAACACTTAATGAAATAAAAGCTCAGACTAAGCCTGATAACTCCAGTCTCCATGGGCATCCTCCAGGGTGTCCTTCCACCTGCAAAGGCAGCAGACCCACTGCAGGAGTGGTCTGTCCTTCTGGGGGCACAACACTCACTCCCTGGATGCCAGCAGCCTGACATGTGCTACCCCAGCCCAGGCTCTGCCCCTCCACACACCCATCAAAGCACATGAGACTGTTCACAGGCACTGTGCTCTCTGCCTGTTCTGGAGCTTTATCCTTCCATCTGTTTGTGCACAGACAAGGCACCAACTGCAAATCCCCAAACCCCATAGCTCTAAACAGGGGTTACCCTTGGCCTCCCTCAGCCCACATCTCTGGCATCTCTTCTTTTCAAGACACAGCTTCAGAATCAGACGTGACCAGAGAACGTTACATAATGGGGTGTGAAGGGGAAGCTGTGAACTGAAAAAAGATCCTGCATAAATGAGGTTCAAAAGGAAGACGACTTCTGCATTACCTACAATAACACAGGAAGCAAAGACTCACTGTTAGTTAAGAATAACAAATAACTCTTCACTTTCTCAATAGCCAACCTAACCCTAAAAAAAAGTTTAGCCTCTTACCATTTCCTGTTTCCGTGGTGGCAAGGTGCATCCCCCACTGACCTCTGGCAGCAGATTTGGCCCTGGCTTACTGCAGCGCTGGTGAAGCCAAATGTCCCCAAGGGGAAGATGTGTGGTCAGCAGCCCTTGCTGTGCAGCAGAGGGACGAGCACCAGAGCCCACTCCATGTGTCTGGCTGGAAAGAGGGAGCTGGCCTGGACAGCATCTTCCTTGAAGAAGTCGTCAAGATTTACCCAGGCCTGCTTTGAATGTGTTGGCAGAGGGCCACCTGCAGCCACTGTCCCCTTCCCTCACGCACGAGTATTCACTCCCAGGAGCCCAGGGGCAGGGCCAGGCTCTGCACAGATCCCTAAGTATGGAGCTGGAGGAGGAGGCTGAGGTTTGCAGCCCCATCTGCAAGGGGTTGGGATTGCAAATGCCAGAAAGCTCCAGCTGAAAGGTGGTTTGGGTTTAGAGCAGCTGTTGTTATTTCAGCAGCTGCAACCTGAGAGAAACATGCAAATCTTTCCCTACATTATATTAGTGACTTGTCCAAATCACCTTGCAAAGTCTTTCCTAGAGATCACAATGCTGCAGGGGACAAAAGGTGAGGGTCTAAACACAGAACAGGGAACAGGTGGGAAAAGCAGGTATGGAATGTGGAAGAGAGTAGCTATAAAATCTAATCTACCTCAGCCTCTCCAAAATACTTGTGGCAGTTGAAAAAGATTCAAGCAAAAACTTCAGCTTTTCAAGGAGGCAAAGGGAGCCTGGAAGGGGAGATGAATAAAAGCCACATTTTTTATTTAATATGTCTAAATCAGAGGCAGGTCTGCTCAAAAGTTAAATGGAGAAGAGTGAGCAGGTTATTGTAGTGTGCCACAGAGATTTTAAAGATACTGAATTCATAGATCAAACTCCAAAAAATGTTGGATTTAAGAGAAACAAAAGGAGCATGAAACTTGTTAAGAAGCTTTTATACACTGCACAAAACCACCCAAATTATACATTCACTTCTGGAGGACAGGGGAATTCTTCACTCAGGCTCAGAAATTCAAAAGAAGAGATTCCCAGAATATTCCTCCTCAAATATAGAAAAGCACAGCTGGAACAGGGTAGCATGCACAGCACAAGAAGGAGTGGGGCTGCATGGCCGGGTGGGAAAGCAGAGCAATATCACAGCAGACCAGCATGGAAACCACAGGAACGTGCCAAAGGGGGCAGAAATAGGAGCTCTGAGGAAATGCTTCCTGCAAAATTCACACCAAGCAAAAAGGCAGGAGACAGTCAGAAGGAGCATGGAGATGGTGGGAATAAAGAGAGGCCAGAGCAGGGCCAGCCTGTAGGCAGAGCTGCCATGTGGGCAAGGTGCCAGATACAACCTGAGGGAACGGTAAAAGTAATCATCTCAGAAAAGTGAGAGAGACAACAGAGTTGGCTCCTTTTCTATGAAAAACAAAGGATGACAACGCTTGCCTGTGTTCAGAGCTAAACAAGTATGCAGAACAGTAATTTCCCTCTGCTCAGTGTAACAGGTTGTATTTGGTGGTGAGGCAGGCAGCAGATGCTTTTCCACACTGGAGGCTTCAGCTGATTTCCTCCAGGGGTAAGAACAACCAACCTCATCCCACCCTAAGATCTCTCTGTACTCTTAGGAAGGCACTGATTTAGGAAATAGCCATTTGGACTGCACCTTGTGCCTCAGCCCTTCCACAGGCAGGAGGGACACCATAAACCTTAGGGTAATATAAGCAATACACTGATGTGCTGATAAGCAATAGAAAAACACAGCCAAAACTTCAGAAGCCTTATGAAAGACTGCTGGTTTAAAACCCAACAGCAGCACCTTAACAACCTCCTTAGAAAACAGAGTAACCTAGAGATGACTGTGGGTAAAGTCCTGTCCTTTGCAAGGAGTCAGCCACAGGCCTCACCTTCAAAACCAGACTTGCTGGGAAAAGAGAGTTTTGCCATGAAATGCAATATCCCAGTCTCTGCTGCAGCTGCACACTCTCTGGCTTCCCTGCATAAAGCAGAGGGGCAGCTACAGGGGACACTCTGGGGAAAGCACATTCCCAATTCAGGAGCAAGAGAGGCTGCAGAGGAACTGGCAGCCCAGACAGAGAGGATGGAGCTGAGCAATACTGAGAGCAAATCACACTAGAGGTTTCCACACTGCCGCTGACTCACCCGGGCTGTGACAGGCGCTGAACCGCCAGGTTTCACTGCCTGCCTCCAGAAGGAAACAGCAGCAGGGTTTCTGTATGAGGCCAGGCCACCATGCAGCAGCCTCAGCATATGCTGGTGGAGAGGAGCTGCAGCTGAGCCAGGTTCCCACCCACACTCCTTTCCTACCTCTTGTCATCAGTGCTTCCTTACCCACCTGTAGCAAACCTCATCATGTGTAAGGTCTCAACCATAGCCCTGTCATTAGCCATACAGGTTGATTTATGCTTCTGACACTAGCAATGGAAAATATGATTCCAATGCTGCCAGGTTCATGTCATGCTCAGGACTGGCTGCAAATAACAAACTGAATGTACAGAGGGTGAGGAAAAAGCAATCACTGGCTGAACAGTGCCAGAAACAAGAGTAACAAACTGATGGAGAGAAGCTGGGTGAAGTTATCAGGACAGGGACAGAAGAATATTTCTTCTGGGCAATGCAACATGGCCAATGCTCCTCTTTGATAAGCATGAATGAAACCTTCCTGAATGAAAGCTGCCCTGGGAAGCTGGAGAGCCAAAGCTTTGGACCTATATGGCCAAGGAGAACCCTGTCACCTAGGTGAGATAGCAGAAGCCTGTTGGGACAAGTAGAGAACTTTGTGGTTAATTTAATTGTATTTATTCCTCTTCAAAAATCAAGTAAACTCAGTCTTGGAAAAATGCTTTAGCAACGTCCTTGGGGCTACATTTTATCTCTATTTCAGAGCATCAGAAACACTCTGCATTTGGGAGTCATTGCAGTGCAGTCAGAGCATTCTGTCCCAGAGGAAAGGGCTGGTTTAATACCTTACACTCACAATGTTATCAAGGTAGCAAATGCTTTGCCAGGATAGTGGCAGGGTCTGCTGGGGAAATGTCATAACATTTTTAATTGAACCATAAAGACACACACTGTGTGAGCAGCAGTCACCAGGGGACACATGCAGAGATGCTGCTTTCCTACTTTCCAGAAAAAAATACCAAAGAATGACCAAGATGTGAAGTCAATTATTTTCAGAGGTATCAGAAAAGGCACCATGCACTGAGGGCAGAGTGGGAGACAAACAGAGTCCAGAAACAAAAGCAAGAGATGACAGAGTCACTGAGCACAAAAGCACCTGGATTATCTCCGGCACGCACACGCTGGTGCTCGCAGGCTCACAAAAACCCCCACGGCAGAGCTGTGAGCAATTACTTCTGGTTCAGCTGGGTACAAATATTTACAGAGAGCAAACCAAGAGACAACAAACAAACAAGAAGTGGGGTTCAGGGGCTGGATTTTGCCCCTCATGCCTCCAGAAACCCAGCAGGGACAGTGATGGCACTGGCGCAGTCTGGTGCTGGTGCCCACTGGGGCAAGTGACACCTGCATTTTTGGAAGACAGATCAGTGCTGCACAGCCATGCGGGGCAGGTGAGGTCTCAGTGCCCACATGCCACCAGCAGTCCCCTCCAAAGACACTGATGGGAAGTTTGCCCTAGGGTTTCCTTGCCGAGAGAGCCAGTGGGATGAAAAGGGCCTGGGGTCAGCAAGCACCGGTGCCCTGCCCTGCCATGGGAAAATGAGGCAATGCCATTCCTGCCTCCAGTCTGCAGCCTTGATCAAGCACAGGAATGGCTTGTGTGATGATAGGAATTAAATTACTTTTTAGCTGAACCACTTGCCCACTGCAGTCCCAGATTGCAGGCCCTGGGGTGTTTCCCATGAAGAATACCTATACCATATCTCATTTGGATTCTCTGAATTTCCTTACTCTTTCCTCTTTGGCTGTGGGGAAAAAAGCCCCTTTCTCACTCCTCTCCTCCTGTCAGACTCTCTCTGATGTCTCCATCTCCATCTATGAGCCAGCTGTGTGCTTCACTGGCAGAGCCTTGTGGATGCAGGCACATGAAAAGGAAAAATCTAAAGTACTGGGGGGAATTTTCCATGAGGCGGCTATGTGTATCATGAGGTGGATATGTGTAGCTGCCTGGAAAAAGAAAGCATCTAAGCTGTTTCTTTTTGTTTTCTCTCTTTGCTATTCAGAGAACCTCTGTGTCATCTGAGCAGAGACACAGCAGGGAGCTGCTGTTTGCTTTGCCAAAGCAATGAGAAGGAATAGTCTTTGTTAAAGACACCACCCTCGTAGGGATTATAAATACAAAAGGAGATGTAATTATCCAGTTGAACCCAATCCACAGAAAACACTGCAGTGAGGAGCAGGAGGAAGGGGAGTGCCTGGCTGTGGGCGATGGGCCAGGCAGGGACATATGAATCACATTAAAAACCTATAAAGGAGCACCAGAAAATGTGTTTTCTATAGAAATACTTTCACTCCCACCTGCCTGTCTAGCTCTACAGCTTTTGCAGGAGGAGACTCCAATGATGCCAAGATGGCAGGATCTGAGCCCAGCACACCAGGGCACCCTGAGGCTCACGGTCAGTGTACCCATCCTGCCAGGGGGGACAGCCAGGTCATGGCAGGAGCAGGAGGCTGTGTGCAATGGCAGCAGAATTAGGACATCTGGTTTGCCTGTGAGTTCAGTGTCCAGGGGTCCAGTCCCCCAGGACTGCCACGAGAGCACGGAAGCTGTCTCAAGCCCAGATGAGCAGCACTAAGGGTCTCATGGCTGCTGTGTGCCCGGAGCAAAGGGTCCTCAGCATGCAGCCATGACTGAGCTCCAGCTCAGGGGCACTGGCACAAAACAACACAAGTTTTGTGCATGCATTTGTAAAGGATTTTTAAAACATCAGGTCATAGCTCTGCCCAGGCCAAGCTGCAAGCATGAAGGAGCAAGCTCTCACTAGGCTGCTGACCACAGCCTACCACAGCTAGCACAACAGCCTGAATATGTCTTATCAGTCTTCCAGAGTTCCTCTAGTTCTTCATATCTGCTGGGACAGGGTGTTGAGGCCCCCAGTGTGCTCCCAGCTGCCAGATCTGCTTATCCAGTTCACATGTACACTCCTGGCAGCCACAAGGCAAGGTGCTGCAGATACAAAGGCTGCTGGGTCAGCCGGCTGCCACCCAAGCTGCCAGAATGGCTTTCCAAAGAAAGGTGCTTTCCAAAGCCAGAAACATATAAAATGTTGTGATGGCTGAGGGAACCACCATTGTTTTTCATGTGGAACAGAGGCAAAGTGGAGGCAAAGTCATCTGATTCCAGAAAAAACCCCGTAATTTACTGCCAGTAACAGTGTGGTTTTGACTGCTCAAGTCAGGAGAACAAGCACTTATGAAAATGAATAATTGAAGATACCATAAGCCTTTATTAGTCCTATGGTAAACATAAACGCCTTCTGCAAAACACAAAGAAATGCCCTATCAAAAGTGTCACGGATGTGTCATTCTCTGTGACTTCCCAAAGAGCACTTTGGAATGATTTACGCCCAAAGTAAAAATGCAGAGTAATAATTTTTTAACAGATTTACAGTTTCTTGGTGAAACATGCATCGCTCAGACTGAGCAATTATATTTCACGTTATAGACAATGTAAGATTCCTGATGCCTTTAATTAATCACATTCTCATTTCTAAGTGAATAGATTTTGTAGATGAGAGAAACACGCAAACTTATCCCTTAGCACCTCACTGGTGCTTTCAAAGATTATTGAATTTGAGCACAGACCCTCTGTGCAAGCAGGCAGGGAGCAGTTGCCTGATCTGAGCACACAGTGACTCCGTCTCACTGGCAGCAGAATGACAGTCCAGGAGAGTCTTGCACTGGGAAAAGAGCCCCAGACTCCAGCAGGCCAGCGCCAAATCCCCCCCATGCCCTAACGCCACACCCATCATCATCCAAAGGCGGCGAGCAGCTAATGCACGGCAGAGGTTACCGGGCCGGTGGCTCTGGATCGATACCTCAGTGAATGGAAAAACCTTTATGGCCAAAAATTGTTCTGCTGAATTTGCATAATGCACAGCAAAGTGTGATGGGAAGCAGTCATCTCCCCTGCGGGCTCCTGACTTTCACCCCAGTGCTGGGGTGACCACGGACATGGATCGGTGACCACGGACATGGATCTGTCACAAGGCAGCGCTTCCAAACACAGCTGACGAGGGCTGCGGTTTATGGAGCCATGAGGAGCCCTGCCCGTGCCCTCCCTGTGCCCTGCCTGCGCCTTCTCTGCGCCCTCCCTGCGCCCTCCCTGTGCCCTGCCTGCGCCTTCTCTGCGCCCTCCCAGTGCCTTCTCTGTGCCCTCCCTGCGCCCTCTCTGTGCCCTGCCTGTGCCTTCTCTGTGCCCTCTCTGCGCCCTGCCTGTGTCTTTTCTGTGCCTTCCCTGCATCCTCCCTGCACCCTCCCTGCGCCCTCCCTGTGCGCTGCCTGTGCCTTTTCTGTGCCTTCCCTGCATCCTCCCTGCATCCTCCCTGCGCCCTCACTGTGCCTTTTCTGTGCCTTCCCTGTGCCCTCCCTGCGCCCTCCCTGCTCGGGGCTGCACTCGGGAGGGCACCAGCACCCACACACCTGCCTGCAGTGAGAGCAACTGTCCTGTTTGCAGTGGGGGATAACGGGGGGAAGGGACAGAGAGAGGGAAAGAAAATCCCCTTGCGAGGAGTCCTAAATCCCAACTGGCTGCTGTGTGGAGGGCTGGGGGTACTCTGAAATGCCAGTAACAGGAGCTCCAGCATCCCACGGCTCCTTGCTGCCTGCACTGGGCCCTAGTGTGGAGCCACCAACTACCCCCAGGCTCTGCCAAACTGCTTGGGGTTTTGCGGCTCCACATGCTCCCTTTGCCATCAGACCCAGAGCAAATAGACTCCTCTGGTTTGTGCAGTTCCCCCAGACACCCCGGCAACACTGTTACCCCAAATCGAGAGCAGCAGGTATGGCGTCTGAAAGAAGAGGTATGTCCAGTGATGTGAAGTGCTGACAAGGGGAGGTGATGCCATTTCTGTCCCTCAGCAACCAAAACCGAATAAAAATAGGGGACTGGGAGCAGACAACTCTTTTAAAAGGACAAAAGCGTGATGTAGACCGGGAAGACCGTGGAAACTGTGCTGGGATTACCCCCACCACATTGTGCAAATGTTGCAAAGCCCCAGACACAACCCAATTTTCCTCTTCCATTTTGTTTGCTGCTGGCTGGGGTCACGGCTCCCTCACCCCTACTGCCCACCCACCGGCAGAGAGAAGTGCCTGACTGCCCCCGGAGGGTCTTGGGGCTCTCCTCGAGCTCGGTGGCTCTTTGAGGGTGTCCTCGGTCCAGCAGCCTCGGCCAGGCGTGCGGAGCCAGGGCGGTGAGCTCCATCTATTGTCCAACCCGCGGAGGGGCTGGCTAGGATAACTCCTCTGCGCGAAGGAAATGCGCTTTTCCTTGCCTGAATGACTCAGAAACGCTCTCCTAATAAATAATTCCTGTACTCAGTAAAAATGCGGTCCCGCTGAACGCAAGCGGGCTGCGGGGGGCTGCGTGGTTAGCAGCTGCCAGCTCTCCTTCCTTGCCTGCGCTGAGCCGCTCATTTCAACAGGCAAGTGGCAATCTCATTAAGTACCTCATTAACAGCTCAGCCCGTGGAGCCGGGCTGAAGAGGGCAGCCGGGCAGAGGTGCGCTCCCAGGTGCCTCGTTGGAAAGATGCGATCTCTGCAGGGAGTGAAAGCTGGGGGGGCCGTTTCGGCTGGGGATGTCACAGGGGAGTGACTCGCATACCAGATCACTGAGGTTATTCTGTTCCCTGCCCAATTTCTTCCCAGCTTAGAGTGAGCCCCCAAACGAGACCAGATTGTGCTGAAAGCCGCCAGTACCTTACTCGGCTGGGGGCTGGCGTGGGAGCGGGGGGGAGGTGGATGCAGTCGTGCAGAACCCCCTCCCCGGGCCCTTGGCTGCCTTCCCCTGGCCAGCCTGGGGAGGCCAACGCAGCACCCTGAACTTGCAGTGCAGAAATGAGCACCCTGGGAACAGCTATGACATTCATAAAAGAAGCATTGAGCAGTGTTTACAGGGCTCCGTTTCCTGGACAAATGCATCTCAATGTCCCTTTCGGCATGAGAAATCCTGCTGTGCCAAGATCCCTTGCCGGGAGCCAAGTGGGGATCCCATGAGGCCAGGGAAATTTATTTGCAATCACCACGAAGAGAAACATGCTGTTGCTCAAGCCTGGCAAGGAGCTGTTCTGTCCAAGCTGCCCATCACAGGGAAGAAAAGAGCCCGTTTGTGCGTGTGAAATGGGCCGAGAAATCGGTAACCCCAGTGCTGAGCAGGAGGCTGGACTCAAGCAAAGGCAGAGTGTGGCAGTGGGTCCTGTGTCCTGCAGCCAGGGCCAGGCTTCCCCCCAGCCCACCAAGTGGGGTGTGTCACCTTCTCCCTGGACCCAAACGCTGCCTCAGCATCCCCTGTCCTGTCCCACTCCACCCATTATCCTGTAGCATGTCCTGTCCCACTCCACCCATTATCACACTACCATGGCCTTGGGGAAGCAGCCACCCTGCACAGCCCAGCTGGGCTTTCACATGGCCACAGAAAGCCACTGTCCCCTGCTGCAGGCTGGCACCCACACACTGGCCTTGGGCACTGCTGCCAGATCTGCCTGTCCCTGTACCTGTGCCACCTCCCCACGCTCATGTAGGAAAATCCAGGGGGAACATCAGGGCCGGTAACAGGAAAGGCTGTGCCACACGCCATGTCGATGGCCCTTGTGCCTCCCTTCTGGCACTGCTGGGGACATCAATGGCACACGGTGCACCCACCAGCACAGCTGATCCCACAGGATGCAGCTTCATGGGGAGGGGGCTGAGCAGGCCCCAGGGGCACGCAGGACCAGGTTGATACCCTCCAGCCTGGCACAGGGAGAGCTCCCAGTAATAATTAGCCACTAGAGGGAAGTACAAGGCTGTACAGGGAAGGGTTTGGGCGTTCAAGGATGCCTGGGATCACAGGGAATTGCAGTTTGGTGAGATGGCAGCACAGGCCATTTTACTGCTTTTTCTTTGGAGCTGGCTCCTCAGCACTCGCTGGTGTCTTGCACCCAATGCAGGTGCCCATGAGGCAGTGGCAGGAGCAGGCACAGGTCTGGCTGGCCACAGGAGTGGACTTGGCCTGAGCTGACTTTGTCCGAGCTGCCTGCGGTGCCCTGAAATGGAGCCAGTAGCACCCTTGGCATGGAGACTGCAGACCCTGGCATAGAGGCCGTGGTCCCTCCAGGGTGCACGGCCTCAGACAGCACCAAAATAGCAGGGAGCAGCCTGCCAGGCCGCCTGCCAGACAGCATCAGCGGTTTTGGCCATTTTTAGCAAAGTGGGGAATGTGTGTTGTTTCTGGGACATGCGGTATCCAGGGCCAGAGGGAAGACAAGGGAATGACCTGGCATCCCGGGGGGACAGCAAACTGGAGCACAGTGCTCGGGACAGATCCCAGTGGAGGAACCCCAGCTCTGGATGGGAAGAGCAGTCTCAGGAAGGGACAACCAGGGGGATGAGGGTTCCCATGGAACTGGGCTCCACAGTGGTGCTGGTTTGATCCCATTGGGAGAAGACAGTGGTGGGCAGCTGAGGGCTCCTGCCCCAGCCCCATGGCACAGACCCTGCCAACAGGGCCTGGACAGTCACCAACCGTCCCAACCTCCCTGGCCAAAGCAGCTTTCTACCCCTGAAACAACACCAGCAGGGATCTGACAGAGCATAGCTGATAATGAGCCTCTGCTCTATTTTATTCCTGTTTATAGATGGCTAAATATAACCTTGTGCTTATTTTTAATTCTTACTGAAAGCTGCGAGCCACAATCCATCAAGTCAGTTTTGTGTTTTTCTTATTGGCTGGCTTGCATCAGATCCAAGAGAGGAAACATCCAGGCTCAGCACGAGGCCTGTAGCCAAGTTAGGTACGTGTCCCACACAGGAGAGCTGTTGACCATGGAGCAAAGCAGAGAAGGCATTGCAGGACTTGTGAGCAGCAGCCTTCTCTGTGCCAAAACACCCCCAGTCCATCCAGAGCTGCTGTCCCTGAGCACCGCTGCTGTGGGCACTGCCAGGACAGCCCACATTTGGTGGCAGGTTTTTCTTGTCGCCAGGCAGAGCCAAAGCATTTGATTTGTTTTCCTATCACAAAGCCAGAAGCAACTCCCTGGATTGTACAATATCTCCCTCTGCAGCAGGAACAGGAGCCAGCACCAATCTGCAAACCAAGTGTGCAACGTAACATAACGGCAAGCAAGTGTGCCAGGGGTTGTATCAGCTGGGTGTACCTCCAGAGATAAACTTCCACCTCTCTCCTGGGAGGCCGGGATAATGTCTGGGAAGATGTTTGATGGACCACTGAAAAATTTATCACTGTGGTATTTCCCTGACAACTGAATTGAAAGACCATGAGGTAATTGCAGCACTACCTGTTAAGCACCTTAGGTCCAGTCCTCAACTCCTGGCAGCCTAATAAATATCCCAATCATACATTTCAGGGTTCAAGCCAAAAGTTGGCAGGGGAACCAGCCTTTTCCTGCTCACACCTGGGGCAGGGGCAGCTGAAAACCTCTCACTCCACAGCAAAAGCTGGTCCAATTTCAGTTCCAAGGTCTTGCTCCTCCATTCATTACTCAGGAGACTTCAACGGAAACATTGGCATTGCATGCACACAAATGCACATGGCTCTAGAAAATCACATTTATAACAAAACAGATCCAACTAGATCACTGTCATATTTTACTGGGGTTGCATGAGAGATTAAGTCTCAACATTGCATGGAAAATCCATCATCCAACAAAAACTAAAAATATTCTTCAAATGCTGGACTAAGGGCTTGACCAAAACAAGGCAGGCAGTATGCAGTTGTCCTGTGGCTCCTCCCTTCTGCACCTTCTCCTCAGTCTTAAAAATTCACTCTTGCTGACTCCCAGCACTACATATAAAATGTTACTTATGTGCTCATTTATACATGTTTTTAGTCTCTCCAGATAGCCAGCTCTTGAAAAGAACTCAGCAATTCAGAATACTGCCATGCTGGCATTCACTTGGATGAGTTTCCCCTCTCACAAGCACACCAGCTCCCCATGCCCAGTTGCAACATCGCACATCACAGTTTTTTCCTGGTATGATTTGGGAGCTCAGGTTTGCCAAGGTTCCACCTAGCTAACTTTGAGCTGCCCCAGAGCAGCTGCAGAGGAAAGCGTCTGCTAGCTAAGGTTCAACCTCTGCTTTGGAAGGAGACAGGTACAGGGAGAAAGAGACTTTGTTTTGACCTAAAGCCAAAAAGCTCGATAGGTAGAAAGCCATCCTAGGGCGGAAATTACTCCAGTCATTTACAATAGTGCTGGCATTGGGTGCCTTAAAAAGGAACTCTCCCCCAGTGCTGCCCTCCCCCTCAGGCAGCTTTGCCCTTCTTTGGTGTGGCAGCAGCCTCCAGGCAGGAATGGTTCTTGCAGTTAAAAGGAGAAGCCCAAACTTATTCCACAATAATTCATTTACTAACACACTGAAAGCCCCATGTGCGTGCATTACTGCAAGCTGGACACACTTTCTCCACCAGCCACTAACAAGATTTCCCAATTTGCAGAGAGCAGCAGCCAGTGCTGGGCAAGCACAGCCCTGGTTGAACAGGCTCTCACACAGGCTCTCCAGGAAACCACTGCTCTTCCAGTTCCCGTCCAATTCCCAAACCCATCTTTTCCCTGTAAGGCCATCTTCACAAGCTATCCCAGTGGATTATATATGTGTTCCAAAACTTAAGTTATGTCCAGGAAAAATTAATGGGAAAACCCAACTTTTAGGTCAGCATGCGCAATAGCAAATGGAAACAGCAGTGTCTGAGCTGACAGCTCCCCGTGCCCTTAGGGATAGCGATGCGATAGCCAGACCTCATTCTCTAAACAGACTGCAGCAAGCCAACCAGGACTCAAAGCAGCTGGTAAGCATGATTTTTTTTTCCCCTCCTTACTAAGTTCAGGAGTTTCTTTTCTTTTGGGCTGAATTGGACAGACTTTTCTCTTTGCAAGAAGTTATCTTTCTCCGAGTTATTCTTGTAATAGCCAGAGGGTATTTTAAACCAAGAATAGCTGATGTCCTTTAGATTCATGCTCCCCTTTTTGGAAACACTATTTAGAGAACAGAACTCCTAAATCAAAAAGTAGTCAGGAACAACAGTGAAAAACGGCATGGCTGTAACAGTAAATACTGCACTGGCACCTTTCAATTCACCTCTTTCCTCAAAGACTCCAGGAAAGATTGGGTTTGCCCCAAATCTCCTTGAGTCACGTAAGTTCCTCACCAGAAACCTGCACCACTCACATTTAAGGTGTGAGCCTCTGGAACAAGCTACTGCTGGAACATCAGCAAAAACTATGCTAGGAGAATTAAAAAAGAAAAACGTTTGACATAAGCCAAAGCCCTGGTTAATACCTTTTGAGGGAAATTCTCTAGTGGGAAAACAGATGGATTTTTTGGTCTGTTTTGCACAGAAAGGTGTGGGGGCTGTATATAATTTTTATATAGTGCTATCTGAAATTTAAATTCTGAATCATTACGTAGCCCTTAGGAATGGCATTGTTCTCACAGATGCTACTCTGGTTTCTACTGATAAATGAATAAGCTTCATATAATGCATATGTGCTTTTAATACAGCAGCTGCCAAGGCAATAACTGAAAGCCACCAGCAGTACAGAGTTCATCTCTTTCTTGTTCATCTATTTCTTGCCCGAAAGGTTTGACTGACATTCAAATATAGCAGATTATTTCATGTTAAACTGATGCTAAGAATCAAATGGAAAACCAAGACAAAATAGGAAAGACCAAGTAAAGGGATGTCACTTCTAAACCAGAGTTTAAGCTCAGATCTAGTAGACACAGCTTAAAACTTGCCCTTTGTAAGACATGCTTATGCCAGAGAACTGCTTGGCTTCTCAAACACAGAAATCACCTGTGCTTGAGTTAAACTGTAGGGATAGAAGTAGTTTTCTCCTTGCATATTACAGCACTTTTCTCACGAGAAAGGAGAGCACTGTGTGTGATGAGTGTGCACTGATGCTGGGGAGGGCATGGCTCTGAGCCCTCCAGAGCAAACTGGCCAAGCAGCTGCCAGAAAAGCTCCCTGCAGCCCTGCTTTGGGCTCCTCATACCTGCACTGCTTGTGACCTTATAGGAGAGGGTTATTTTGCACCAGAAGACCTGGCTGTGGGGCACACCACTAAAATTGAAATGATATTTGAGTTCTAGGCAGCACACCAGAAAGCAGAACTAACCCCAACAAAATCACCAAAACATGGCTCAAGAAACACAATTTTGAGCCAGATTTTTATGGCTCACCACCATGTTTTAACAAAGTTAGGTGTCCCCAGGCAGCCTGGGCTGATTTGGAGGGGTACATATATGTGCCCCCAGGCAGGGGGGACGAAGATCCCTCTGCTTGGTGCCAACCACTGGGACATGGCAAGGGGGTCATGTCACAGTGTGATCGCTATGCACACCCTTGCTTAGCAAACCAAGCCACTTTTAGGATTTGTAGACATCAGTTTCACTGGTCCACGCTGGTTCATGGACAATCACTACTACATCCCTTGCTGCAAAGGGGCATTTCACTTCCCAAAGCGCAGGGACACAGGAACACTGCCTAAGGCTCAGGCTGTGCTCACTGGACCCCACAGCACACCCTCAGCCCCAAAACTGCCCCCAAGCCAGGGCACTGGCCCCATCTCAGAGTGCTGTGTGGCTGCTGGATGGCTGGAGCCTGGCTGGGTGGGCATGGATTTTGGAGTTTTCTGATTTTAGGTGTTAGGCACTGCCCACCAAAGCCATTAGACAGAGCTTTTAAGTTTTTTTTCAAAGCTCCTTCAATATCCTGCAAAAACTGAAATCATGGCAACCTCTTTGTTACTGTTGTGGTTTAACCCAGCTAGCAGCTGAGCCCCACAGAGCCACTCGCTCACCCCTGCTACAGCAGGATGGGAGAGAGAGAATTGCACTGGTAAAAGTGAGAACACTCATGGGTAGAGATAAGAATAATGCAATAATTGAAATAAAATAGTAATAATAACAAAAAGAAATTGTTGTGGAAAGGAAAATAACAAAGAGAGACAAATAAACCCCAAGAAAGTCAAGTGATGCAAATGGAAACAGTTGCTCCTCACAAACTGACTGATGCCCGGCCAGTCCCCGAGCAGCAGCCTGGGGCCAGCCTTACCCCTGCTTTATAGCTGAGCGTGATGCCATGGTATGGAACACCCCTCAGGTCAGTCGGGGTCAGCTGTCCTGAAGGTGTTCCCTCCCAACTCCCCGTGCACTCCCAGCCTCCTCACTGGTGGTGTGAGGAGCAGAAAAAGCCTTGATGCTGTGCAAGCACTGCTCAGCAATAAGAAAAACACCCCTGTGTTATCAACCCTGTGTTCAGCACAAATCCAAAGCACAACCCATGCTACCCAAAGAAAATTAACCCTGCCCCAGCTAAAACCAGCACATTCCTTTAGCTTTCTTTGAAGCAATTACACCAGAGCTAGTAAGACATTATTTAAAGTACGACATTTGAATAGCTTGCCTAGGAAAATCAACCCTGCAAAGAAATTGCTCCAAAATATTATTTTTCTTGAAAATTACAGAGGTAAGGGACTCTAATTGCCATGCTGTTGCTCACTTTTTATTGCCTATTATGCCACTTACAATGCTCCTAACAGGATACTCTTACTGTTCCATAGTAGAAACCCTGCCCGGGGAGCAGTATCACACAACAATGGTCATTTTAAAATATCTTATGTTCTAAAAACCTGACCCAAAGCCCACCAAGGCCTGGGAGCACAGGACAAAGCCAGGCTGGCTGCAGGGTGCCACCACCCACCTGATTTTGGGCAGCTGCACTAATTGCTCTGACCAGCAAAGCAGCCAGATTAAAGAGAAATACAGTCCTACAATGCCTCAACACTGTGGAATTTGTCTTCCTGTAATCAAAAAACAATTCAGATGGAAAAAACTCCAGTATCATAATTTTATATGGTGGCTCAGAGGAACTGGGAAGCCTGGCTGTCATTCCTGTTTGTGTTAGGTAAACCCAGATGAGCAGGCTGTTTGTGCAGTGACAAACCACCCCTGCCTGGCTTCAAGGCTGTAGAGGGTTTGAGACAGGCTCTGCCAGACCTGTACCTTCCACTGGCTGCTCGTTCACCCGGGGAGGAGTCAGGGCTTATTGTGGCTAATTGAGCAGAGCTTTGCAAGGAGATCAGCCACAGATACCCTCGCATTTGCCATGCTCAGTCCTGAAACATCTGTGCCTGTGCACAGAGCCCGTGAATGCTGGAGGAGTAGCTGGTGTTTGCTCCTCTCTGCACTGGATGTGCCCCCAGGGGTCCAGCTTGGCTCATGGAGCTCACACCAGCAGCACGCTGGATGCAGAGAGGCCCTTGGGGCCAGCAGCACTGCTTTCCTTCAGATGTACTGACTCAAACTTCAGTCTTCTGTGCCTCTCTGTTATTTGGGGGAGGAGAGTGTTCACTTTTTTTCCCTATTAACCTTTAAAGTTAACAAAGCCATTGTCCATATCAGGAACCAACAATGAGGGGCCTGGCAGGCTTCCTGCTGTTCTCGTTGCTGCTGATGGCCCCCCACTCCACAGGGGTGGCTGCCCAGGACACCCAGCCTGACCCCAAAATGCCATGTGCCAACTGGATGGGAGGAGCACCGGGCTACCCTGGCCACAACGGGGTCCCTGGCCGGGATGGGAAAGATGGAAGAGATGGACTAAAGGGAGATAAAGGAGATGAAGGTTGGTGAGGAACAGGTGGTATGTTGGTGCTCGAGTCCACAGGCAGCCCCAGCCCCAGTCCCAGTCCCAACAGGTTTCATGTCTGGTGGGTTCATGCCTGATCTTTATCCAGATGGCTTTTGATTATCTCCTGGGGTGGAGATTCCATAACCTAAATCAAACAGTTTGGTGTGGGGTTTGTTTCCCCAGTTAATGATGTTTTTTCTGACATGCTGCTCTCAGCAGCTCTGCACACAGCCAGGGTGGGGGGTGAGCAGGGTTTCCACTTGCTGCCTCAGTGGAACCTCCTGGGGGCTCTTGAAGTCCCTGAGCCTTTCCTCAGCTCCGTGCTGCCAAGCAGGGCTCACGCCACAGCCCCCTCTGCATTTCAGTAGCAGCCACTAACACAGTGCAAACACAGCTCCCAGTCCCCACTCTGTCCTGCAGGTCCAGCAGGTCCCAAAGGTGAACCAGGCCCAGTAGGAAGCCGAGGCTTTCCCGGACCTCCTGGATCTCCTGGAATTCCTGGAACCCCAGGGCAGAAGGGCAAAGATGCTTTTGTCCACCGCTCTGCCTTCAGCGTAGGGCTGACGGAGCGAAGCCCTGCCCCCAACATCCCCATCCGCTTCAGCAAGATCTTCTACAACGAGCAGGGCCACTACGACCCCAGCACGGGCAAGTTCCTCTGCAACATCCCTGGCACCTACTACTTCGCCTACCACCTCACGGTCTACCTGTCGGACGTCAAGGTCAGCCTCTACAGGAAGGACAAGGCCGTGATCTTCACCTATGACCAGTTCCAGAACAACAACGTTGACCAAGCGAGTGGCTCTGTCCTGCTGCACCTCAGCTCCGGGGACGAGGTCTGGCTTCAGGTGTATGGGAATGGGGACAAAAACGGTGTCTATGCTGACAACCTCAATGATTCCACTTTCATGGGCTTCCTCCTGTACCCTGACCCAGATAACTACTAAAGTAGGGGGTGCTGCATGGAAAAGGATCAGGTGGCTTAACCCCAGACGTGTCCTGGGGCACTGGCACTATAGCTATAATGTATTTACCAGAAAACTGCCTTTTACAGGGGCAACGATTGCCAAGGGGGGGACCTTTTCTCCTGTGAAATCAGTGAGATTGTACCAGTACTTCCATGGAACCAAGAGCTCACTCCTACCTCTGCTCTTGCTTTCCTGTGGAAACCTCAGCCCAAAGTCAAATATCACTCCTGCCATGTCATGAAAAAGTAACTCTCAATATGGCTTAACCTTCTTTTAAATTTAAAAGTGAGAAGAGAAAAATTGGTTGCATTTAAATATGACATTCTAAATCTCCCCTTTTTAGCCACCTAAATCAATTTAAACCAATTGTAGAAATTTTAGCCAGCATTTTAAAGTTTGAGTAGAAGAGGGAAAATACTACTTGCAAAAGTAGAGTGCTCTTGTTTTCAGCTGAACTGATGGCTCATTTTTTTTAACTCCCCCTTGTTAGGGCCTTTGACTTCCACTCCTGGTTTGTTGTCTCCCTTGTTTTAGCCCAGATCTTTGAATATATTCAGGTTATTAACTTCCACTGATTTTAATCCTTTGATTTTCCTTTTATGTTTATCCCCTATTGTTATCCTTAATGCAGACAGCAGGCTGGTTTAGGGCAGGGATCTTCTCTTGTGATTTATCTGAGAAGCCTTATGAGCACTGGTGAGGCCACACAACAAAAGCAGCCCACTGACTGTGTGATTTCAGGGGCCCTGAGGTGACCACAAACATCCTGTCCCATCTCCCCTCTAAACAGCTCCCAAGTGCACCCAGAAGTTGAGATCTATCAGCTGTGTTTCTACTTTTCCAGGCCCTAAGTGTGCCATAAGCCATGGTTTGCTCACCAGCTAGGCAGAGCTTCAGATGGTTTTGAAGCTTCCCACGTGGAGTGGGCTCCTGGGATGAACACCCCCAGGCCTGTCCCCAGCTCTGGGCTGAATGCAGAAGATTTTTAAGGCTGGAATTAGTGTCAATCCCATCAAACTGCTCTCCAAGGAGCTTGCTTGACTTTTAGCTGAAAGAGGATTTGATGGTTTCTCAGATACATTCAAGAAGACTCCTGCTACTAAGCTTCAGAACAAGCTAACACAGATCAGAGCTAATGCAGTATTACAAGCACAAAACAGCATTAAGAGCTTCAACTGAAATTACTTGCAACATCATTTTCCACACTCCAGTGAATTACCACACTGCAAATAAAAAACAATAAAAAACTCTCTCAATGAGAATGTTTCCACATTTTTGTGTGAGTTGTTGGGAAGAACTTGAAGAAAGGGATTTACTCCTAGCCTCACCAGGCAGCCCAGGAAATTTTATTTTTTTTCCCAGCAAGGTGGGGGCATTATAGGCTGGCAAACACAGGGGGTACCCCCCCCTTTTGCTTTCTCAAGGAACACTCCACACTCTAACTTTCATCAAAGCTTCAGCATCTCACCACCTTACACTGTATTGCATCCTTTTTGGATAAAATGAGCTCTGGTTTTCAGACTATTTCCCCAACCAAATATCCCGAATCCAGCCTAAATGGCCATCCAGAGCAGGGGCCTCTGCTGGCCCTGAGGGCTTCAAGCACACTGGATTTAGCAAGGATGAAACTGATGCTCAATCTGGTCATGCTAAATTCAGAAATCTGGGAAAAACCCTGCTCTTATCGTGGGAATTAATGGGAAAGGAACAGGGCAAAGGTAAAAAAAAAAAAAAACAAAACATAAATCCATAAATCCATAAACAAAAGGAGATTTTAAAATGCAGCATTTTCTGGATCAAATGCCGTAAGAGGCTTAAATTGAAATGAGCAAGTCAGAGCTTTTGCACTGTTTCTTTCAATGTTTTCAGACAGATCTTCAGAAGACAGGGAAAATTGAAACAGCCACAGTACTAAGAGGCATTTGGGATAAACGTTAGGAGGCTATACAAGTTTAAAGACTAGTTCAAGAGGGAGCCAAAACAAATTATTGCTTTCTTTGCTGCCATGCAGCAGGAACAAACATGCTTACAGCTCTATCCAGTACACCAGTACTCAGAGGCTTAGACCCTGGGAAAAATTTTAAAGAAAGCCAAAATTTTAAAGTGCCATTAAGAAGGCACTGCTGTTCCGTGTAATGACTCTTCCCCCTTCTCACAGACACAAATACTGAACTGCAGCTTCACCATGATACTCCAGGAGAGTACCTGCATTGCTCATGCATGTCCCAGCCAGGCACCTCAAAACCCAGCAAACACAGCAGCCCAGGCAGCAGGCTGTGAAGAAGGTAAACACCCACGGCATGGCAACAGGGGTCAAAGCCCGCCCTTTAGGGAGTGGGACTGTTTTAAGAAGTCTTCCACCTCAAATCTCGGGAAGATTCTTGCTCAGCTGAGACATGCACTTCCCCAGCAGGCACCAGATTCCAGTTTACGCCACCTTCCATCTCTCCTATAAGGCACATGCTCCCAACAGAGAGCTCACTCCATCAACAAAGCAAGCACAGACACAGGACAGGCAGAGAAGCACCCCCACCTCTGCCCCACTGCAGCCCCACAGCTGCCCTTTTACCTCTGTTCCTGCCTCCTGAGGCTGCCCAGCCCCTGAAGGGGTCTGCATGGGGGTCTCAGCCAGCCAAAACCTGCTGACAAGCTTTGGGAGCAGCAGCTGAGCATGGCCATCAGTCACCCTGGGGAGTCCTTATAGCCCAGCATATCCAAATTCCTGCATGTGGGATGGATACCAAACCTCCACCTCACCAGCTCTGCCACGTCAAGGCCACATGGCCAGGCTGACCGTGGTAGCCCATGGACAGAGAGCTGCCGGGCACCATGCTGGCCTTGGGCTGCTTTCAAGATAGAGCTGCAAATAGGGTTTGGGGGGGATAACAAGGTCCTGGCAGATGAGCTCAGGGGAGTTCCTAAGGAATCTGGCCTTTTTCCAGTATGGAGTTGCTGGGGTTTTACTATCCCTGCATGCTTCATAAACCCATGGGAGAGGAAAACCTGGCCAAGATAGGCACATCTCCAAGTCCCAGGCTGGCTGCTAAGGATCACACTGCATTGAACACACAATTATGTTGTAACAAAAGAGCAAGAACAACACTGACATGCTGAAAGGGCACAGAATCACCTGCTCTCTTAACAAATTTAAGTGTTTTAGTTTGTGATTTTTAATCAATCCTGACAGTAGATGCCTTGTACGAAGTTATGTCTCACTATTTACTGCCTCTCTGGCTGTGGTAGGTTTAAACGGACGCTCTTCCCTTTAGAGGCTAATATACTCTTAGAGCCAGAAAGCAGGAACACTCCCCAATGAAAGATTGAAGTCACTGCACTAACAATCAGAGAGAACTAACATGGAAAGCTGGAGACAGCTGGAGAGACTGGCCAGTCTCATCCAGCAGGGAAACCATCTGTAAAAGCATCCATAGGCCTTTCAAACACAATTATAGGCTGGTCCTAATTGTACTTCAACCCCATGTAATCACTTGTGCCAGTAATTAATTGGAATACAAATAGCAGCTGCACTAAACCATGAAGAGCTACAAGAAAAAGATAAATTGCTTGCAAGACTTGCATTTCTGAAGTATAAACTCACTAGAGGGTTTTCATCATGGAAGCAGGCAGAGGGATTAGGATCAAGTCTGACATGTGGCTAATCAGCTACTCTTCTTCCATACAAGAAATGCCATCAGGTTTAAAGTCTTTGAAATACTGTGGATGAAACCAGAGCATGCCCAGGCTGCCACATGCTTCTATGACTGTATTTGTGCTGGGTGTAGGTACTTGATGAAAAGACTCAGTCTGCCATGGGACTATGAGTCAGCAAACCCACCCTCAGCTCATCCTAGGATGATCAGCCCAGTCCACTGCTCTTTGAGAACACTGTGAGACTTCCTTACATGGCGGTGCAGTTCATTAGCCTCCAGCCAATCCAGGGGGAAAGAAAGGTTTATTCCAAATGAAATGGATGCATTAAATGTCAATATTTATTTCTTCCTGCAGGGATTCCCACCCTCAAGGAAATCTGTGGGATCCCTCCCATAAAGCAGGACAGATTTATGGAGAGGCATCAGGGAGGGAGGCAGAGAGATCACACTTGAAGACAAATCTTTAATTCCCTTCTGGAGTCAGGCAGGGAAGGAGAGGGGGTATGAACCAACACACCCAGCTCCCTCTGAAAATCTGGGCATCTGTGGAAGTGGAGCTCTGCCTAACGGAGAGGACAGCACAGCTTCTCTGCTCCTTGACAGGGATTTCCAAAGAAGCCATTCTAGATCTGTACCATGTTTTGGCAAGTGTTGTAAGGCCAAGGTGGATCTGTCATCCTGGATGAGGTACAACACAGGGAAGGTGATTCCCACACCACAGCACCTGTACCCCAGTGATGCAGAGGCAGCTCCAAAGCAGTAGATCATCAAAAGGCCACAGTGGGACACTGCTCAGCAAGCTGCACTGGAAGTTGAGGCACACCCTGACTCGGAAGCTCTCTGACAGGACAGAGCCACTGTCCTGTGACAGGAGTTGCCTCCGAAGTGTCCTCGCCAAAGCACCCCCAGCTGGGACTCCCTTGGTGGGTCAGCTCCTGTCAGCACCAGGGATGCTTTGTCACGTTCCCTTGGCAACAGGTATCCCCTTGCCACATCACCCACCTCATACACAACATTCTCAGCTGTGCATCTGTTTATTCACAATATTCAAAATAGAGCCCTTTCTTCCACCAGGCTTTAAGTTAACATGAGTTCATACAAGATTACCTAAGACTTTTTTCATAAATAAGCAAGCATCATTCACAAAATAGTCCTACTTGTGAATTTTAAAAATGTTAAAAGATACTGCTCCTGTCTCCCTCTGTTCTGAACTCCTTATAGCAGCTTGACTAAAAGGTTTGTAATAAGGGTCAGGATTCTAACCCTGCTGCTTGGCAAAGGCCAATGAGCAAATATAAAAGCCAAAGTAAAAAAAAAATAAACCTGAAAGAAAAAACATGGAAGCAAATTTTCATGCTCAAAGCCACCCCTGCTGCCAAGGACTGACTTGTATCGTGCTTTTCCAAAATATCCCTGATGTGATGCTGGCATTCCAGCCCCATCACCAACAGGGACACGCAGAGAACAGGGCTGCACTATCGTCTGCCCAGCATGTTCTTATGTGCTGAAAAACTGCACATTGAGAGCAGGAAGATGCCTGCCAGCTTCTCAACACCCCAGGGAAGCAGGAAGAAGTCCATTTATTCATCTAAATGAATTCCTTCGTTATCAAGAAAAATACCTTCCACTTCAATTATTGAAATAAAATATTAAAGGGAAAACTTTTAATTCCCCGGAAGTAAACTAAGCAAAAAGCCATCAAGGAAAACCCACTATTGCCACATTAGGTCTGAGCTTGGCTGTTCCTGCTCATATGAAGAACAGTGGAGCACTGGATACTGGATAACCTGGAAACCAGCCCAGAAGCAGCACTGCAGAAATATTATACACAGATGACAGCCAGCTTCCTTTAGCATGGCAACTTTCTCTCCCTCACAATGACTGGATTCTTTTCAGCTCAAAACAGATTGCACATTCTTATTTCCAAAGAATGTACTGGGACAGTCTGCAGTTCCCTACAAACAGAACCTTGGCCTGTTGAGAGTCTTGAAGGGAACAGGCTGACATTTAAGTGTTTTGAAGCAATTACTTTTCATCTGTGCTGCACCACTGGCTACACCCTTCTAAGGCATTTTCAGCACTTGGGACCTCATCCTGCCAAGTCTCAGGCAGGTCAGCTTTACAGATTGCCAGCTGTCCCACTGCAGTCACTGGGACAATTCACAAATCTATTCAGACTAGAGCCTTTATCTGGATGTTGAAATACCGAGCAGTACCCAGCAGCTTATAACCTAATACACATCAGTCTAAATGTGTGCTTATTGCTGTTAGAACAGCCTTATTCCCTAAGAAACACTTATTATGAGATGTGTCAATCTCAACAAAAGGGACAGGAATCAAAGCTCAATAAGTGAATTGGCCAAGGCAGGCAAATGCCCTGTACATCAATTTTTATTAGAGATTTTGACATCTTGTGATTATTTCCTGACAACAGGCTGATTGCCCAGACTAATTAGAAGGAAAGCCTTGACAAATGGTAACACAGAAACAATGTGAAGCTGAAGGGCATTTTGTTCTTCATCTAACACCATTCCAGAAGGGACCCAAACAAATTACAGCTCCTGCTGGAAGTTTAACACACTCAGAGTCCTCTTTAGAGAGATGATGTGATACACACCCTCAGCCTCACTGTGCAGGAGGGAACTTCACACTCCAGACAGCTACAAGATGCATGTTTGGCAATATCCCATCCCAACTCTGCATGTTCCTCCTATTTCATTCCACCCCAGGAGACCCACCCAGGTATCAGATTGAAGGCCAAGCTCAGTTAGCAGGAGAGCAGCTGGGAATACCCAAGAACCCCCAGTAGCTGCAGCCAGAGCAGCATTAGCTGCACACCCAGGCAGTTAATGAGATTCCACAGCTTTCTTCGTTAGGACTTAAACACTTTTAAACACCCACAGACTAGGTTCCCTCCCTACAGACACACATACCATATTTCCCAGGTGCCAGCAGTACTATTTATGCTGCTTTTCTACATGAAACCCTGAGTTTCTGGGAATCTTCACAAAAAGGTATGTTAGCTATACCTACCTAGAATGGATAGTTATATCCTACCAGAATGAAAACTCCTGCTGGACCCAGGAGCATTATTTGCCCTCTACCCTGTTCCTCAGAGAGAGTTCCATGTTTTGATCAGGTGAGATGTTACAAAACTAGAACCACTCATCTTTAGCACCTTCAAACCAATGTTCACTGAGGTTTTAGACATCTTTAAAGGAGAAAACACCATCCATACTGAAGTGTAACTGTTCAAGGTGGGTTTGTATCGCAGAATATACCCTGCTCCTGTGATCAAACTTAATGCTCAAGTTTCTTACAGATTAAGAAAGCAAATGGAAAAACAAAGAACTATGGACAAAACGTGGACAAGGATGTTTTCCAAAACCAAGATGACCATAATGAGGAATCAGCAAAAGTAGATAAAAGAACAGAGGAGAGTTGCTTCTTGAATCTTATTTCTTCTTCTGCACCTGCCCAAAATGCTGCCTCCATTTCCTGGCAGCAACTCATTTCTCAAAACCTAGTTTGGAGAAAGCACAGCACCAAAGCCAGAGACAGTCCAAGCACACTTGCCACCACTCAAATTGTTTTACCTTGGTCTCAATGAGGAAAACCGGAAACCCCAGGCTCTCAGCAAAGCAAGCACTAAGAGGGAAAGGACACTGCCTGAGCAAGGCTGTTCCTTCAGGGACACAGCACAATGTCAGGCACCAAGCAGAGTAAATGTCAGAATGCTGATTTAGAGTACACTGCATGATGAAACACAGGCTGTTCAGAAATCCACAGCAACACAATCAAAAGATGCCTAAACCCTACTGGGTTTATTGTGCTTACAGTTTTAAGTTTATTTAAAAATGGTCAGAACAGTTACTGTTAGATTTAAGATTTCCTTTTTTAAGGCAAACTAAAGAAATAAAAATGTGATAGAAGTATGAAAGGGTTTCCCTGCAGGTACAATTTTAGTGTGAAGTGTTTAAAGAAAGATCAGTCACAGTATTACGTTTGCGATCAATTTATGGAATACAGATTGCATTTGAGATTAGACAGGATTACACTCTTGACTCTGAAAAAATATACTAAAAACTCACCTGTTCTTTTCATTCTGAGATCCAGTTTGGTCACTGAAGGGTAAAAATGAAACATTTCTATGTTCTGAAAAACTTATGTCAAAAATCTGAACTAGTATTTCAACAGCCTGATTCATATACACTATACCTCTAAGCACAAATAACTGCATTAGCATCTGCAGGAGAAGAAAATAATTTTATGTTTCTTTTTCTATAAAGTACAATTTCAAGAATGAAATTATATTTTTAAATCCAAGCATTCCCATGGTCTGGGGTCAGAACATTTCTCTGCTTAATGTATCAAGGTGAAATTACTTTTTGTTTCTGTGTTCCTTAAATTAAAAGTGAAGTACTGATGGTAGCTCTCTGTCTTGAAACAAAAGACAACCCACACTCTTCTCAGTCCAACCAACAAATGAGTTGGACTATTCAGAACAAGCAACCATCTTATCCCAAGACAATCTTTTACAACAAACTTTTCTAGGCAGCAATGTGCCCTACTGCATCTTTTACGTAATATCCAAAAGGAACAATGATTATTTAATACCAAAATACTCCGTCTAAGGGAGCTCAGAAGACAGCAGTATCTACTTTTAAAGTATAAGCCAGAGAGAGAGGGTTTTCTTCAGTATTTTATTCAATAAGCACATCAGCAAATAAAATTTCCAGGAAAATCTACACACCGCTTCGTAGAAATAACAGTGCACAGTTCCCTCCTTAGTTATCTTTAACCATCTGGTTTTCATATTCCCCAAGCAGCTTATACAGGTTTTTTTCCCCCTCTCTGTGATTTTCCCATTTTGATTTAATTTAATAAATAATGGAGTGCACAGGCAATCCTAGAGAAAAATCCACATCTCGGCACTGCATAGCTGGGCAACTAAGTTCACTGGATGTCGTCGTCATCAAAGAGATCTTCAAAATCTAGTCAGAAAAATAAGACAAAAATTAACCTCAAGTTTCCATGTTACAAATGCACATACAAGTACAGTACTTCATTACTTGGATTAAGGACAGAAATAAAGGTGAATTCAGTGAATGAGAGTTACTGCACCATCAGTTATTAGAAACGTGCATCAGGGTGAGAAGAGACAGCAAAGGCAGACAGACCCATGCACACAGTCTGTGGCATGGACAAATTAAACTGCTTCACCTGCACAATACAAGCTTTGCAGGTAAATTCACAAAAGCAAAGCTTCAAAGGAAGGACTTTTATAAAGTTATTAAGTATCCATCACAGAGGGGCTCAAGCATGAATCCCAAAGTTCAGAACTGCGCAAGTACTAGCTTTATGCATGCAGCAAGTCTCAGTGTAGACAATCCTGCAGAATTCTGGCTTTTGGTCATAGCATCCAAGCACACCCCCTCAAATTTTGCAGATTAATGAATTGAAATTTGTGTTAAAAACCCCTTCCTTAAAAATATTTGATTGCTTTAAAGGTGCCAATAACATTTCTGTCTCAGAACACATCTCCCACTAGTGAAATGGTTCTAGGCCCCATTGGAAGCACTCTTAACTACTCAGCTTTGCATCTTCTTTGTATACTGAACATAAACTAACAACCTAACTGAATACAAGTCTTTATCCTTACAGAAAGCAGTTTACAAGTACTGTGCAACGAACTGAGGATGAATCTTCATTTAGAAGAGTCCTAAACTACCACTGGAACACAGTGCCACAGCATGATGTTAAAAATATATGGAAATAGCTACTCCTGAATATGCTGGCTCCAACAGAGCTGGGTGTCCCTCACAACTGCTGAGAGTAGAACTGCCTTTTACTCCTGTATTCTAAGTCTTGAGCAAAATGAGAAACATACTTTATTTTGGAATTAACACCAGTTTATGATATTAACAGTACCACAGCAATCAGATTTAATAACATCTAAAACTCACTGTTGAAATGTCTAAATGTGTTTCTTCAGAAGTGTAAAAACCCCTTTAGCAACTAAGTGCAGAGTGTTGTATATTCTACCCCTAAGTGGCCTGATACGTAGCTCTTCTCTGTAAAAGCAGCTGTAAATGCTTACATATAGGCTGAGAGAATTGAGATTGTTCAGCCTGGAAAAGAGAAGCTTCAGAGTGGCCTAACTGTAGCCTTTTAGTACCTGAGGGAGCCTACAAGAAAGACTGAGAGACTATTTACAAGGGCCTGGAGTGACAGCATAAGAGGAAATAGCCTCAAACTGACAGAATGTAGGCTTAGGTATTTGGGAAAAAGCTCTTCCCCTGAGGGTGGTGAGGCCCTGGCAGAGGCTGCCCAGAGAAGCTGTGGCTCCCTCATCCCTGGAAGTGTTCAAGGACTTGTGGGATGGGGCTTGGAGCAACCTGGGATAGTGGAAAATGTCCCTGCCCGTGGCAGGGGGTGGAACGAGATATCTTTAAGGTCCCTTCCACCCCAGGCCATTCTATAAGTCTGTGATTCTATATTCATACAGCTGACTTTCAAATGCAGAAAGTATATTAAAAACAACGTTTTACTTCCATTTGGGTACATATGCACGTATACTTTGAGAGTTAATGAACTACCTGTAAACTACTAACACTCAGAGATAAATTTTTAAAGTCCTGCCCACGTTTTTACATGTATTTGCACTGTTTAACATAAGCTATTTGTTATGTGAACAGACGAAGGTATTTTTCCTTGTAACGATTAACACGCTAAACCTTCCAGGAGAGGAAAACCCGCATTTTACCGCTCCCACCGGCATCATTTGGCACTGAAGCGCTCTCACACCGCTCCCCAGATATGGTGAGCGACAAGTTTAGCGAGCACCAGGCACCACAGCCACGAGAGAGAAACCAGGCGAGGTTTGCTGAGATACCCCTCCAGCCCCCCCGGAGCAGGGCGGTCCTTACCGTTGAAGAAGTCAGCGTGCACCGCTTTCTCGTTGGCGGCCAGATCCATCAGCAGCCCCGTGCTTCCCCCTGCCTGCGAAAGCAGCCGCTGAGCGCCTCCGCGCCGTGGCACCACAGCCCCGCCACCGGCACCAGAGCACCCGCCTCACCTCATCCAGGTCCACGTAGGGGCCGGCTCCCTCCGGGAACATCTCGTCCACCGCCGGCTTCATGGCGGCCCCTCCGCGCCGTCACTTCCGCCGCCGGGGCGGAGCCGCGGCCAATGGCCGCCCCCGCCTGGGGCCGCGCCGTTGCCTTGGCGACCAGCCCCGGGGGCCGCCATCTTGCTCCTCACGCCCTGGTCGCCATGGCGACGGTGGGCCCCGCGCCTCTTCAGGCCTGAGTGAGGCGTCACTTTGCAAAGGATGTGGGTGCGACTGACACTGGCGGCCCTTCCAGCCCCCAAGATGAATAATTCCTGTACACACAGAGCGGTAAATAGCTGTCTACACAGAGAGAAGTTTCCCGAGATGAAGCTGAGAGCATCACCTGTAAAAAAACCCCAAAAAACTCCCAAAACCATGCAGCAGATTGGAGGAGTTTATTGTTTCATACAGAAGCATAAATTGTAAAAAAGAGACTAATTTAAAGCCTGAAGTGCTGCATGTAGCTGCAGTGTCATTTAGTGGCTAAAGCGCAGTCCAGGTACATTTGCTGGCAGTCAGGTATTCACTCAAACACCCTTACAAGAAACGGTAAAAAAGAAACTCATCAAAACCATAAAATGCTGCACATGACCATGGTATCACGAAGCAGCTGAAGGCAGCCCAGGAGCATTCACTGGCAGACAGCTGCTCACCCAAATACCTGGGCAGCAGCGCTGATGAAGCTGAGCGAGGCACTCAATGCTCATGGTCAGGTACGTGGTAGCCAAGGTGGCTCCCAAAAGGGAACTGGGCAAAGAAGGCTCTGGCCATGTCATTGATCCTGTTGTAGGCTCCCAAGGTCCGGAAATATTCCACATATGACCAGAAATCACTGGATGAGAAGGGCCAGTATGGCAAGGCTGCAGCTTCCTGGTAGAGATCTAAAAAACCCAACCAAAATAAAATATTGCAGATTACTATAACATGAAGTGCTTTTGTTGAACTGTTGGGCCTGGAGCCACCATGGTTTGGGGTTGTGAGTTCCCTTTGGGGGCTGCTGTGCTCTTCTGGCAGGAGAGAGGCAAGGAAAGCCATTGACCCCTCTCTCCATGACCCACTCTGCAGAAAACGGAGCCAGTATTCCTTGTTCCAGATGCATCAGGAGTGACAGAGTGGGACAAGATGAGGAGCAGAAATGAAGGGACACATCCACATTTATGCCAATTAAAGAATTCCTCAGGCTGGCTTAATTTCTAGAAGGCTGCTGGTTATTTAAAAGCAAGGAGCGATTGCAATTGAAAGCCATTTTTCCTCATTCCACATAATTTGCTTTGCCCAATATAAACATAGAAGGAATAAGGCACCACCCTCTATGCCATGCCCCTGTAGCTGACTGCACTGCCCACAGAACTTCCAGGGACTGGGACCATCCTTCCCTGATATTGCCTGGAACTGCAGAGTTGTGCCTCTTGTGAGGGGACTGTAGGAAATGAGGTAAGGGGATGGAGGGGAAAGGCTTTGCCACCTGGGAGACAGCTGCTGCATTTGGGCCTGGTCCAGCAATATCAGAATTTGATATAATCATCGAAACAAGATTTGAAATTCAGCAGGAAAACAAAATCAGTTCTGAAAATGCAGGAGCTGACCACCCATGGGCCCAAATATGGGCCAACATAGCAAAGCATATATAAAATATAAACAGCAGCTGAGACCACAGTCACAAATGTCTTTCTTTGCAGCAAAGCTAAACATAGTATTTTATTTTGATTTAAAGCCCATTTAGATAAATGAAAGTTTTCCACTCAGCTTGGAGCCAGGGTCTTTAGTAGGAATTAAGAGCCTTCAACAATCCTGTTGTCAGACTTAAATTTTATGGAGTAAAGTTTGCAGCATCTGCAGAGAGGGACTCACTGTTTATACCAGCTGACCTTAGATTCACTTTGCAGGCTGCTGTTTGGTCCAGTGTGAAAGAAAACAATAATTGCTGGTAATGAGAGCAACAGGACACTGCCTGAACAGTGTTCTAATTCTAGATTGATGCAGGCTGTCCTGACTGACTCAAAAGGTGCCACAAAAATATTTGCTGTACACAAACAGCGGATATATTAAAAATATTTTAGAGGCATAAAGAAATAGAATGGAGCATAGGGAAAAAAGGTTTGAATTATAAGTAATCATATTATTAGACCTTATTCTGTATTTGTCCTGTTCATATCTGTTATAATACTCTCTGCATATTTGTGCACTGGAGATGCTGCTGGCTGTCCTGCTGGTTAACTGAGATGTACACCAGCAACAGCAGTTACTTGGTTATTGCAGATACTTCTCTGCAACTTTGTTGACAATTCTGTCAACAGAGCCAAAAAGAGGTTAAATAATAGAATCATCAGTAAACCAGTATAAACATCATTAGGGTGTTGAGGGTTTTTTAAATCAAAGGCAAACACTAATCCAATGGACTAATCACACAAAGTGACATGAACCACAGGGTAGCTGTGCTAAGGGATTTAGTCCAACATTTCTTTAATTGGTTTTATGGCAATTTGTAAATTTTAATCTTTTTGTCATGAAAGTCGGTATTTCTTGCCAAAAACCAGATATACATACAGCATTACTGTCCAGGACAGACAAAATTCTCAGATGTCCTATACATTTATCAGTCTGGTGCTTTCCAGTTATCATTCTGTACAACAGAATTAGTGACTTGACTGTAATCCCTTTTCATTTTAAGACTGGATATTAGCTCTACTATTATACATTAATATGTCACCAGCTTTTAATAAATTCTAAAGGATTTTTCTTAAATTTGCTATTCTTCTTCCACCAGAACTAATTGAAAGCTTTTCCATAGTCCACTGAGGTTAATAAGCATTCCTACCAAAGTCACTGCTGGGCATCAAGTCTGGGAGTTACAAATTACTCTCCTAATTATTAGCGATACAAAGGAAATAATGACACATTAGGAATTACCATCTCCATCCTGGATGGATCGGGCATCTGTAAACAAAGAGGAAATGCATCAGTACCAGCTCCTGCACCAAAAGACTTTCTGTTAACAAAACATTCTCCATGTATAACTGGAAGCTGACAAGTTCTTTAGTGCCCACATAGGACCCTCTGTGCAGGCAAAGGATTTTTGTTTCTTGAACAGCAGGGCAAGGATTCCCCGTTTGCAATCAGTCAGTGCTATGAACCAACTTAGTCTGGCTGTTAGTCATAACTCACAGCCTAAACAGTTAGGATTAATATGTGAGCAATACTAAACAGAAGATACTGTATTTGTAACAATATTTCTGGCAGCTTGCAAAATAAACAAGAATATAAATTCAGTAGTAATCTTACCTGTTAGCATGTTCATCAGCATACAGAAGAAAAATAAGCCAGTAAATGTCATCTTGTCTGCAAGATACTGCTTGTGCTTCTGAAAAGTAATCTGTACAATTGAGGATTATTACAAGAGATTAATAATTATGCAAACTCTATTATTTCTTGTTTTAACAGAATAGACTCCAAAATAGATTCTAGTTACTAATTTAGGCATAAAAAAATGCAATTACATTTCTTACAGCTTCTGAAGTGCAACACAGTATTAAAAGACCATCAGTCCTGAAATGAGTATTGATATTTTGGTTTTAGATGGCATAAATCCAAAAGGTGCCTCTGAATTGACATGAAATTAAGTGTCTTTGGAAATGTTTGATTTTGTGGTTAATTTAATTTCACTTTAGAAATTACCTCTCTCTTTCTCTTCTTTTCTTCTTCTTGCAGCTCTGAGTCAGCTACAAAACTCCAAAAGGATTTCTATTGCTGTAAAATAGCAGTGCTTTGTAAGGAAGGGTGGGGGGGGGGAACGTCACTGAGTTACTACACCAATCTGATTTTGTCTTCTTCAGGTATTTTAACTGCTCACATCTGCGTTATACTTCAGCACTGCCCATGGAAGACACAGTGGACAGTTTCTGAGAGGAAATCAGAATTAACTTTGGCAATAAAACTTGTTTTTGAAAGACAAAGGGAGAAAATCCAGAAGCAAATTCAATGATTATTACAGTTGCTGCCCTCCTGATTTTCTTTCTGTCCCTTCAGAAAAACTGATTTTCATAAATACTACTTGAGCAAATTGCTAAAAGGTTATTGAGTTCCCTCTCCAGCTCAGTCTCAAAACCCAGAAATACTTGACACTGCTTTACGTTCTTACTTAGGATCCTTAAAATCTAGAGCTTAAAATGTACACAGGCACCAAGTGCCCACAAAAATCAGTTGGGTTACAGTATGTAAAGAAGGCAGTCCCCGATGACTGCAGCTATGCTGATGGTGCAGGTACCTTCAGAGGGTCAATAAAGTACATTGAAATGCATTTTCACATTATACTGATTTCCTGGAAAGACTTCTTTCCCACACCAAGCAGGTGCTTTGGGCTCCAGCCTGTGCAGGTTGCTATATGGATCCAGCACTTTGAAAAGCCTGGAGGGGAGACACAGTTTGGAGAACATTCAATTGACACACACATCTTGATTGATTTTCTTTTAGCACGCAACCCCTGATGGCAGCAGGTGTGGTCAAGGGCTAAGATGTAGCAGAAAGTGTTCTGTGACTCACAGGGAGATGTGGGGATTTCCATGCTTCTTGAAGATGTGGCAGTTCAGGTCATCTTGCCAAACCTGGCAGCTGCTTCCAGATGGCTCCTCTCTTGAGAGGAGGTACTGAGATGCCAGTGCAGAGCTCACTGTGCATGTTCATGCTGTGAGATCTGACTGTACAGATGCTGATCTGAGCTGCACCCTCTTGCTGGGCATTTTCAGTTGCCTTTATGGTCTACAAAATAATTTCTCTGTGTCAGTTCTAGGCACCTGCATTTCCCAACTGCATGTGTGGGCCCCGACATTGGTGCCTTTGCTGTACCACATCCACCCATCTGCCACAGGAGCGCAGAGAAAATCTATGTACTCACAGAGTCCTGGAGCAGAGAGACCCGGGTGAGTGGCCTTGCAGGAGGACCCAGCTTGGCTGGAGTTTGTTCCTATCTACACACAGAGTTGGATAGTTTTGCCAAGAATTAATTCAAGATGTTCTGAGCAAGGGAAAAAAAGGGTGCTTTGTAGCACACTAAGCTGTGCCAACTCTTGTGGAGGCTGAAAAGAAAAATATTATGAAAGAAGAACCTGTTCCATCTTTGAAAGGCTTTAATCCTCCTGCTTAATATATTTTTCCCAGACCTGTAGGAAGGGTCCCTACATGAGCCACATTCTTCCAGCACCTCAGCCCACTCACCTGGGTTGCAGCAGCTGTGGGTGGGAAAAGGCACTTCCCTGCTTGGAGTCCTGTGGTGCATCCATGTACCTGGGCCCACCCACCAGCATTGCCTGCAGAGCCAAACTTTCCCTTTTACTGCCTAGTCCGCATATCCTGCTGAAATAAAAAATCAGAAGCACTGAGGTGTGCTGATATACACACAAAACAGTTATCAGCTGTAACTGAATAATTGCCATAGAGCTACTTTCACACACATCCAAAAGTAGCTTTTTGTTTTGGCAGTTGATAAGGCAGGTATAGTTCCAAGTGGGAGATGAGATAACATGTTTTGGATGATGACAAAGGAGAATAATGATACTCCTGATGCAGCCACACCCTGCAGCTCTCCCCTTGGAATATTAACAGTGTTGTAGGAGGATGACAGTCCCAGAGGTTATCAGATTTAGGGTCAAACTAGTCACAATATGGTCTGCTACAACACTGGATGATCTCAGGAGGACTTGCATAGCTATTGGGCTGATATACACCTTTACACCTTCTTATTCTTTCTTGTGAAGCTTGGAGTTACCCTTTTCCAGAGCTAGAGGGATCACTGATCTGACATTGTGTGGCAGTCTTCTAACAATTACATGCTTGCAACTTAATTCAAATCAAGTTTTTCCACTTGCTAGTGCACATATTGGAGATGCAAATAAATTATCAAGGTTTCCATGCTAAAGCAGATCTAGGAAATTATAAAAAGGATGAGAATTAGCACTGCAAACAACTTGCATTACACAACACAACCTCTTCTATCAACACTTCTGTTGCTGTACATGAGTACTTGTCCCAGCTGGGTCTGTTTTAAACACAACATTGGACTAGAGAAAACTGATGAGTTTGAGGAGCTCTCATCAGCTGCTTGAAGGACTGTGCCTGGTGGGTTCAGTGTGCCAAACAGTGCACAGTGTGCTCTCTGGCTAGTCCCAGAAGACATGTTGCTCTGACTTGCACCATTTGTAACACCCTGCAAGCACATTTATTTCATCCCCTCTCTTTTTTTTTCCTTTTCTTTCTCTAGGAGCACTTTCCTTTTTTCAAACTCAACACTGATACACAGGACTCCTTAAACATATGAATCATACAACTCCTTTAACATAAGTGCTTTAGGATAAAGTATAGATTAATAAAAGTTGGGTGTCAGCTGCTATGCTCAACCCAACTGCTTTTGCAAGACAAGAAGCCTAGCCCTGGAATGGGCTATGACGAAAAGTGAATAGGAGATGCTATGCCTAACACTAACTGCTCTTGAAAAAAACCAAACCTGAGTGGACTAGGATAATAAGGGAATGGAATGCGAGCGAATGGGTTTGGCTAACTGCTTGTCTGCAAAACAAGGGCCTAACCCCTACAGGCTAAGCAATAAGGAGGAAGACGCATCCCAACTGCCGTTTTAATGACAGACGGAGGAACTGTCACAAAAGGGCAGAAAAATGTAATAGGAGAATAGGAATATAATCAACACACAACTATAAATGAAGTATAACTAATATAGCAACAAAGTGTGTAATAGTAGAATTAAATGTGTATTAGCAAAATAGATGTGATAACATATTAAGAATAGTGTGCTGTGTTTGTAACCCTAAGATAAGGAAACCACAAGTCATCTAAGACCCCTTAGGACTGTAACTTTAGAGGAAGTGACCAAAACAAGGGCAGATGACAAACTTGTAAACGTATAAAAAAACCTCTGTAAGATGACCATGGCGGACACACATGGAGGTGTTAACCCCTGTGTGCATTAAAGGTGTGCTTTACTTTACAGTACCTTGCTGTGGAGTAGATTCCTTTGAATCAACACAGAGGGCAATTAAAATAACAACGCTGGATGTCCAGCACAAGTGCTGGCATGGACCAGTTAGCAGAGCCCTCTTCTAATAGTTGCTGCCCTGCAGGCTTCTTCACTGCTGAGCAGTCGTTGGAGATGCCATGGTGCCCGTAAATGCAAATCTTGCTCAGCAGCAGCCACATTTCAGCAGACACTACAGCACTTAACAGGGCAGCTGCTTAATGAGTTCAGTGTCTTAATTTCTACTTATTTTGGAAATAAATTTACTGTTCTACTCTTTTTCAGAAAGCCCATTAGCTCAAAATTCTGTTAATCCTGCTGACAAGAAGTTATTTGGATTCTCTACTCTAAAGTTTGCATAAAGTTTTTTAGCTAAGGCCATTCACTCATAAAAGCTTTGCTACACAGTAGAAAGGGCTGTTGTTTTTTCCTACCCACCCATCCCAGGAGGATCCAATCAATATGTACTTTTTGTAGATGGCTCTCAAAGCCAGAAAATCCCACACAGAGCTGTGTCAGAGACAGAAATCAATTGGAGCACAGAGGACATTCCCTTGGGAATAGGGGAATGCAATTTGGGCAGCACACTTGTTTGTGTGACTCGATGGGGAGCAGTCCTGGAGCTGCCAGCCTGCCTTCAGATAGGCCTCTCACTAAAGGGCTGTTTTATCCAGAGCCAACCCCCGTGGAGGAGTTCAGCTCTCCTTGTCAATTAACTTGAAACAAAGATAAAGGAATACATAAAAGCAAGTTTATGGATGCCTTTGTTTTCTCAATAGCTATGTTAGACTAGGTATCACACACACAAAAATCTATAATCCTCCAGGCACTGAAAAAAACCTTGTACATAATTTTAAAAAACCAGAATCTTTCCTGTTTAATCAATAGGCAAAAGCAAATGCATGCAGAGCTCCATAGGAACGTATTTAAAAACTAAATAGGACTTACAGTTGCCTCTGAAGTGTCTTGCCCTTGGACTGAGCAGACAAATGTTCTCCATAGGGCTACAACACTTTTGTACATCAGAAACAACTAATGACAGTGATATATTGACCATCCCTAAAAACAACAAATGTTTGATTATTTCTTCCAGCAATTTGTCCAAATAATACAGGTCAAAAGGAGATTCCTGTGACTAGAATATGATTTGCTCAGAAAGGTGTAAGGACCTCACAGTACCAACAAGCTGAGTAACAAAGTGGCCAGAAGAAGTAAAATTAGGTACCTGTGTAAATTTCTCCCACTTTCAAGACATGTGGTTTCTGACCATTCCCACTCAAACTAGATTTGGAGCTACAAAAGATAGTAGTGGTATAATATTCTTTAATGCTCAGTCACAGAAAAAGGCAAATCAAATAAGAAGACAGGAAATAAAACCCATAAGGCATCACTTCGCCATTGTGCCAGTTGGTCCCATTTTGAGTATTGCCTGTGTTTTTGGTCTCACACAGCAAAAGGTCATGACTGAACAAGACAAGATACAAAGAACAGCATAAGGGGAATTAGCAGGCAAGGACCAGCTGAAGCTGACTGGGACTCCTCAGGCCAGCAAAAGGATGACCTTGATTTCTACTAAGAGATACCAAATTAGTCTGGCAACAGCTTTTTCAAAACAAAAGGTAGTGGGGTTTGATACAGTTAAGCTGTGGAATGTCTTGTCATGATGTATTATCAACTACACAGTGTCCTGGCTGCAGTGTCTGAGCCTGGCCTGGGAGCAGAACTGCACTGCACTTTTGCTCTGTGGCTCACTCCTCTGATACCCTCTGCTGCTGGGCCAGGTGAGCTCCCAGGCTGACCCTGTGCTTGATCTTACAGTCAGTTTTACTGAAATATTACATATTTCCAGTTCTTGTGAACAGACAGCTTTCCTGACAGCAAGTGGCTTGATCATCCTGGTAATAGTAGCCCTGGAAGCAATTGAAAGGAGACATAGCAGATGGATTTGGATAGTTACAAAACCATTAACAGAATAACTGCAGCACAATTAGAGAGAGCCCAGTGAAAATGAGCCACTTTCAGATGTCCTAGAGCTAATTGTGAAGGTCAGAGTTACAAACCATAGGGTTAAGGAGTAGTTCTACACTTAATCACTCTTAAGAGCCAAAAAGCAAGTGCATCTGTCCACATGTATTTCAACTAACCATTTTAACCTCTGTCTGAAGAAAGGTTATATTAGTAGATGCAACTGAGCTTCCAGGGATTTACAGGTAGCAGGCAGTGCCACATGCAGCAGCAGGTAGTGAAAGCAAAGGAGGGGAGCAATTCTACTGGCATTGGGACTAGTGCAGCTTGCCTCCCAAGGAGATGATCCTGCCAGGTATCCCAATGCCACTCCCCAGGAACATCCTAGGTATCCTTAGCTCTCCCCCACTGTGCCTTTCCCTCTCAGGGCAGCACTGCCAGCTCCAAGCACCAGGTTTGGCTTTCTCCAGCGTCCATGCAAGGCTGCTGGCACAACACAGAAGGCTGGTGCTCCTTCTCACCAGTCAAGCAGATGCTCCTGAGCCAGCAAAGAACAGCTGCAGGCTGACTTCTCCCTTCCTATCACCACTGACACCAACAAATTTTTTCTACCATCCATTTGCAAATTTTCATATGAATGCCAAGAACCTCCCACCCAGCCTGCCACCCAAGTGGGTTAGGATTTGATAACATTTCAAACTATTTTTGCTATAGGCAGATTAGAGCCAACAAGTCTACTTGGTTTCTTGCATCTTGTTTCCTCAGGAGACACAGCTGGCAATGCCTGTCAGCATCACAGAAGGTATGGGGCAGTGAGGAGCACCTGCTTCCAAGCAATTCTCCTGCAGGGAGAATAAGAGGCAGCAGCAATGGTATTCTAGTAGCAGGACATCCAGGACTTGTACTCTCCCTTCCTGCACACATATTAGGCCTAAGCTTGTCCAAGGCCCCTTTTTGGATAAATTGGTCAGTTCTTTGCTTTAGCCTTACTCAGCTATTCAGCACAGCCACAGATGACTGAACTCAGGAGGGAATCTAATAAACTGGTCACCAAGTAACAGGTTTATTCAAGAACTCTCAAGAGAGGATATATTTTTCCCATTGCCATTAAGGTTAGATGTATCATAGCAATAACCTCCACCATTTTGAAATAAACTCAATTTTTTCAGATTGATTGAATGCTCCAGCTACACTTAAGCTATTAAGCCATCAGCAGCTGTTTATTGTTTTCATTTCACAGAGATGTTTCTTTACATAAAAGTTCATTAAATATTTCATTACCGAAGTTAAAATTTTAGTAGGATAAATAGAAGCTTCTTTACACCCAGAGTCTCTTCTTCCCTTTGATTCATATTCCAAAGCTACTTCAATATCACCAGTTATACCTGTCCACAAGCAGCTCTGCCCTAGGGACAATAAAATTGATTAACCTGATGGATGAAGAGATGAGCTTGATTACAAAAAATCCATCACAAATGTGAGCAAGTTGCCAGTATATTTGATACCAGCAATCAATGAGACCTGTTAGTGGATGTATCATTGCAGCTGTTGCCAGACCAAAAACCACATAGGCAGGGAGAAAGTGCTGCACAGTTCCTTGCCATGCTGGTAGCGACCTGGCTATCCAGAAGCAGGGCTTTAGCACAGGGAGACCATCGAACTGTCAAGAGATTGTTTCAGCTGCAAGTGGAGATGTCTACATGTGAAAGACTTCTACCAAGGAGGCAGGTTCAATATATTCATCTGGGTGGTGTGACTGAGGAGTGCAGTCACCCTGCGTGCTCCCTGCTGGAGATGCTGCTCAGCACTGCAAGCAGCACCTACATCCTACCTCCCCTCAGCCTTCCAGCACTTGGTGAAACAAGCTCAACTTGTTAAAGTTTAACAAGCACATTGATGCACTGGAAGGAACAGCTGAGAAGCAGGGAGGATTTGGGAACACTCTTCTCTGTTTCCTCAAGGTTAGGAAACCCAAGGAACATCACCTGTGGGTCAGGAAAGAATTATTCTGTTTCTCCACCTTACAAAGTTCTGCTGTTTTAAAGACTGGCAGGGTGAGGACTATCAGTCACCAGCCCAAAATGAAACAGCGGTTACCTTCTGCCCTAGGTTTTCTGGGTAACAGCAATCAGTACTAACACTGCAATTGGAGAACAAACCCTGCACAGCTCTAGGAGCTTGTAAATTATGGTTACTCAGATTATTGCCTTGTATATTGAAGGCAGAGATTAGCCTTATAAATTAGTGGTCTTACTAAGCTGTACAAGCTACTTTGCAGAGATAATGTTTGAGGTTCTAGTTTGGACTGCTGTGATAAACTCCAGTGCACTTGAACAAGACTGAACCTGTTATAAAGGGTGACCAAATAAATTAATCTCTAAAACAGCATTGCTGACACTCAAATTCCTTGATGCATACAGTTAAACACAGGGAAAGCAGTTCTTGCCTGCAGCATTTATTGCTATGTAGATCATAAATTGATGATCATAGCCCATGTTTGACACACAACTTTGCAGTCAGTTCGCATCTGACCTTGCCTGGCAGCTCAGACTATGACCTGCCTCACCATTCAGTTTAATACCATTTTTGTTACTGAAATTCAGCCATATGCATGGGCAGGGCAGCCTTACCAGGGTCCTGGCACGGACCTCATTCATGTGGGACCACACAACTCACATGAAGCGGGGACAGCTGCAGTTGCTGGCGGTGCGGGCTCTGCCCGGGACTTCGCGGTTGCACGGGAGGCTCCCCGGTAGGACCGAGCCCAGCCCGGGGCTGCTGTGCGGGGCTCCGGCTCCCTCTGCTGTCCTGGGCCTGTGATCCCCGCTCAGACACCGAGGCTGCTCACACGGGCAGGGGGGCAGACCATGCTCGGATTTAGTACGCTCGCAGTTTGAATAAAGTCGGGGTAAAACTTCAGCTGCATCAGGAGATTGATAAAAAGCAGGACCAAAGTCACAAAGGTGAAAACCCCATTTCAGCAGACTACTTTTGTGAATGAAGGCTACATCAGTTTCTTCCTATGCAAAAAGGAACTAGGAGCACCTTACATCCTCTATGCAGACACCACTCACCTTTATAGCAACAAGGGGATGGGGGGGGAAACAACCACTGCCACATTCCTAAACCCCCTGCTCCCCCCACTTAGGCTCCATCAGCAATTGCAAGAAAGCAGTACTCAACTCAGCCTGCTATGGATTAGGGTCTCAATTATGCAAGCAGGAGCCATAGAACAGAAACACTCATGAGTCCCGCAGAGCCAAAAACTAACATTCCCACAAAAGAGGGTATAGGATTTGTGGCCCTGGGAAGGGCATAAGTGCTTCCTGGGACCATGGGCAGGGGCGTGGGAGGGGGCTTCAGGTGAAGCTGCTTGAGGCCGTTAGGGTATATTAGTGCCCTCAGCTCCTAGGAACATGTTTGTCACTTAAAGGGAAAACTGCTGAAATTTTTGTAAAGAAGATAATGGATGAATTAGGAGAGGAATTATGAGGGCAGTGTTGCTGGCAAAACTCTAAAGCATTCCTTGGTAAACAGATTCAGCTCCTGGTATTGCTCCTGTCTTCCCACGTGACCCTGGAAAACGATGAGGGTACTTACATGTTTATCAATACATTTAACCTACGGTCATGATCATATCTATTTTTAAACCCTTTAAAATGTGTTGAATTTTAAACTCACCTTGACTTGTGGCTTATAGTGTTGGTGGGAGCTTAAGACAGGAATAATAACTAAACCTGCTACCTAGGGACGGAATCAAGGTGATTTCTTTTTGTTGCCCAAGCTTCTATGCCTGTGATCCTTCCCAAGGCAAATGTCTGTGAATTACATTAGAAGGCAAAGCATACAAAATGCTGCAGCTGCCAGGCATGTGGTGGCTTGTCTCACCCAGCACTAGAGCTGGGCAGCACTTGGGACAGTTGATAGAAACTGGGCAGGCACTGTCAGGCCTTCTTGGGAAAGAAGGGCAGGAGTTTGTCCTTTAATGCTTGATTCTTACCAGTGCTTTGATTTTCTTGGTCTGGACAATGTGCACAGTGGTACATCCCAAACCTCCCTTTCCATGAGCACTGTCTTTTTGTGCAAGGCAGCTGGTGCCTGAGTGCTCTGCTCTCCTTTTCCTTCAGTAAAGGTGTGACTCCTGTACAAGCACATGCAAAGCACAGCTGTCAGGAAAGAGTGTTTTAAGTTGCACAAAGAATCACTGACAAAGGTATCAGCAAAAGCAGGTTTAATGTTAAAATGAAAACATGACAAAGTTCATTGACAAGGTTCACTCTACTGTTTACTAGATGGTTAAAGCACACAGAGAAAAATTGGACTAAAACCTAAAATCAGTCAATTTCAAACTAAAATCAAACTAAAATTATCTACCTGGAGGATGGGATAGGAAAAGGGTAAGGATAAGAAAGAATAAGGGAGACCCTCCTGTTGAGTCACAATATTCAGAGTGAACCCCCTTGCCAAACTTAACCCCAGACTTCACCAACAATTTAGGTCCAAAGGTTTTAATAGACTTAACAGCACTTAATCGAGAGTTTAATTTAAACAATTTAACAAAATATTCTTATAGGACTTACAGTAGCACAGCAATAACTCACTTATAGGCCTAACTTACTTATGACTCTAAAGCATTTAAGAATCTAGCAGAGCAGCATTGACTGTACATTGGCTATAGCACATTCACACCCACACAGACCTACAGGAGGATGTACAAGGTAAATACCTGTGAAAATTCCCCTCCAGTTGGATGTCTTTGCATCTTCTCAATGGGCAAAGGGTTGAACCTTGAGGAGTGGTCATATGTGGCTTAAAGCTCTTTTACAATAGACCATTATCCCTTTCTATGAATCTATTTGACTTACCCAGTAAGTTTTTCCATTACTGATATGTAGGGGTGGTGCTTTAGCAGGGTAATCTAACTGTAATTTTAATCTACACTGAGGAGATTCTGTAAGAATAGTTTCACAAGTTTTCCTGCTTAGGCCCCCCCTTTGCTCTGTGCAACAAAATAAAAAGCTTCCTCGCCAGTGTGATCTAATTTCTGATGTAACCATTCTCCCAGTCTATGCCACTCCTGATTTAAGGAATCCTCTGGTTTTATCTCCCTAATTTTAGTCAAGTTGTTGCCTAAATTCAGTAGAAAAACTTTCCAAACAATATTAAAATTGATAACATAAGAGCAGTCTTTTAATGAAAGCTTTCAGGTGCGCACATTATACCTATGCACACACACAGCATCAAATTGTCATGATTTTTATAAGTTTAACTAATTAGCATATCTAGCAAGTAAATCCGGCAGGAGAGTGGTTGCCCTGGTAACCCACCCTTCCATCTGCCCCACTGGAGCCCCCCCCAAGGGTTCTTAGCCCTGTATCTTGTTATGCCCATGAAGTATCTTATTATTTTGGCCAAGATGCTGGTAGAAAGCAGGATATTCTTGTTAGAAATTCTTTTTCTTGAAAATAAGACCAAACAGAATTTCAAGAATGTGGCATAAAATATGAGAAAGACTACTGTTCCAAAGTGTGAGAAAGTCCTAAAAACTATACAGCTGTATGTTAAAAATCTACAAAGCTACAAATACTTAAAAAGCTAAAAATCTTTAGGCATCATTTCTCCTCTTTAGAGACTTGACAAAAAAATTCTATCTTGTCTAGTCTCTACCACTTATATTTAACATTAATCCATAAAGATGACCAGAAGCTACAGCATCGAAACATACACCAAGTCATTATGCAGACACTAACTACAAATACAACTAGTATGAACAGTTGTATTATCCAAATCAGCTTTGGAAACTGTGAAGTAAGTGTATGGTTATTATTTTCAAAGCCCAATGAGTCATCTTCGAGAGTTACCTGATCTAAAATTTGAGTTTGTTTCCAAATTTCAGCCAAATCTTTTTTAATTCTTCCAGTCTCATCTATATAAGAACAACAACTAGTGTTAATGACTCTACACATGCCCCCTTGTGAGACCAGTAGAAAATCGAGAACCAGTCTGTTTTGCAGAATCACACGAGCCAAACCCCAAACTTCTTCTCGTGAGGCCATGATTGCATCTGAAATTTGATTCTCAGTATGTTCAATAATGGCCGAAATGTTAACAATTGCTTTTTCCAATTCATTTACTTCTAAAGAAGGAATAGGAGCCATAATTGCACTATGGAAAATCATAGGATGCTCAACAAGGGGATTATTGGGTGTTTTTATCCTTCTTACATTAGTCCACCTCCACCCACTTTGTTCTTTGAGGTGATCAAATACTGTTATGTCTGGGATTATAGCCCCAAGGGCACAGGCCCGGTCTTTATCAAGGGGCAAAACTTTCCATGCTTCATTTTTACATATCCAATACCATCCTGAACCCTGCGGGGGAACCATTCTCCAGGGTGTCTGTGCCAATCCTACTATGGCTTTTGGTACCAGCCTTATTTTAGATTCAGTTTTATGACAATACGGAGGGAGAGTGACCTTTCCTGTGACATTAACCACCACGCAGGGAACCTTATAATTTTCTTGATCAGGAATTAAGCTGCTTAGAGTTACAGGTAGGTAGTCCTTAGTGACCTGTTCCCAACTGTTGTTAAGGTTTGTCTCATTCATTAAAACACCAATTAATGGCCAGTTGTTATCCTCATTAATTCTTGGCATTTGAGTACAAATCCAACAACTGTTTTTATGAAGAGCATTGGACACATTTTGGACTAGAGCCGCATGCAAATTTTGGTTCCAAAGCTGAATCATGGTTACCGACTGTGCAGAGAGTAAACATAGAAAAAACAATTTAAACCACATCATCTTCATTTGTATCCGTCTCTGTTTTTCCAGGTGTTCCAGGAGCAGAGGCCCTCTTAACTCTGGAGTAGTCCAGGGTCCTTTGCCAGCGACTCTGACTGTGGTGAGGGTAGTCAGCAGGACCTGGACTGATCCTCTCCACTCAGCTTGCAGAGGGTCACTGTCCCAGCATTTAACATTCACCCGGTCTCCAGGCTGGAACGGATGAGCAGGGGTGTCCAATCCTATGGGTCTGGATAACACGATGAACCTCTGGAGCTTCTGCAATGTGAAACTTAGAGCCATTAAATACTTTTCTAAGTCAATTTTCCCCCTCCTGTGAATTTCTCCCAGCATATGTGGAATTTGATATGACACACCATACAATACTTCAGGGAGTTATGTTGTCCCTCTGCCTCGGTTGTCTGTGGATTCTCAGTAAGGCTATAGGCAAGGCCCGAACCCAGGTCATGGATGTCTCTTGACAAATTTTGCTGATTTGTGTTTTGAGGGTACTATTCATACGTTCAACTTTGCCACTCACCTGGGGTCTGTAAGACATATAGAGATCCCAAACAATTCCCAGAATTTGACTAACCTCCCCCACAATTGTTGCAACAAAGTGTAGCCCTCTGAGGACAACCCCAAAGGAATCCCAAATACTGGAATTATATGATTGAGCACAATTTATACCACTTCTTTTGCTGTGTAGGTACGACAGGGGTAAGCTTCAGGCCATCCACTGGAGGTGTCAACCAACACCAGTATGTGCCCATATCCTTCTTTGCTTGGTAACTCAGCAAAATCTATTTGCCAACAATCTCCAGGAAGGTCTCTGGCCTTTGTCACCCCTAGCACTACTCTTTTGCTCATATCAGGATTGTGTCAATGGCAGATTTCACATTTGCTTACTATAGATTGCACAATTTCGGTCATTCCCCTTCCTATTACTGTCTTCTCCAAATGTTTCAAGAGATTCTCTGTTCCCCAATGGTACCTTCATGTTCCCACAGAGCAATCTCCTGAAGGAGTAGGGATGGGACTACGGCCTGTCCTTTTGGTGTAACAGCCCACCAACTTCTTTGATTTTAGCCTTAAGGGACTCAATTAACTGGTGGTCTCTCTCATACTTTGATCATACTTTGGGGTAAACCCTGACAGATCGATTTCTCTCTGTGGTATTACTGCTAGGATACCCCTTTTGCCATTTCATCCGCAAAGTGGTTTCCTGCTTTGGGAGTCATGTGCCCCTTTTGATGAGCTTTGCAATACATAATAGCCTCCTCTGTAGGCTTCCAAATAACTCTGCAGGAGTGCATGGATCTGGTTGGCATGCTTGATTCCACTGCCCTGAGTGGTTAGCAGCCTTCTTTCCTTCTAGATGGCTCCGTTGGTACACACAACACTAAATGCATATTTAGAATCAGTCCATATATTTACTTTCCTTCCTTTGCTTAGTTCTAGAGCTCTCTCAGTGCAATCAGTTCAGCTTTCTGTGATGATACATCTGGTGGCAGTGTTTGCCTTGATTACCTTGTCCTGGGTTGTCACTTCATGTCCTGTCATTTGTTTACCATCCTGCATGAAGCTACTTCTGTCCATATACAATTCCCAGTCCGGATTTTCTAGAGGCACGTCCTTCAGGTCTGGTCTGCTGGAATAGGCCTCTGCTACGATCTGTGAACAGTCATGCTCGGGCAGGGCACACTGCCAGTCAACGGTGAGGACAGAAACATAGCAGGATTGACAACAGATGTTGTTTTTAGAGTAATATTATCCTGTTCCAACAACACAGCCTGGTACTTAAGCATTCAGCTAGGGGACAACCCATGTCCCCCCTTTTGTTCTAGTACAGTTAGTACTGCATGGGGTACATACACTACAGTGTGCTGCCCAAGGGTGAGTTTCTGGGCTTCCTGGACCAATATAACAGTAGCTGCCACAGCTTTCAAACACCCAGGCCACCCTTGGCTAATATTGGCTAGGTGCCCTCAGATCATGAGGGCAATCAGAACCCTAGTATGGGAATTAAAAACATATCAATCACTGGGATCCATATAACCCCATGATCCTACTACAGCAGAAGGGGTTTTTGCAGAGCATGGTACTTACTGTAACCTCTTTCAAACTGGCCCTGACAGAGCAGAGACCTTTAGTATTTGGCTCAACTGCATTTGAAGAGACAAAACAGAGATCTTTTGAATGCAAAAAGGTACTTTTATCTTTAGCCCAAGCAGTGAAACAAGATGAGAAAATACATCAGGAACATCATGTACAAACCAGAGAACCATTTAATTTGCTGGAATCTCTCTTACAGGGAACTTTTCCCCCTGGAAAAAAGTGACACAAAACTCTACAATATGGAAATAGTATGTCTATGTAATGGCAGCTGCAGAAGGAATTAGCTGAAGAACCTACTAAAGTTTATGAATTACAAATTTCTGCAAATGCAAATCCATTACAATATTACAACAACCTTTCAAACCTTCACCAATTTTAGATGCACCTCCCCTTACTAAGGGGATGTCAAGAGAAGACACTTGGTTTACTGATTCCTCAGCAAAAACGGTAAATGATACATGGCAATATGAGGCTCTTGCAGTTCACTCCAGTGATTTTAAATCTTTGCTATACAGGTTGCACACCCAGCTTTTGGGCATCCTGCTGTGTGAATACTGAAACTTGGGCTCCTGTACATAATAGAAATTTTATTATTGACAATGACAATGAGGAATCAGAATGTATGGGCCATTGTTATCTATCCATTGATGAGCGTTGAGCTGCTGGACTGGCAGGCCCAGGTACTGTCCAGATGTTACTCATTTTTTTGATCCCTGATTTTGGGGAGAGGAAGGGTTATTCTGCCTCCCTGAATCTGATGCTGGTGTTGGTGTCTGAGTGTTCAGAGTATATTCTCTCTGATTGTTGTCATCTTGTCTCAGGAATGCATCAATTAGGCTCTGGATAACACCAATAGGCTGTCTCTGAACTGGAGCTTTTGCAATACCTAATGATAATGCCTGATTATATACCTCTTTCTAGCACCTCTGTTTTCTGGATGGAGGACCTGCAGGTCCTGGTTCCTGGGAATAGTCAATTTGTCTAAAATTATGACTTTTATTTTCAGTTTTACTGGATAAATCACTCCATCCTATCTCTCGACTGTAATTTATGCTGTCACTCATTAGTGTTGCCCAGGTGGGGATTTCTCTGTGTTCTAAAATTGCAGCAGCACTCCCAGCCAATTCCGCATTAAAGGCTGTGTTTCTTTTAATTTCAATTCATTTTGAAGCCAGGTAGGATTTGAGTATGTCAAGGGCTCCCTTAATTAGCAGCTTTAACATTTCATAGGTTACAGGTGCTGTAATGGGAGCATTAATAGGGCAACGCTTACGCACGGCTTGGACACGGGCAGCTTTCATAACAGTGAAGAGCTCACTCAGAGATTTAATGGGTGTGATCAGAGGCTCTCCTCTCTCCCTCAAATCTATTTCACCAGCCCAGTATGCCATCCTGCTTGTGATCAAATGGGGATCATGTGGGGGGTAGGGACCAGAAGTTAAAAAGACAGCAGGACCCCAAAACCCTTTAGCTTCTTTACCACTTGATAGGACTCTGTCTCCTCCAGATCAACAAACTCACCATAAATATTCAGTTTCAGTTTCACCTGGCTTATGGCTGTAGTGTTCTTGCAAATTTGCTATCTGAATCCGATCAAACAGAAGTTGGCATTTGGTTATGATTTCTTCATCCACTCCGAGATCCAGTAGTTACCTCTGTTTTTATAATGGATCTGACTTCATACACAGGGGAGTTTGAAGGAGATAAAAGATCATTTTCCCCTGGTATGTTATCACAGGGATCACCCCATATATTTCCATCCCAGTCTTCAGGGGACGCAATTATCTTTCTGATCTGCACAGTGTCAGGAGGATTTGGAGCTCTTTTTCCTTCAGCTTTTGTTTTCCTTTCTTTTCTTCTTGTAACTGTCTCTGCATCTGTTCTATTTCAAGGACAGTAATAGTTCAGTTCTTTTCCTGCTTTCTATTTCAGTTTTCAGCTCTTGTTTCTCTTTAACTTGATTTTTCCTATACTGGCGGGCAGCTTCTAGGCAGGTGCCTAATATTTTACAAATAATTCCTTTGTTTTTTCCAGCCTTTATATGGCCCCTAGCTGCTTCTAGACATTCCTCCACAGCTTCCCAGTCACGCCAATTATTCCAAGCCCATTCATCTGAGAACTTAGGACTTGGACTTATTCCATGCTTTTTAAGTAGTCAGTGACTTAATTTCCCATCCTGCTGACTACAATAATTTGTCACAAATGAGTATTTTAGGTTGCTCAAAGAATCGCTGGCAAAAGTATCAGCAAAAGCAGGTTTAATATTAAAGTGAAAATGTGACAAACTTATTGGCAAGGTTCACTCTACTGCTTACTAGATGGATAAGCACACAGAGAAAAATTGGACTAAAACCTAAAATCAATCAATCTGAAATTAAAATTAAACAAAAATTATCTACCTGGAGGATGGGAATGGGAAAAGGGTAAGGATGGGAAAGGGCAAGGATAAGAAGGAATAAGGGACACCCTCCTGTTGAGTCACAACGTTCAGAGTGAACCCCCTTGCCAAACTTAGCCCTGGACTTCACCAGCAATTTAGGCCTAAAGGTTTTAATAGCATTTAGACTTAACAGCACTTGGTTGAGAGTTTAATCTAAACAATTTAACAAAAGATTCTTATAGGACTTACAATAGCACAACAATAACTCACTTACAGGCCTAACTTAACTTATGTCTCTAAAGCACTGAAGAATCTAGCAGAGCAACATTCATTGTACATTGGCCATAGCACATTCACACCCACACAGACCTACAGGAGCATGTGCAAGGTAAATACCTGTGAAAGATTCCCTTGAGTTCAGTGAAGGACTCACACTGGATGTCTTTGCATCTTCTCGGGGTTGAGCCCTTAGGAGTGGGGGTATTAGCCCAGGCTCTGTTGCTGTCCTTTGGTGATGGTCCTCCAGGAGCAGCAATGCTGAGAGCTCTTTTGCTCTGAGGCCCCACTCAGAGAGAGGTGCTGGTCTCAGCCCGCTGCAGTCCAGGAGAGCTCTAGGGTCTGTCTTTGCACCGCTGTTTATATGGCCATGAGGGAGTGGGCTTTAGTCACAGTAATTTTCCATCCTGGCTGCAATTTAGGTCAGCAAGCAAATTTGATAACAAAAATATTGTTTCACTTGGGTTGTTAAGCAGGCAAGAAAACTAAGTTTTCAAGGCTGTTAGTTAAAACCAGGAGCTCGTTAGACAACACAAGTTCCCGGGAGCAGACAGTGTTTCTGATAAGCTCAAGAAGAGCTGAGTCCAAGTGCTGTTTGTCAAGGCCAAGGCCTAACAAACATTTCTGAGATCACAGTGCAGCCTGAGGAGGGGATAGGATGCTGCACCACTACAGCACTTCGACTACTGACAGCTGTGGCATTTCATAGCTTCAGACAGGAGTGCGTGTAAAGGCAGTGACCCACACGGGCCCACCCAGCTCCCCTCTGAGCAGGGCTGCACCTGCACTGTGCTGTTTCCTGCCTCCTCATACCACTGTGCCCTCCCAGCAGCTCCTCAGTGGCCTGGCCCGTGCTGTGGTCCCCATCCACAACCCACCTGCGCTCAGCCTTGGCCTCACCCAGGAGAGCAGGCATGCACTGACACCCCTGTGCTCCCCTCAGCAGCCCCCCAAACTGGGGACTGGTAACAAGTGGTGATTACTGGTTTTGTAGGCTGTCCATGCTCAAGATCCAGCAGAAAGAGGGTCAATAGGGAAAACAAAAAAGGCACATTGGGAGCCCATTTCCAACCATACTTATTAAACGGGGGCATCTGTCACATGTACATTGGTTAGGCTTGTTTCCTGATTGCTAGCCCAGGGCCTGGGCTGCTCTGTAAACTGTGTGCTTCCCAGTGTTTGTACGTCCCTGCTGGTGTCTCTGCTCATTTCACCACTTCCATCCTGTCCATTAGCAGGTGTGGAAAAAATTCCCCTACACCACAAATTTCTCCTTTTTAGCATAACCAACCTGCTATGTTAGTTTCTGACTCCCGCTTAACAAGGTGCCGGAATACCCCTCACCCTTTGTATAAAACGTCCCTGCTCATTATGCAGCTTTCCTTTTGCTTAGCCTAAGGGCAGAGACTTTTTGTTTTCCTCTCCAGTCCCCAGTGTCCTTCCTCCCCTCATTATCGAGAATTCTTGTATGGGAGATAACAAAGTCTCATCACCTTCTCACTGCCTGAGCCAGCACAATTCCTAATCCCTCTCAAACTGTCAGGGAAGCCAGGGCCTGACACACGTAATCCACTCCTGACCTTGCCAAAACACTGCAGACATGATTAACTATCCCCACCACGCGCACCTCCCTCCCCCAGCCCTCCACTCAGTCAGAACGGCCAAAACTGCTCCACAAACTGCTCCCACTCCTGTCCCTTTGCCAGCAGCTCGTAAATGTGAGCCCCATCAGTGCTTTTCACCTTTGCTTTGAGTCAGGCCCACCTCTCTTCCTTTTTCTTGTTCTCACATGCTTTTTAATGCTTTTATCATCATGCTGATGATTAGATGCCCATTTTCATCTACGTGAAACAGGAGGACCCAGCAATACTGACTATAAATCCTTCAACATTAAGTATTTTTCACTCTGTGTGTGTATGTGCGTGAGCTTGTTTGCATGGGGTTTTTTTTTCCTCATCTGGAAGAGGCACAGCTGTTACTTTTGTATCAACTCTGAGGCAGATAATATTTTACATATTACTTATTAAAAAAAAAAGGCGAGTGCGGGCACATCAAACTTCTGGAGGCTCACAGGGTTACATTTTAAAGTTTACAGACATCTCCGTATGTAAACTTTGGCTTCACTGTGCACTGCTTTTCTTCTGAAACCCTCAAGATGCTCTGGAGATACAAAGGGCTCAGTCTCCATGGGGCTGCCTCTGACCTTGCTCCAGCACAGCCCTTACTCACATGCTTAACTCTGAAGACAGGCAGAGGGACTTGCTGAAACCGGTGGGCGGCTCATGAGGGGCGAGAAACACAGCCTCTAAGTGCTCTGCTGGACTGGGGCCAGAGCCCAGAGCATGTGAGGATGGAGCCAAAATTAACTCAGGCTCGCTGTGTGCATTGCTGTGAGAGCTGCCTGAAACAGGGAAATACCCTTCTGTGGGAGATTCTGTTATTTGAATTTTTTTTTGCTAAGGACAATGCAAATGCGTGAGTACAGGCTTTAAATAAAATAAAAGCCTTTCTTAAAGCTTTAAAATAGAAATTATTTAAATGTGCTCCCCCTCCTTCCCATTACCTGCAGCCTTCTCTTCATCCTTAGCAAAAGATTAAAAGAAATAACAGGAGCTGTTACAATGGAAATAACAGGTTTAATGTAAAACCTTTGACCATCATATCTGAAGTAAGCTAAGATTTTTGTCAACATATAATCCCTTTCAGGCCCTGTGTTTACATCACAAGGAACTTAGAAGATGATTTATGGACAATAAAGAGGACTAAAAGACAGCCTTGTTAAGAGCAGGTGAGACCTTTTTGAGAGTGCATGAGTGTGTAAGGCAGATGGCAGCAAGGGGGAAATGCCCAGGCTTACAGACACAGGAGAGGTGGGCACGGCTGCCAGAACTGGGAGAGAATGCGACCAGCACAATGGGGACCCAAGAGTCTTCCCATTGCAGTGTGGCCATAAATCCTCATTAATTCTGGAAACAGCTCCACGGTGGTCCAAAGCCCGGCAGAAAAGGTGTGGAGTACTTAGCTCTGGGTAACAGGCAGGCAACAGCTATTCCTGACAAGCCCTGCAAAGCAAGTAAGCTAAACACACATTCACGTGCCTGATTGCCCAGGGATGGGGTAGTGGGAGGTTTTAGTTAAGTACATGCTTTAATGTCTACGGAATCATGGCTTCTGCCAGGATTTAAGCCAGAATTCTAGATCTCCAATATCTTCACCCTTTGTGACATCAGGTAACTTATCCAGATGATTGGTTTTAAGCCTTCCAACAACTCCATTCATTTCTGTTGGATTGCTCCTGCCTGCCAAACCCCTTGCAGTCAGCTGTGCCAAGCTCCAGCTAGGGAGGCTGGTGAAGATGGCACTAAGAAGGAAAAAAACAAAATCCAAATGAGACCCAGGAGAGCCAGGCTCTATTTGAGTTCTATCACAGCTTTCCTGGGGAACCAGAGGCATTTCATGCTATTGCTCCTAGAGCATTCAATTTGCATCAGTGTATGTGCTGCAAGATGATGAACATGGCCAAAGACTAATAAATTGTTATTAATAATGCAAGGCAAGGACAGAGCCAGCAGGAACCCAGACTGGGTGAGATTACTTTAGACCTCATTCTGATGTGGAGCTCTGTGCTAGCCTGCAGCAACCACACAAGATTATTTTTAAGGTACTTTTGTTTTGCTTTGGGTCAAGGGTTGATGGTGTACTGAGAGGAGTTTCTCTCAAGTTCTGCAAGGGCAAGGGAAAGCAACCATGAACGTGATAAAAGGCCAGACAAGGACTAAGCCCCTTGCTGGCTTCAAACATAAACGCATCCTTATAAAAATAAGGCCATTTCCTTGTAACTGGAGCGTGCAGGAAGTTTGTTTTTATAAGTAGAAAACAGAATCTGTTCTTAATGAGGAACACTTGTCCATGGCCAAACATCTTGTCAACAATGGTAATTCTTTCAAGTTCCTCTGCGCTTGTGACATCCCAAAAGAATTATCTTCTAAGAAATATGATCAAAAAGTCCATAAAACCCAAACAAGGAATTTACTGGACAAGATTCTAAGAGCAGGAAATAGGAAAAAAATGAAAGCATGGTTAAAAAAGAAACCTACCATAAATGCTACTGAGCCATAGCAGCAAAAAGTGCTGTATTGATGCTGACATCAATTACTTAGGGAAGGCTGGGAAACACTTCCCAACAGGAATACATATGTCTTTCATTATCTGGTTCAGCCATTGAGGGAGACTGAACACCCCAGTGACTGCTTGTGTCCTCCTGATGATGATGTGACCAAATTTGGGAAATGTGCAAAACCAGTCTGAATGCATGTCCAGTGCCAAAGGCAGAGAGGAACAGTTAGAGCTTCTGGGCAGGCTTAGGAGCTGTAGTTTTTCATCCTGCACACTGAAAGTTCAAAGTACAAGCAGGAACTCAAGGCAAAGAAGGGGTGCAGGGCAGAGCCCCCAGTCTGTGCTGTCATCCCTTCACTCTTCATCCCCTTGAGGAATGATGCAGCTGTCTTGCTGTGCCACCCAGGTGGCCCACATTTTTGGGGCACAGAACATTCACAGCTCACTGTCTGTGTTAGTGAAGTAAATCACAGGGCCTTTTCTAAAGTCTGTGACTTATGGGTGCAGGCTATAGACCGAAAAGAAGAATGTTCTCATCACATGTGTGGGTAAAATTGGTAATGGGCAGAGTAATTTCAGAAATAATTTATATGATTGATTCTCAAGATTCAACATATTGCTCTGCTATTCCCTTAGAAACTCCTTTCCAGGCCTGAACTCTGCATAAGACCTGCAGAAAAAGGGTAATCTCTGATGCCAAACAAGTGGCTGTGTAGAGGTCTCTAGTTTGCTGCCACTGTGTAACTGGTTACATTTGGGGACTGTGCACTAAAGAATTATCACCTTCTTATTTTTGTTACTCCCTCCTATCTCATTCCCTGGAAGGAAGGACAGACAGAAAGCCTGATTATACTGAAGCCAAAACATTTACCATTAACTTTGCCAAGGCCAGGATTTTGCCTACTGTATGGGTCCAGTGCTTAATTCCGTGTCTGTGCGACCTGGCCAAAGCTCCAAGGTACACTTTTATCAACTGAAGCACACCATATGCCATGGTTGTTTGCTGAAGTAATTTAAATTAACTACATAATGCAATTCAGGGAAAGAAAATACAGATTGAAGGTTGCAGCAACTTGATTCAGTTCAGCTACAAAAATGACAAATAGCCCCATCTGACTTGGAACTCTTTGAAAAGGGCAGTTCCTTGTATATTACATTGAAACAGGCTCATTATTATTTCATGAGCTAGCTGGCCACGGTGTCACCGTGGATAAACAAACACGGGAAAATCACTCTGACCACTTCTCAGAATCTTATGCTGCAAGCCATTTGTAAATGTAAATATTAAGGGTGGGAAAACCTCAAAGTATCTGACCCCTATTTCCAGGATCTGGCATGTTGTGAGAATTGGTTACATAGTGAGAAATTCAAAGCCTTGACAACTTGGCTTTGAAAGTATTTTTTTAATATACATCGTTTTCCTGTCACTGAGTAGGAGAGAGACAAGCCTCTTCTCCAAAGCACAGTTCAGGATTAAAAAGAACATCTGTAACCATGGGAAATTGTGGGCCAAAATGCTGCTTTGATTTAAATAGTAATAACTGTAATATTAAAATATAGACTAGGCATTTCTATATTTAGTCATCTCCCTGGATCGAGGATGGGCCTTATTCCTGTATTTATGCAGAACTTAGACTCATTTCCCTGGTTTCACCTCAATTGCTGTGTTCTGCTTCTCTTTCTTTAAAACTTTATGCTTCACTTTCTTATTCAAATGCTTTGGGGTTTAAAAAGTAAATATACCTGAGTACAAATCAAATCTTTTGTAGCTTTGGTTCTGCTTAAAAAAATTGAGAGCAACAGAGAGTTAAACATTTCATCAGCAACTGGCAATTTGCTCCAGACTTCACCCAATCTGGAGCACGTGTCTATATGGTAAGACCCTCCTGGAAAGGACAATTGACTGGGCTGTAGCAGTGGCATGCTCTGCACATCTCCCTTCTTGGGAAAGGCACTTTTTTTAGCCTGGTCTGTCATCATAGCAAGTAACATGTGCCACAGTCACAGATCCAATCTTGAAACACATTTTGAAAGCTGCCAAACTGTACTGCATTTCCTTGCTTTCCACTGACAGTCCTAGTTGTGCCCTGCCTATGTGGGACACTTGAAGGTCTTATCTGGATGAAAGAATTTTCTATCATCAGTTAGGATATGATCTTGACAGTTATGATCTGACCTTGAGAAGGAAGGAAGGAAGGAAGGAAGGAAGGAAGGAAGGAAGGAAGGAA